>NC_133334.1:212456719-212804219 GCF_042186555.1 Aquarana catesbeiana | reverse complement strand
GTGATTGTTAGGATACAGTAGATGACAGTTTCTGTCCTCTCAGGCCTTAAAGGTAAATTATAGCCAAAGCTCGTTTGGCTGTACTTCACCTATGGATCACAGGAGTGCAGTTCGTTTTGCACTCCTGCGACCCATTTTTAGCAGAGAGCTGGCTGAAGGCCGCTCTCTGCTGACATCACGGTCGTCAGTCCAGGCACTGCATCATCGTGACAATAAAGTCCGAATCCGCCAGGTGCCTGGACTGGCATCACGCTCAGCTTCTCAGCGAGCTGCTGAGAGCCTGAGCCGGCCGCTCCGCCCCCTACACAGCTCAGGAGGGAGCAGAGCAGAAAGCTGTGACTGATAGTCTGCAGCTCTCTGCTCACAGAGCCCTGAAAACTGAGTAATCAGCGGTGTTCAATCGCTCAGTTCTCAGTGTTAGAGGCACCGGGGGACAGATGCAACATTGGACCAATGCTGTATCCACCTAGGTAAGTATGAATCAGGAAAAAAAATCCTTTACTTCTCTTTTAATTGACAGGTAAGAGGTTACATTTGTCTCACAAATAGTTTACCTTTATAACTTTTACATGATTCCTATTCATGTTTTCCACCATCACAGCATAATATTTACATATAGTCTGGTCAGTAAATTGTTTTTTCTTTTTTGTTTTTTCTTTTCCTACAGTCAATAAAATGGTGAGGCCATCATCTCGAATTTGGAAAGATTTCTACAGTGCAATTTCTGCTGAGAGCAAAGGTGCAATTTGCAAATATTTTGAGAAGAAATATTATTTTTTCTAATGCTACAAAGATGACAAATCACAGCCTTCATGCCAGAGGTACCCTAAAGGCATTAAAAATACTTTATGGAATGAAATGATGAGGACCAGAATGAAAGTGCAAGTAACTTTCCCTCCAGAGTTCTCATTCCAGAAACACTCTTTCTGCTGCTTCTGGATCATCACAAAGTGTTTCTTCAACAGCAGCATCTAGGAAGTGTTGCAAACCACAGCCTCCAAAAATGCACAATCCCTTTATTTATAGAGAAAATTACACCTGAAAATCAGGAGAAAATTGATGACACTCTTGCAAAAGCAATATACATTATGCTTTCTGGATAAGCATTGTCAATAACTGAAAATGCATATTGGCAGGAAGCTTATAAATTATTATGAGCGAAAGGCGAGTGGTTACCTGTTCACATGTATAGGTGAAATGTTCTTAAGATATACAGTCCGTTCTTCCATTTGTAATAAAAAAAATGTTAAAAAACAAGTTTAATTTATTTACTTAATATGCTGAACTCTTATTTCAAGCATAATACTTTTATGTACACTGCTTTTCACCTTCTCAGTGTAACAAATTGACTTTCAATTTGTAAAAATACTCCACACTGAATTTTTAAAAAAATTTCCAAAAACTTAAATTTTTCCTGGAAAAAAACAGGGAAAACATTTTTTTGCCATGGCTTGAAAATGTACAGAAATGTTACATGTGCAGGTGTACTATGACGTGACACGTGAAGAATCAAGGACACTACACACTTTTCACGGTTCATTGGATGAATTTGTTGACAATCATTGTGCAAATATCATTGCTTGCCTACAACTGGGAAACTTAATTTACTTTGCCCATCTTCTAAACTTAACTGTGAAAAGATTTCACATGAAGTATCCAGGTCTGCAGGAAGAATTGGCCCTGGTCAGGAGTCTCAACTCATGCTTCCAAAGATCCTACAACAGTAAACACCAGCTAGTGACCTTGCCTTACAGCAGATGATCTGTGATCTTTCCACAAGGTGAAATGTTAACTCCACAAGTTCCATTGCCTGCAGAATCAGAGAAAAGAGGTAAATGATTACATAATCAATGAACATGGGTTTAGGGGTCTTCATTTAGCCCCCACATGGACAGTTCACCATGGAGACATTTAAATACACCAATATATACTGTATATATCAGTTGAGTCAAGCATGGCATTAATTACATCAATACCCTCATCTGTTGGAGACAGCAATCACCAACCTCATGGAATGGGCAGAAAGCGGATAAATCTCAAGTAAAGACTCACACACACTATAAAAAGTTTCACTTTTAATGTTTAAAAACAAATGTTTGAGCAACAACTTATATTAACTTTGTTTTGTATAATCAATGATACTTTTCAATAATGCAAAGTTTGTATTTATAAGAGTATCATGTAATTGATCAGGTTTTATTTTTCTACATCAAAAAGCAAGAACTTAAAGCGTAACTCCACTTTTGTTGAGAAAAAAAAACATTCCCCTCTGGGTGATCTATGTACTGTACATGGCAAGGATTATAACAACCTTTATTGCAGATACCCTGTATGTTCCTTTGTGCCTCTGTACTGTGTGGGTCTAATGGGAGTGGTTTCATAATTATCAGGTGTGCACCTGCAGGGCTCTAATGAGGAAATCTGCTGGGCCTGCATCCCTTTCCTACTGGGCGTGTCTCACCAAAAATGAAAGCTTTGTTGCAGGGGATGCCTGAAATCTGACTTGTATCTTAGGCAGACTTCTGGGAAAATTGGTGAGCCAATAACACAAGCAGGACATGATGTTTCTGGGGGTGGTTAGTACACACTCTGTGTACAGAACAACTCCAGGTAGCCATAATGCAATGCATTCTCAGAAAATTACAGTGGCTGCAAATTGAAAAGGAAAGGTAATTTTTAATAACATTTAATTACAATATGACTTGTGTCACAATTGTATACGCTACAGTTCCTTGCAAAAGTATTCACACCCCCCCCCCTGGCTTTTTACCTATTTTGTTACATTACAGCCTTTAGTTCAATGTTCTTTTAATCCAAATTATATGTGATGGATCAGAACACAATAGTCTAAGTTGGTGAAGTAAAATTAGAAAAATATATATATAAAACAATTTTTCAGAAATAAGAAACTGATAATTGGCATGTGCGTATGTATTCACCCCCTTAGTTATGAAGCCCATAAAAAGCTCAGGTGCAACCAATTACCTTCAGAGGTCACATAATTAGTAAAAAGATGTCCACCTGTGTGCAATCTAAGTATCACATGATCTGTCATTACATATACACACCTTTTTGAAAGGCCCCAGAGGCTGCAACACCTAAGCAAGAGGAACCACTAACCAAACACTGCTGTTGAGAAGTACAAGTCAGGGTTAGGTTATAAAAAAAAATCCAAATCTTTGATGATCCCTAGGAGCACTATCAAATCTATCATAACCAAATGGAAAGAACATGGCACAACAGCAAACCTGCCAAGAGACAGCCGCACACCAAAACTCACAGACCGGGCAAGGAGGGCATTGATCAGAGAGGCAGCACAGAGACCTAAGGTAACCCTGGAGGAGCTGCAGAGTTCCACAGCAGAGACTGCAGTATCTGTACATAGGACAACAATAAGCCGTACGCTTCATAGAGTTGGGCTTTATGGCAGAGTGGCCAGAAGAAAGCCATTACTTTCAGCAAAAAACAAAATGGCACCTTTTGAGTTTGCCAAAAGGCATGTGGGAGACTCCTAAAATGTATGGAGGAAGATGCTCTGGTCTGATGAGACTAAAATTGAACTTTTTGGCCATCAAAGAAAACGCTATGTCGGGTGCAAACCCAACACATCTCATCACCCAAAGAACACCATCCCGAGAGTGAAATATGGTGGTGGCAACATCATGCTGTGGGGATGTTTTTCAGCAGTCGGGACTGGGAAACTGGTCAGAGTTGAGGGAAAGATGGATGGTGCTAAAGACAGGGATATTCTTTAGCAAAACCTGTACCACTCTGTGTGTGATTTGAGGCTAGGACTGAGGTTCACCTTCCAACAGGACAATGACCCCATACACACTGCTAAAGCAACACTTGAGTGGTTTAAGGGGAAACATGTAAATGTGTTGGAATGGCCTAGTCAAAGCCCAGACCTCAATCCAATAGAAAATCTGTGGATAGACTTAAAGATTGCTGTTCACAAGCACAAACCATCTAACTTGAAGGAGCTGAAGCAGTTTTTCAAGGAGGAATAAGCAAAAATCCCAGTGGTAAGATGTGGCAAGGCCATAGAGACTTATCCAAAGCAATTTTGAACTGTGATAGCTGCAAAAGGTGGCTCTACAAAGTATTGACTTTGGGGGGGGGGGGGGGGGGTAAATAGTTATGCACATTGACTTTTTTTGTTATTTTGTCCTATTTGTTCTTTGCTTCACAATAAAAAAAAAAAACAAACATCTTCAAAGTTGTGGCATGTTCTGTAAATTAAATGATGCAAATCCTCAAACAATCCATGCTAATTCCAGGTTGAGAGGCAACAAAACATGAAAAATGCCAAGGGGGGTGAATACTTTTGCAAGGCACTGTATATTATTTTTTCTTTATTTGCTATTTTTTTCCCTCAGGAAAGTGGAGTTGCCCTTTAAGATACTTGTTAATACCTCTATTTGAGCCTATTATTATTGCCCCTTAGGTGGTCAGAAAAAAAAAGCCCAAAAGGGAACAACAGTAATCTTTATCGGTAACAAGAATTTTTGCATAATTATTTGCTCATCTATGGTATCACACATACCTTTATGGATAATCTATTAAAATAATTATCACACTCCTGCAGTCATTGGGTTTTAAAGGGGTTGTAAACCCTCATGGTTTTTCGCCTTAATACATTCTATGCTGCAGCCCCCCAGCCCCCCATTTTACTTACCTGAACGCTGTCATCCTCCGGCCGGGAACGAGCCCCCCGGCTCTAGCTGGTGTCTCGTGTCCTGATTGGATAGATTGATAGCAGGGAAGCCATTGTCTCCCGCTGCTGTCAATCAAATCCAATGACGCAGCGCCGGTGGGGGGGGGCGAGTCCACCATAGGAGAGCCTCCTCCAATGTGGACACTCGATGCGGGGAGGAGCCACCAGTGCCACTGAGGGACCCCAGAAAAGGAGGACTGGGGCCACTCTGTGCAAAATGAACTGCAGAGTGGAAGTAAGTATGGCCTTTTTTTTTTTTTTTTTTTAAATAAAACGAGGATTTACAACCCCTTTAATTGTTTTGACAACAGGAGTATTGACGGTAAAAGGCTTGGAACACATACAAAAAATACCATAAATGGAACTCTAACGTGAGAAGAAACCAGAAAGATAAGATTATGAATCATGAATTCACACCTAAACCACAAGATAAAAATACCTGCTGAAAACCAAGAAAAAAGCTAGATAAACTTATGCCGCGTACACACGGTCGGACTTTCCGGCGGACTTGGTCCGGCGGACCAGAGTGTGCCGGACAATCCGCACGTGTGTAGGCGCCAGCGGACTTTTCCGGCGGACTTTTTCCCCAAAGTCCGCCGGACCAAGATTTGAAACCTGTTTTAAATTTATCTGCCGGACTCAGTTTTGGGCGGAAAGTCCGCTCGTCTGTGTGCTGGTCCGACGGAAAGTCCGCTCGTGTGTATGCTGGTCCGACTGACCAGATACGACGCGAGGGCAGGGTATTGCATCTCGCGCTCGCTGCAATAGGAAAAACAGATTTTCCTATTGCAGTGAGCGCGGGGGGCATACCAGGCCCTTAGGTCTGGTATGGATTATAAAGGGGAACCCCCTACACCGAAAAAACGGCGTGGGGTCCCCCCTAAAATCCATACCAGACCCCAATCCGAGCACGCAGCCCGGCCGGTCAGGAAAGGGGGTGGGGACGAGCGAGCGCCCCCCCCCTCCTAAACCGTACCAGGCCGCATGCCCTCAACACCTAAAACTGTGACGTTTTAGGGGGCGTGGTCACCGGGCGATATTGACCACGCCCCCTAAAACGTCACAGTCCCAGCATGCCCAGGGACTGTGACATCATTAGGGGGCGGGGTCTCCGCCTATATAAGTCACAACGGAGCCCTCAGAGAGCAGTCCAGCCGGAGAGAGCGTCGTGTCAACATCTGGAGAAGAGAAGAGGGAAGAAGCCAAGAAGCCCAGAAGCCCAGAAGCCCGGACCTCTGCTGGCAAGAGAGCTACCTGAAGACAGCAGAGGAGCCGGCCGAAGAACTGGAACACCGGGAGAAGAGAGCGGAGAAGAACCAACCGGACGCCAGGAGAAGAGGAACCGGAGGAACCCCCGAAGCCAGAGGAAGACCCCCCCGGAGCTGTTTAATAAATTATTTTAAAAACCTGTGTAGTGTGTTTTATTATTGACACTTTTTCCCTAGGTGAATGGGTAGGGGTACCATGTACCCCATACTCATTCACATAGGGTGGGGGGGCGGGATCTGGGGGCCCTCTTATTAAAGGGGGCTCCCGGATTCCGATAAGCCCCCCGCCCGCAGACCCCGACAACCAACGGCCAGGGTTGTCGGGAAGAGGCCCTTGTCCTCATCAACATGGGGACAAGGTGCTTTGGGGTGGGGGGCCCCGCAGGGCGCCCCCCTCCCTCAAAGCACCCCCCATGTTGAGGGCATGCGGCCTGGTACGGTTTAGGGGGGGGCGCTCGCTCGTCCCCACCCCCTTTCCTGACCGGCCGGGCTGCATGCTCGGATCGGGGTCTGGTATGGATTTTTGGGGGAACCCCACGCCGTTTTTTTCGGCGTAGGGGGTTCCCCTTTATAATCTATACCAGACCTAAGGGCCTGGTATGCCCCGCGACGGGGCTCGCAAGGTGTCAATCTTGCCGATAAAAGCGGCAAGATTGATTTCCTTTTCTAGTCCTGTCGCACATGAGTCACGTTCAAAATGAACGGACTTTTCCGTGTGTGGGCAAGTCCGTTCATTCTGAAAGTCCGCCGTACCTCCGGCGAAAGTCCGTCGGAAAGACGGGCGGACTTAGCCCGCCAGAAAAGTCCGGTCGTGTGTGGGCAAGTCTGTCCGTTTTAAAGTCCGGCGCACCTGGCGGACAAAGTCTGTTAGAAAGTGTGCCGGACCAAGTCCGCCGGAAAGTCCGACCGTGTGTACGTAGCATTACACTTATTACACCCCAAATAGAGTGGAATGGCACACTGGCCAACTACCTATACAAGAGTACATTTTTTAAACCAATGTCCAATAAACAAAATTTTAAACAACCAAAGGGTCTCACTGGAGCCAACCTTTCTCAATGTTGGTCATAAAGTAAACTGTGACAAATAAAGTGTAGGCACACTGGTTACCAGTGTAGGAACGAGGGTTGAGAGGTGAGGGTGGGTGACAGCTTGATTTTGATAGTTGTGGTCGTTGTTTGGATCATAAAACAAACCATCTTTTTGGAATATCAGAGAACTCTGTAAAGTAATAAAAATGTGTTCAGGCCAACAATACCACTGGTGACTTCTTGGTAAGGAGGGGTTAAAACCATCTGGAGGGCTCGCTGGTAGAGCATGGGGGGGAGGGGGGGCACCACGAACCATGATACTTTTTTTGGACTATAACCCATTGAGCGCTGCATCATAGTTTTAGCTCCTCAGAGTGATGACCATCCAGAGCACTGTGCAGCATTTACAGGTCTCCTTAGATCACCATCTAGAGCCCTGTGTATTACAAGCCTTCCCAGACCATCTAGAGCACTCACTGTGCATTACAGGCCTCCTTAGACTGTCCAGAGCACTGTGTGCATTACACGTCTCCTCAGACCGTCCGGAGGGCTTTGTGCATTACAGGCCTCCTCAAATGTCCAGAGCACTTTGTGTATTACAGGCCTCCTCAGACCATCCAGAGCACTGTGTGTATTACAGGCTTCCTCAGACCATCCAGAGCACTCACTATGCATTACAGGCCTCCTCAGACTGTACAGAGCACGGTGTGCAATTATTCAATTTGTTTTACTCCAGGAGTATATAATGAGTTTGGAAATTCTAGAGAAATGCTTAATATGCATTACAATTTAACTAAACATTAGATTTTAGTCGACTAAAATTTTAGATGACTAAAATTATTTTAGTCAACTAAAATGTATTGGAAATTTTAGTCAACTAAAATGTAGTATATTTTAGTTGACTAAAATGTACTGCCGATTTAAGTCGACTAAATACAACTAAAACAATTGCAGATGACTAAATATGACTGAAATGCCATTTTAGTCAAAAGACTATGAGTAAAACTAAATGGAAATTTGACGCCAAAATTAACACTGGTACCAAGTGCTTATCTCCCTCCACTACCAGAGTAACCTTCACCAGTCATCCATCTCCTGGCTGATTGGCTGCATTTCATGTGACAAACACTGTAGCCCTTATCAACAACACATTAACTTACACTGGAAAGTACTCTGTGTGTTAGACCCATGTATTGCATCTTCCTCCAGCTCAGTCCCCTTGTTCTGTTGCAAGCCCTGTTCTTTTGATACGCTGTGCATGCAACCCTTTAAGAGACTTCAGACCAAGCAAAGCAAGTACAGGCATACCCCACTTTACATACCCTCACTTTACATCAGGGCTGGACTGGGACACAAATGTGGCCCTGGACTTCATCCAGACCAGCCCAGGGCACAACACATCAGGGTACGGTACATCAGGGCACAGCACATCAGGCCACATCAGGGCACAAGGCACATCAGGGCACAAGGCACATCAGGATACAAGGCACATCAGTGCACAGCATATCAGGGAACAGCACACCAGGCCACATCAGGGTACAGGGCACAACACATCAGGGTACAGAGCCCAGCACATCAGCGTATAGGGCACAGCACATCAGGGCACAGCACATCAGGGTACAGCACATCAGGGTACAGGCCATCAGGGTACAGGACATCAGGGCACAGCACATCAGGGCACAGCACATCAGGGTACAGGACATCAGGGCACAGGACATCAGGGCACAAGTCACAGTACATCAGGACACACGACATTGAGGCACAGGACATCGGGGCACATCAGGGCACGGGGCACCGGGCCATGAGGCATATCAGGGCACGGGGCACATCAGGGCACATTATGGCACATCAGGGCACATGGCACATTATGGGGCACATCAGCGCACATGGCACATCAGGGCACGGGGCACATCAGGGCACATAGCACATCAGGGCACGGGGCACATCAGGGCACATTATGGCACATCAGGACACATAGCACATCAGATCACAGGGCACATCAGGGCACATTATGGCACATCAGGGCACATTATGGCACATCAGGGCACGGGGCACATCAGGACACATTATGGCACATCAGGGCACAGGGCACATCAGGGCACATGGCACATTATAAGGCACATCAGGGCACGGGGCACATCAGGGCACATAACACATCAGGGCACAGGGCACATCAGGGCACATTATGGCACATCAGGGCACATAGCACATTATGGGGCACATCGGGGCACATGACACATCAGGGCATATAGCACATCAGAGCATGGGGCACATCAGGGCACATGGCACATTATGGGGCACATCAGGGCACATAGCACATCAGGGCACGGGGCACATCAGGGCACATTATGGCACATCAGGGCACATGGCACATTATGGGGCACATCAGGGCACATGACACATCAGGGCACGGGGCACATCAGGGCACATAGCCCATCAGGGCACAGGGCACATCAGGGCACATAGCACATCAGGGCACATTATGGCACATCAGGGAACATTATGGCACATCAGGGCACATGGCACATTATGGGGCACATCGGGGCACATAGCACATCAGGTCATATAGCACATCAGGGCACGGGGCACATCAGGGCACATTATGGGGCACATCAGAGCACATAGTACATCAGGGCATGGGGCACATCAGGGCACATTATGGCACATCAGGGCACATGGCACATTATGGGGCACATCAGGGCACATGGCACATCAGGGCACGGGGCACATCAGGGCACATAGCACATCAGGGCATGGGGCACATCAGGGCACATGGCACATCAGGGCACGGGGCACATCAGGGCACATAGCACATCAGGGCATGGGGCACATCAGGGCACATTATGGCACATCAGGGCACATTGCACATTATGGGGCACATCAGGGCACATGGCACATCAGGGCACGGGGCACATCAGGGCATATAGCACATCAGGGCACGGGGCACGTCAGGGCACATAGCACATCAGGGCACTTAGCACATCAGGGCACATAGCACATCAGGGCACGGGGCACATCAGGTCACATAGCACATCAGGGCATGGGGCACATCAGAGCACATGGCACATTATGGGGCACATCAGGGCACATTATGGGGCACGTAGCACATCAAGGCATGGGGCACGTCAGGGCACATAGCACATCAGGGCACAGGGCACGTCAGGGTACATAGCACATCAGGGCATGGGGCACATCAGGGCACATTATGGCACATCAGGGCACATTATGGCACATCAGGGCACATGGCACATTATGGGGCACATCAGGGCACATGGCACATCAGGGCACGGGGCACATCAAGGCACATAGCACATCAGGGCACGGGGGACGTCAGGGCACATAGCACATCAGGGCACTTAGCACGTCAGGGCACATAGCACATCAGGGCACGGGGCACATCAGGGCACATAGCACATCAGGGCACGGGGCACATCAGAGCACATGGCACATTATGGGGCACATCAGGGCACATTATGGGGCACATAGCACATCAGGGCATGGGGCACGTCAGGGCACATAGCACATCAGGGCATGGGGCATGTCAGGGCACATAGCACATCAGGGCACATTATGGAACATGGCACATTATGGGGCTCATCGGGGCACATAGCACATCAGGGCACATAGTACATCACACATGGCACATTAGGGCACAGGGCACATCAGGGCACATAGCACATCAGGGCACATGGCACATCAAGGCACAGGGCACATAGCACATGAGGGCATGGGCCACCTCAGGGGGCACATTATCGGGGCACATTATAGGGCACATCAGGGGACACATCACCAGCATCTTAATAGCCAGTATGCAGAGTAGCGCAGGAAGCGTGTGTAGTAAGTTTTCTCTCTCATGTCACGCAGCGCTGTTCACTCCCCAGGCCGCCCCTCCTCTTTTCTCGTCTATCCCAGATGATCTTACAAGCCAATGGGGATAGACGAGAAGAGAGGAGGGGCCGCCGGGGAGCAAACAGCACTGCGTGACATGAGAGAGAACTTACTACACACGCTTCCTGCGCTACTCTGCATACTGGCTTACGATCTACCCGTCAGGCGACAGCTGTCGGCGGTTGACGGGTAGATCGCCGCACACCACAGATGCGGCAGAAACTGGCCACTCTGAGCCATCGGCCCACCGGGAATCTCCCGGTAGTCCCGATGGCCAGTCCATCCCTGCCTTACGTACACTTGTGAGTATGGACATACCTGTGGGTGTATGTAAAGGGCCTTGCAAGTATGGACACATTGGCATCTATGGGAAATTTTGGTCAGTGTGACATGGCACTGCTCCCAGTTTTTAACATCTAACATTGGCATCTATGGGAAATCTTTGCCAGCTTGACATGGCACTGCTCCCGAACAATAAGTGACAGGGACACCAAACTTTTTCAAAAAAATGCTTCTTACTTAGCAGCAGTGGTACTAGTGTAGCACACTTTAGTGTGCTACTAGTGTGAGAGCAGGAAAAACATAGCTTGGCTCATGGTTAAGCATTCATCATGAAATCTGGGTCAGGGTTTACTTGTGTTAGGCTGGATGACTCATACAGGCAAGTATCTGCTGCCTCCCCCTGAGTCTGGAAGTTTGGAGAAACTTCTAGAAGTTAGTGGGCAGGGAAAAGGAGGCTTGTTCTACATATTTAGGGGAGCTTAGCCAATCCCCAGGCTGTGGGCCTGGTATGATGACTAAACTAGCCTTTAAATATGGATGAGTCATGCCAGCTGGGGCAGTCGAGTGGAAGATGGAGATGGAGTGCTGAGGAGTCTGTCGGTGGCCTGGAGGGGTCCTCTAGGTCTAGGTCTTTTCCAGAAGGGTCCAGGGCCTTTAGTCTGGAATGAACTTTTGTTCTTAATCTACAAAAGACTGTGAGTTTGTAAAGAAGGGAGCAGTTCAGGTTTTTTGTACAGAGAGAGGAAGACTGTCCCCAAGTTTTGCTGTACTCTTCATCTCCTGGGCATCCCATAGATCCCTTTACCTATCCAAGTTGTTATCCCCTAATAAAAAAAAAACAACAAAACAAAGTTAAGGGGCTGGCAGGGAAAATGTGTGTTGCCTGGCTGTGCAGGAATAGGATAATTGGTTACTAGTGGCCCCTGCAGGGGTAGTGCTACACTAATGTAGGTAGACTGGAACAGTCAATGGTTCACGGCTGGGGACTATGAAGTAGTATAAGCACAGATAAAGGCAGACTGGAATAGTACACGGTTCATGGCTGGGGACCATGAAGTAGTATTAAAGGCATACTGGCTCCAGAGGCAAGCAAATCGCCCCCCCCCCCCCCCCCGGTTTCCTCAGAGCTCACACTCACAGATCCATCCCCACAGGAGAAACAGACAATCTTCTCAGGGCTCCAGACTATGTAACAGCAACTTGTCCATCATCTGGGCATGCCTCCCTAGGGATTACACAAAGAAAAACCATAGTTCCTTAATGCAGCTTACACACGATCGGAGATGCCACCAGCAAAACTCCGATGAGAGCTTTTTGTCGGAAAATGCAACTGTGTATGCTCCATCAGAATTTTGCTGGCGGAATTCCAGCCAGCAAAAGATTGAGGGCATGTTCTCTATTTTTCGGTCGGGGAAAGTTCCTATCCAAAAATGCGATCGCCTGTATGCAATTCGGACGCGCAAAAAAATCATGCATGCTCAGAATCAAGTACGAGACGGAATCGCTCGTTCTGGTAAAACGAGTGTTCGTAATGGAGATAGCACATTCGTCACGCTGTCAATTTTTGGATCTTTTATTGCAGTGCATTCTTTTGTTCTTTATAATGCTAGAAGAATGAATTTGTTTTCACAAACTTATTTCTTTATTATTTCTTGTGATCTCGTGAATAATCTTTTTTGTTTTTAAAGCCAGATCTCCATAATAATGTTTAGAATTATTTTTTATAGTCATTTTTTTTTTAAATCAAGATCTCCTGTTTTTTTGATTATTTTTAAATTATTTTCTAGTGATCTCCATATGTTTCTTTTTTTTGTGTCAAGTTTCCACAGCAACATTATTATCTTGTATTTTTAAAGCTCAAGGAGGTTGGTTGGTGTCCCTTGTTAATTTGACATTGTATTTTTGAAATGTACCTGCCTACTCACAAACAAACTCTCCTTTTTGAAGAAAAAAACATAGGCAAGTATTTTTATATAAAGAAATCTACATTTATTCTGGCTTATAACAAAATAAAGAGGAAGACAACACTGGAGAAACTGCTTGAATTTGCAAAGCCTTTGTACCCCAGGGCACACATCAACTCTTTGTAACTAAAAATTGGTAGCCTGAGAAGTCCATATAATAGGGAGCACAATCTGGTCCAGGACTCCCAGAGATCATGAACAGCAGCAGATGACATATGTCCCCAGGCTGTGGTACTACAACAGGCTGCGTCTTCTGTCAGACCAGACTGAACCCAGGCCATCACTTTCTTGTCTTCCCTGCAGCCTTCCCTGCAGCCTTCCTTGGAGGCTGTGGCTCTGGAGGTGGACTTATGGCAGGAGGAGGAGGATGGGCGAGCGCACATAATTGTATGTTCTCACTAATTTGGCCCCTCAACCCCTTCCGAAGGGACTGTAAAATAAGATTCTCACACATGAAGCATGGCCCTCCTCCATTTGCTGCAATTTTGCAGCTACATAGCAGCCATAGGCCTCTTCAGCGTCGGGGGGTGTTTTCAGGGCCGCATTAGCCTCCTTAATGAGGCCCAGTGCTGTCTCCTCTACGTTACTCCCCTTCCTGGCCTTTTTTGTTGTAAGGTGAAGGGAGGCACCTGGGATTGGGTGAGGCTACTGGGCCTGGCCACCTCCTGGCTGACACTTACCCCCGCCTCCTCCTGGCTGCCACTTTCCAGAGCCTCGTCCTGGCTGAGGTCTTCCTGTGTATGAAAAAGGGACATAGTTGTAGTTTTTGGTTCATCAAACCACACACAATTTTCATCTCATGACTGTTGCAAATTGAATGTTAATAAATAGAAAAGACTATCATTCTGAGCCCAGCATTTTTCATTCTTGTCCCAATCATTTTTGGCCCCTACTGTCTATTGATATGTAAACACATTTTGTTCAATCATTCATTTGATAGCAATAATAACATCTAGTTAACAATAATAATTTTCGGACAATAAATATGTTCAAAAATACTATACCTGGCTTCAGCTGGGCTGCTCAACTACTTCCAGGATGGAGGGGCCAGGTTGGTCCTCGGAAGCCTCAGCTGGGGTTGAGGGAAGGGTGGATGGAAGTGTAGAAAGCAATTCCCTGGCTTCAATCTGGTCTTCCAGAAACCCCCCTTTAAGCTCCTTATACGTGCTTCTCAAGCTAACAATTTTCTTATCCACAAACTCGGTCTGCGTAGGGGACCTGCATCTTCACAAATTGCAGCAGTTTCTCCAGCGATGCCTTCCTAGCTGGTTTATTTCGATATAAGGGGTTTTTAACCTCCCACAAATTTCTCATATCCCTGCATCTGTCTATGAACGGGCCCATGAATTTAGGGTTTTGAATTGTTTCATATTTGCTGCAAGACAAAACACAAGACAAAAACACTAATATCAGACTAAACTCTCCTAATCTTATCCCAATATAGGCCTCAATCTCGAACCAGTATAGGCCACTGATGTCCCAAGTTAAAATCTTACCTTCGTTAGAATGTTTGGCGCTTCCTCCGCTCACAAATCGTACGTATGACACACACATGTTAGCTTTATATACACTGCGCATGCATGAAACTCCGCCCGCCCCTGATAATCTTCTCTTTCGTCGCAGTTGGAGAGGAACATGGCAGAGACACAGCAGGTGCGTGATAATAGCAGTAACGAGGAGGAAAGCCCAGAGCCTGAAACGTCCCAATCCCGCCGGAGATTTAAGGCCTCAAATATGGCCTTTGTAGAGATGGTGATAAGAGAATTAATAGGAAGGAGCCAATAGTGAGCTGATCCTGGGGATTTCTGCCACATCCCATGAAAGAAAGAAGACCAAAATTAAATATGACCCAAAGAGGGATATTATGGGCAGTACATCACCAGGAATTCAAAGGTTTTAGGTGCAAGTAGAGTACAAAGCTGGAATACTTACCTTTTTTGGACACGTTTCTCACATGGAGACACCCCAAGTATCCACTGTAGTACCTGTGTGGGACGCCCTAAAAAGTTTGTTCTTGTGTCCCACACTAGTTTTCCTGAGTCCAGATGTTTAACCTCTCCTTCCTCTACATCCTCAGGTTGTGGTGTCCTCTGTTCCCCTTCTTCAGGAGGTGGAGATTTCCTGGTGTCCTCAGACGTCCAGAGTTTTTTCTACCCTATGAGAATGAAACAAAAGGTATACTTAGCACAAAGATACTTGAGGCCAGAAACAGGAATATGAAACATTGTTTGGAAGTGGGGTACAATTGTCTGTTTTGGCAGAGTTCCAAGCTGAAGACATGATTTTTTCACTTACCAAAGCTGGAATACTTACCTTTTTTGGACAAGTTTCTCACATGGAGACACCCCAAGTATCCACTGTAGTACCTGTGTGGGACGCCCTAAAAAGTTTGTTCTTGTATCCCACGCTAGTTTTCCTGAGTCCAGATGTGTAAACAGCTGCTGAGTGTCCTCTCCCTACATTACACTGAATCAAGTTTGCAATTCTTTCTAGTTTCAAACACATCTAGACAACAATGTCCTAAACTTCTTTTAATACAAATTAGCATGACCAAATGTAGTTAACCCTGTATCTGCCCAAAACATTGTATTTAGTTGGGAAACGAACAATGTTTCCTACCACCGATTACTGTGCCCATGAACATGAAAGTAGCCATTTTAAACTGTACAACAGTAAAGAAAAGCACGTGGAGCAGCATGCAAGTATTAATAATAATCGGAACACACGACAAATACTTACTTTTTAGAAGCACTTTCTTGATACTTCTGTACTGATCCTGCTCCCTCAATTTCAGGTCTGACCAGCATTTCCTCAATTGCTCCTTGGATCGTCGTACCCCAAAATTCCTATGCAGACTCTTTACAACTTTAGTCATGATCTTGGCCTTTCTCACATTTGGGTTTAGGTACTGTCCATACTTCCCATCATAGTCGGCCCTCTTCAAGATGCCCACCATCTCTACAAAAAAGACCAAAATTAAATATGCCCCAAAGAGGGATATTATGGGCAGTACATCACCAGGAATTCAAAGGTTGTAGGTGCAAGTAGAGTACAAAAGATATTTTTGGAAAATTAACAAAATTTTATTACATAATACATATAATATACAGACCACATGTTAAAATTGAATGAAGAAAACAATGGTTATTAACAAGTACATCTGCTATATTGCTGTAACGGACCACCCAAAAGGCCAAAGAATTGGTCAAATATTTAGAGTGGAGATGCAGCAAAAAATACCCTACATGTTTCGAAATAACAAAAGAAGAATTTCTTTTAATGATGTGTACTTCCTTCCTCAGGGGTTTCAAAGAAGCAGATTGGTATATTTCTACAAAAAAAAGGGGATATGTACACATATGTGTGAGTAAATATGTTTGACACCTATGTATAATATAAAAGAGAGATTAGTTAAGTTAATTTGAGAGAAGGGTATGGCGCTGTTCTTCTAAAAAGCCTTATGTTATCCTGTGTATGTGCTGTACTCAATTCATGAAAAAAATAAAAAATCAAAAACCGTACATGGTGCTTTTTGTTATCCTGTGTATGTGCTGTATTCAATTCATGAAAAAAATAAAAAAATCATAAACCATACATGGTGCTACTATTTAGATCATATGTGTCATATAGCTCTTTATGTGTAGAATGTATGTACCAGTGCAAAAACGTGAAGGAAAAGAGGGTGGGGTGGAATGGGGGAGGGGAGGGGGGAAGGGGAGGGAAGTGGGGTGGTTGGAATGCAAAGGTGAATTGGGATAATCAGCTATACATGCAAATTCAACCTAATAAAGTGCACATGTGCAATCAAATCAGTATATATAAAAGTCCTTTTTTTCCCAGAACAAATTCATTCGTGTGGTATTCCTGCTTTTGATTCTTTTAGTAGTAAAATCCCATGCTCTAAATGTGCAGCCACTCACCAGCTCACTTCACCCCTGCTGGGGTATCGGGCAATCACAGTCTATGCCACTGTGCGGCAATCTCTGGCAGTCTCAGGATCGCGGTGTGTCATATAAAAAGAGAAGGGGTGCCCATAGTGTAAGATCGTTTAAAAAAGTTTATTAAAACAAGCAGAGAGGTACTCACAATTTAAAAACATGTAGTAAGCGAAAAAAAGACAAAGTTCTCGGTTAAACATCAGCTGTTCAATGTTGTTTGGGAAGCACAGATTAGGCCACGCCCTACGCGTTTCGTTATTGGACGTCTACGGGAGCTTGACCTCTGCTGTGCCTCCCACCTTTATATAGCGTGCGGTGTCCCCTAATTATCTGTATAACTAACAACCATTTTGCCTATGTTTTGCGGACCGGAGTCCGTCCGCGGCCATTTTGTCTGTGATAATGCAGACCGGAGCCTATTTCCTCATTGTATATTCCGCCTCTGTGTGGGAGGACATAAAGACGCCGGCGGCCATTTTCCCTGTGTTTCTATGGAACGGTGCCTACCTGCGGCCATCTTGTCTGAGGTTATGCAGACCGAAGCCTATTTCTCCACCATATGATCCGCCTTTATATACATAGACTCAGAGATGTTAGCGGCCATTTTGCCTATGATTCTACGGACATGGGATACAACAGTGCTGTATAACTAGTGGTCATTGACTCAAAGGTGACACTTTCCCTGTAATAACGCTTCTTCTCTTAGTGTCACCCCCGTTCCGTATCTAAGTATGGTTGTTTTTTTATTTTAATTGAGTGTCATGTGGTCGGAGGTCCCGCATGTTATAACCAGGTAATACACTATAAATGTAAGCAGTTAGACACAACGTACAGCTATGTATGTGTTCATATTTAACCCCAATAAAATCAACATTTTAAACTTGAAACAGCAAGCTTAGAGTATATATGACCTTTTACAAGGAGAGGAAACCTAGAGATAAAATCAACATTGCATAAATACATGTATGCAGATACCAATATGTATGCAGACAAAAACATGCACCAGCATTGCATAAATACATGTATGCAGATAAAAACTTGTATGCAGATAAAAACTTGTATGCAGATAAAAACACGTATGCAAATAAAAGTTGAGTATAAACTTATAAAAATATATCAGAGTATGTAAGAGGATACACAAATGCAAAATATATACGTATATACAGTATGTATATGGAGGAAGAGGAAAAAATTATTTTAAAATGTTATAGGGAATAAGGATTACTTAGAAAACTCCCTTAATTGGTTTAAGAGAACCTATATGGTCGGCATTTCTTAGTAAATGTTGTTAAGATACCGTTATGACTACCCCCAGCCTTTCTAGGGTCCTAGAGATCATAATCGTACATATATGCGACTTATGGACATGTCATGCCAATCTGTACTCATTCTTACACTATCTATCCATTTAGTACGGGTTAGACCGTCTGTGTATGTTCCAAAGGGGGATATCAGATGAATACAGTACACCCCCCTAATGGGGGTGTATATCTATCTTTATATGCCTTAGATATATATTAAGCCTATGTCGGATGTATATTTAAAAAAGTATTTTTTGATCATAAATAATAGGGTCCGGGTAAAAGATTTATATCCCATGCTTGTAAACCAGTGTCTTCTTTTTCTTACATGATTCGGATGTGTTTCGAGGAGGTATCTAAAGGGAACTTTTTTGCTATGTATAGTCCCTGCGTGATTCAGGTGTGTTTCAAAGGGATATCTGAAGGGATACTCCCTCGGGACACAAAGGGAACCTTATTTAGCTATAAATATTTAGACAGGAATCAAAATCCATATTCCCACTGTTGGACATTTCTAGTATGTCTGGGTAGTTGTCAGAGGTGTTTAACGAGGGAACTGGAAAAACAGTTGGAAATGGAATTGGAATTAAAAAATTAGAGGTACATATATGGTGATGTGCATTTTTAAGGTTTCCTCGGGATGTTGACGTACCCGAGTTAATTACATCCTGGTTATTACGTTATTGGGAAAGGAGAGATGCCATGAGGTGATGTTTATCTCATTCTTGCTTATATATTCCTATGTTACATGTTACATTAGAGTATTGTGTTGGCCACTGATATTGCTTTGGGTCAGGGGTGTTGGTAATACGGACCCCCTTGCTATTTTTTTCTTAGTGATAATGTCAGAAGTTGGTTAGGAAGCAGTTTAGATCGAGGTCTATATTCATTCCCATAGGTTGGAGGGTATCCAACAAAAATATCCATTTGGTTTCATTTTGTGAAACCCTGATTTTTTTATTTTCGCCCCTCCAGTGGCCCTTAATTTTATCAATTGCATAGAATGTCATACATGTTGGGTCTCTGTTGTGGTAGTCTCTAAAGTGCCTAGAGACACTTTGTTTATTGAACCCATTTTTGATGTTTGTAATGTGTTCTCTAATTCTGACATGTAACTGTCTAGTTGTTCGTCCCACGTACTGCTTCCGACAAGGACACTCTAGTACGTAGGTGACATGAGTATTATTGCAAGTAATGAGTTCTCGAATGGTAAATTCCCTTCCATTGGCTACCGACCTAAAGTTGGTTGTTTTCCTGTTGGTTTTCTTGCTGGTTCTGCGTGGCAGACATTTCCCACACTTATAAAACCCTTTTAGATGATTTTCTATTTTTATCTGTCTTGGAGGGTCTAGTGCATTATGTACCAACTTGTTCCTCAGGGTTGGTACCTTTTTGTAGATAAAAATGGGTTTCTTTGGTAATATGGAATTCAATACTTTATCCGATTGTAAAATAGGCCAATGTTTTTTTATTATGGTTTCCATATTTCTGTATTGCCTATTATACCCTGTTAGAAAGGCTAAATCCATTTTGTTGTTCGTTCCTTTCCTTTGTTGGTTTCTTGTTCTCTCTATAAGCGTATTCCTATCCATGTTTCCGACTTTCCATTTTAATGTCAGTAGGTCCTTCCTTTTATACCCTTTTTCTACAAACCTACTTATTAGAATATCTGTTTGTTTTTCATATTCTTGCTTACTGGTACAATTCCTGTGTAGTCGCATAAATTGTCCTTTGGGAATGTTCCCTATCCACTGTGGGTGATGGCAACTGCTGGTTGGGATATACCCATTTCTGTCCGTGGCCTTAAAGTATGTCCTTGTGTTCAAATGTCCATTGTTTTTGTATATTTGTAAGTCAAGATATTCTATGCTTTCATTGTTCCACTTTCCCAAAAAAGTGAGACCATAGACGTTGCCACTTATTTCATCAAAGAAATTCTGTAATTCTTCTTCAGTGCCACCCCACACTATGACAATGTCATCTATATACCTCCGGTATAGTTTCAGGTTTCTTTTTTCAATACTATGAATCTGTTCCTCTTCCCATTTGTTAAGGAGCAGATTCGCCACGCTGGGGGCATATTTTGCCCCCATGGCTACTCCTTTCGTCTGGGAATAGAAGTCTCCCTTGTGCCAAAAATAGTTGTGGCTCATGGCCAGTTCTAACCCTTCCAGTATATATTTGTTTGTGTTTCTTTTAAGGCCGTTAGTGTGTGTAAGGCCCATTCGACTCCCCTTAATCCATCTTCCTGTACGATATTAGTATACAGCGAGTTTATGTCAATGGTTACCAAAATATCGTTTTCGTTTATCTTGAAGTCCTTTAATTCCCCAATCAGTTGTTTACTGTCCTTCAGATACGATTTTCCCTGCCCAACTAGGGGTTGTAGGTAGCCCTCCAAATATGCCCCTAACCTAGAGAACAGTGAATCGATGCCACTGATTATAGGTCTACCGGGGGGATTCTGTTGGTCTTTATGAATTTTGGGTACATAGTATATAATTGGGGTTTTTGTTGCTTCCGGGGTTAGGTATTTGGCTTCTTTTTTCGTTAGGATCCCTATTTTTTCTCCTTTTTTGACATAGGCCTTCAGTTTCTTTCCATACTCGGGTTTTGGGTTGCCCTTCAGTTTTTTGTATGTATTAGGTGTTTTCAACAGTTTGTTCATCTCCAGTTCCTAGTCTTTTTTATTTAATATGACCAAACCTCCCCCTTTATCGGCCGGCCGGATAGCTATATTTTTCTTCCCCTCTATTTCCTTGATGGTGTTCCATATGTTTGTTTTTATTTTTTTCGGTTTCAATTTCCTAAGATCCTGTTCCACCATCTTTTTAAAAACCATCAAACTCTCATTTTGTTGTACATTAGGGTTAAAGGTGGAATTATTTTTTAATCCTGAGTGTTGAAATATCAGGGGATCTCTTTCTGTTTGGGTGCTGTTACTGTTTTTTCCTTTCATTAAAAATTTTTTTTTTATGTTCAATTTCCTTACGAATTTTTGGAGATCTATATAAATTTCGAAGGGGTCAAGATTTTTGTCAGGAGCGTATTTCAGTCCTAAGTCCAGCACCTTCATTTCTTCTTCGCTAAAAGTGGCTTCACTTAGGTTGAAAATTCCTGTTCCTAATATTCTCTTCTTCTTTTTCTTCTTGATTCCTCCTCTCTTCCCTCGTGCTCGTCTCCTCTTTCCCATCTCTGTGGTCTGTATGTGTGATTTGTTCTTTCTTCCCATTGAGTTTCCTCCTGTGTTCTGTTCCTCGGTCCCATTTATGTATCTCTGGTGACTCTTGGGTTCCAGCTCCGTCGGGGGTCTCCATTGCTTCCATTCCTGATGGGGAATCGAGGACACCAAGGTATAGGAATAGGTATTCCCCTTTAAGAAATGAACATCAACACACTCCCTATGAAGAACCACAATATAGACGAGTTTTTTTTCCCAGGGAATACAGGGGAAGGCCCCCCTGCGTTCAGGGGCAGGCGGTCCCCATACAGAGGAAATTACGGTCCCCAAAGAGTGCAAAGGGGATGGAAACCCTTCAGGTTCCCCATCAGGAATCGAAGCAATGGAGACCCCCGACGGAGCTGGAACCCAAGAGTCACCAGAGATACATATATGGGACCGAGGAACAGAACACAGGAGGAAACTCAATGGGAAGAAAGAACAAATCACACATACAGACCACAGAGATGGGAAAGAGGAGATGAGCACGAGGGAAGAGAGGAGGAATCAAGAAGAAAAAGAAGAAGAGAATATTAGGAACAGGAATTTTCAACCTAAGTGAAGCCACTTTTAGCGAAGAAGAAATGAAGGTGCTGGACTTAGGACTGAAATACACTCCTGACAAAAATCTTGACCCCTTCGAAATTTATATAGATCTCCAAAAATTCGTAAGGAAATTGAACATAAAAAATGTTTTTTTAATGAAAGGAAAAAACAGTAACAGCACCCAAACAGAAAGAGATCCCCCAATATTTCAACACTCAGGATTAAAAAATAATTCCACCTTTAACCCTAATGTACAACAAAATGAGAGTTTGATGGTTTTTAAAAAGATGGTGGAACAGGATCTTAGGAAATTGAAACCGAAAAAAATAAAAACAAACATATGGAACACCATCAAGGAAATAGAGGGGAAGAAAAATATAGTTATCCGGCCGGCCGATAAAGGGGGAAGTTTGGTCATATTAAAATAAAAAAGACTACGAACTGGAGATGAACAAACTGTTGAAAACACCTAATACATACAAAAAACTGAAGGGTAACCCAAAAGCTGAGTATGGAAAGAAACTGAAGGCCTATGTCAAAAAAGGAGAAAAAATAGGGATCCTAACGAAAAAAGAAGCCAAATACCTAACCCCGGAAGCAGCAAAAACCCCAATTATATACTATGTACCCAAAATTCATAAAGACCAACAGAATCCCCCCGGTAGACCTATAATCAGTGGCATCGATTCACTGTTCTCTAGGTTAGGGGCATATTTGGAGGGCTACCTACAACGCCTAGTTGGGCAGGGAAAATCGTATCTGAAGGACAGTAAACAACTGATTGGGGAATTAAAGGACTTCAAGATAAACTAAAACAATATTTTGGTAACCATTGACATAAACTCCCTATATACTAACATCGTTCAGGAAGATGGATTAAGGGGTGTTGAATGGGCCTTACACACATTAACGGCCTTAAAAGAAACACATATCAAATATATACTGGAAGGGTTAGAACTGGCCATGAGCCACAACTATTATTGGCACAAGGGAGACTTCTATTCCCAGACGAAAGGAGTAGCCATGGGGGCAAAATATGCCCCCAGCGTGGCGAATCTGTTCCTTAACAAATGGGAAGAGGAACAGATTCATAGTATTGAAAGAAGAAACCTGAAACTATACCGGAGGTATATAGATGACATTGTCATAGTGGGGGGTGGCACTGAAGAAGAATTACAGAATTTCTTTGATGAAATAAGTGGCAACGTCTATGGTCTCACTTTTTCGGGAAAGTGGAACAATGAAAGCATCGACTATCTTGACTTACAAATATACAAAAACAATGGACATTTGAACACAAGGAAATACTTTAAGGCCACGGACAGGAATGGGTATATCCCAACCAGCAGTTGCCATCACCCACAGTGGATAGGGAACATTCCCAAAGGACAATTTATGCGACTACACAGGAATTGTACCAGTAAGCAAGAATATGGAAAACAAACAGATATTCTAATAAGTAGGTTTGTAGAAAAAGGGTATAAAAGGAAGGACCTACTGACATTAAAATGGAAAGTCGGAAACATGGATAGGAATACGCTTATAGAGGTAACAAGAAACCAACAAAGGAAAGGAACGAACAACAAAATGGATTTAGCCTTTCTAACAGGGTATAATAGGTAATACAGAAATATGGAAACCATAATAAAAAACATTGGCCTATTTTACAATCGGATAAAGTATTGAATTCTATATTACCAAAGAAACCCATTTTTATCTACAAAAAGGCACCAACCCTGAGGAACAAGTTGGTACATAATGCACTAGACCCTCCAAGACAGATAAAAATAGGAAATCATCTAAAAGGGTTTTATAAGTGTGGGAAATGTCTGCCATGCAGAACCAGCAAGAAAACCAACAGGAAAACAACCAACTTTAGGTCGGTAGCCAATGGAAGGGAATTTAACATTCGAGAACTCATTACTTGCAATAATACTCATGTCACCTACGTACTAGAGTGTCCAAGTCGGAAGCAGTACGTGGGACGAACAACTAGACAGTTACATGTCAGAATTAGAGAACACATTACAAACATCAAAAATGGGTTCAATAAACATAGTGTCTCTAGGCACTTTAGAGACTACCACAACAGAGACCCAACATGTATGACATTCTATGCAATTGATAAAATTAAGGGCCACTGGAGGGGCGAAAATAAAAAAAATCAAGGTTTCACAAAATGAAACCAAATGGATATTTTTGTTGGATACCCTCCAACCTATGGGAATGAATATAGACCTCGATCTAAACTGCTTCCTAACCAACTTCTGACATTATCACTAAGAAAAAAATAGCAAGGGGGTCTGTATTACCAACACACCTGACCCAAAGCAATATCAGTGGCCAACACAATACTCTAATGTAACATGTAACATAGGAATATATAAGCAAGAATGAGATAAACATCACCTCATGGCATCCCTCCTTTCCCAATAACGTAATAACCTGGATGTAATTAACTCGGGTACGTCAACATCCCGAGGAAACCTTAAAAATGCACATCACCATACATGTACCTCTAATTTTTGAATTCCAATTCCATTTCCAACTGTTTTTCCAGTTCCCTCGTTATACACCTCTGACAACTACCCAGACATACTAGAAATGTCCAACAGTGGGAATATGGATTTTGATCCCTGTCTAAATATTTATAGCTAAATAAGGTTCCCTTTGTGTCCCGAGGGAGTATCCCTTCAGATATCCCTTTGAAACACACCTGAATCATGCAGGGACTATACATAGCAAAAAAGTTCCCTTTAGATACCTCCTCGAAACACATCCGAATCATGTAAGAAAAAGAAGACACTGGTTTACAAGCATGGGATATAAATCTTTTACCCAGACCCTATTATTTATGATCAAAAAGGACTTTTTTAAATATTCTCTAAATACATCCGACATAGGCTTAATATATATCTAAGGCATATAAAGATAGATATACACCCCCATTAGGGGAATGTACTGTATTCATCTGATATCCCCCTTTGGAACATACACAGACAGTCTAACCCGTACTAAATGGATAGATAGTGTAAGAATGAGTACAGATTGTCATGACATGTCCATAAGTCGCATATATGTACGATTATGATCTCTAGGACGCTAGAAAGGCTGGGGGTAGTCATAACGGTATCTTAACAACATTTACTAAGAAATGCCGACCATATAGGTTCTCTTAAACCAATTAAGGGAGTTTTCTAAGTAATCCTTATTCCCTATAACATTTTAAAAGAATTTTTTCCTCTTCCTCCATATACATATATACGTATATATTTTGCATTTGTGTATCCTCTTACATACTCTGATATATTTTTATAACTTTATATTCAACTTTTATTTGCATACGTGTTTTTATCTGCATACATGTTTTTATCTGCATACATGTATTTATGCAATGCTGGTGCGTGTTTTTGTCTGCATACATATTGGTATCTGCATACATGTATTTATGCAATGTTGATTTTATCTCTAGGTTTCCTCTCCTTGTAAAAAGTCATATATATTCTAAGCAAGCTGTTTCAAGTTTAAAATGTTGATTTTATTGGGGTTAAATATGAACACATACATAGCTGTACGTTGTGTCTAACTGCTTACATTTATAGTGTATTACCTGGTTATAACATGCGGGACCTCCGACCACATGACACTCAATTAAAATAAAAAAACAACCATACTTAGATACGGAACGGGGGTGACACTAAGAGAAGAAGCGTTATTACAGGGAAAGTGTCACCTTTGAGTCAATGACCACTAGTTATACAGCACTGTTGTATCCCATGTCCGTAGAATCATAGGCAAAATGGCCGCTAACATCTCCGAGTCTATGTATATAAAGGCGGATCATATGGTGGAGAAACAGGCTTCGGTCTGCATAACCTCAGACAAGATGGCTGCGGGTAGGCACCGTTCCATAGAAACACAGGGAAAATGGCCGCCGGCGTCTTTATGTCCTCCCACACAGAGGCGGAATATACAATGAGGAAATAGGCTCCGGTCTGCATTATCACAGACAAAATGGCCGCGGACGGACTCCGGTCCGCAAAACACAGGCAAAATGGTTGTAAGTTATACAGATAATTAGGGGACACCGCACGCTATATAAATGTGGGAGGCACAGCAGAGGTCACGCTCCCGTAGACGTCCAATGACGAAATGCGTAGGGCGTGGCCTAATCTGTGCTTCCCAAACAACATTGAACAGCTGATGGTTAACTGAGAACTTTGTCTTTTTTTCTCTTACTACATGCTTTTAAATTGTGAGTACCTCTCTGCTTGTTTTAATAAACTTTTTTAAACGATCTTACACTATGGACACCCCTTCTCTTTTTATATGACACACCGCGATCCTGAGACTGCCAGAGATTGCCGCACAGTGGCATAGACTGTAATTGCCCGATACCCCAGCAGGGGTGAAGTGAGCTGGTGAGTGGCTGCACATTTAGAGCATGGGATTTTACTACTAAAAGAATCAAAAGCACGAATACCACACGAATGAATTTGTTCTGGGAAAAAAAGGACTTTTATATATACTGATTTGATTGCACATGTGCACTTTATTAGGTTGAATTTGCATGTATAGCTGATTATCCCAATTTACCTTTGCATTCCAACCACCCCACTTCCCAAACCATTAATTAATTCAATTCCCTATGGTGAGTATCTGCGAATAAAACGCAACTGTTCAAACCACTCAGACTTTAAGCATGAGGCCAATAAACTCAAAAACCGATTACTGCAACGTGGCTACAGCCACAAATGCCCCAAAAAAGCTTTTAAACGTACCAACTCCAAGGATAGACATGAACTACTGATCCCCAAGCAAACACCTACTAACGATGCCAGTTCTAGAATAATTACCACCTATACTAATGACCACAATAAAGTCAGACAGATATGCCAAAAATACTGGCATCTATTAACTTCTGATCCCATTGTAGGCCCCTTTGTGCCTCCAAGGCCCCAGATTACTTATAGACGAGCTACTTCTGTAGGCGATTTAGTAGTCCAGAGTGAATATAAGGGACAAGAGGTGATCCATGTACCATAGTGGGCACGTTCCAATGTGGATCCTGTTCCTACTGTAGGTACATGGACACGAGGAGGAACATATACCTGCCTAACGGCATGCACTTCATACCAAAACACTTTCCAAACTGTCAAACAACAGGAGTAGTGTACCTACTATTATGCAGTTGTAACTGCTTCTATGTGGGAAAAACACTACAAAAACTATGGCAGAGACTCTATCGCCATCTCAGGACCATGCAATCAGCTGACTCTGACCTCCCGCTAGGTAGACACGTAGCCCAAGTACATGGTGGCATCTGTCCCAAAATATCCATCCTGGTACTAGACCGCTTACATCCAAGTCCCCGTGGCGGAGATTTCAACAAAGCTCTCCTACAGCGAGAACTCCGTTGGATATCAAGACTTGACGTGACGATGCCACCAGGCCTCAATGAAGCTTTTAATTTGAAACCTTTTCTCCCAGGCTTCGCCACAGGGGGCTATGATAAGGAATTATAAAAAGGCCTTATGCTCTTGTGGTGTTCACTATTTCCCCTTTTTCTGTTTCTTCTCTTGGTTTTCAGCTCTTTTATTCTGTTCCAATTCTTTCCCCTTCTTTCCCCAATGGGTCAAACTTAATGTTTATCTTTAGCTTGTTAAAGCATAGGAAGAATGTCTTTAAATGAACTCTATTTCAAATATTTTATTTTTGTTATCAAATTGGATAGTAATACTATATCTCGGTATAAAAACTAATATTTGTATTCTTTTTTTGCCTATATTGTACATATGGAATATTACATCTCAATAACCATTTCGTTTTTCTCTTTTAGAGACTATCACCTTCATTACCTCTGTACAGATGTGATTCCCACGTCCTAACAGTCGAGGGTATATTGGTCATGTTTTTCTAACTTAACTGGGACCATGATTTTCTTCACCCCTCTTGTTTTTACAGCCATACTGAACTGTCTGGGCCTGATACTTTCTTGACTGTCCCCGCTGCGATGGCTCGTCGGTAATCCCCGACACGGAAAGGCCTCCGTTCTCTCTCTGTGGGGACGGAGGCATTCTGCTAGCAGCATCTATGCGCATGCGCCGGATCCAGTGTCTCGCGCCTGCGCACTGGGGGGCTTCCATCTTCACCGTGCCAGGCTGCCCTCTTTCCGTGTCGGCGGCCTCCGTCGATGTCCGACGTCACTGCGCTTTCAGGCGCGCTGACGTCGGACGCCGTTCAGGCCGGGGAGCCGCGATTGGCTGGCGACTCTTACATACAAACTTCAGTGTCTGAAGGATCTATCTGCTTGTCTCTCAATCAAAGCTAATTATTCTTTTCAGGGCTCGCTTCTACCTTTAATTGGAATGATTGGTTGCTCCACCTCTCCACCCCCCACATAACACACACATCTCTGCTACACAGCTGAGAGGAGCTTGCTTCACTGCAGAGTGATCAGTGCAACCAAATAACCAAGGTTAGTTATTTTGTTTCAAACTTTTCTTTGTTGTTATGCCCAGTCCATATTCAATCAGACAAAGAGAGACCTTTCTCATCTCTGATAGCACACTGATACTTATGCTGCATTTTATCTTTAAGGTGCATGGATTATTCAGTGCGCAGATACATACAATGTTCCTTATATATTTTTTTACTTTTAGATGTACGCCATCTATGCCTATCATTGGTGGCTCTTGTGAGTGCAGACCTGCCGTCTTTTCCTGTGGGGACACTAAAGTCAATTCCTTTCAGTGCTTAAGAGTATCTCTTTTTTTACCTCTATGTAACAAACCACTTGGTGGGAGTTAATTGTGAAAACTAAGTTAACCCATTGGACCCATGGACGTGGGAGCTCATCTCTTAAACATCTCTGTGTTCATTACTGTTGCCACGAAGAAACAAATGTTTTGTGAGTATATAGATACACAGATATTTAATTTGATGATGCTTTTCTGTCTTGATGGGAGAGGATTTCTCTAAATCACTCAATCCATTTTGCTATCTCTCTTTTATATTATACGTAGGTGTCAAACATATTTACTCACACATTTGTGTATATATCCCCTTTTTTTGTAGAAATATACCAATCTGCTTCTTTGAAACCCCTGAGGAAGGAATTACACATCATTAAAAGAAATGAGTCTTCTTTTGTTATTCCGAAACATGTAGGGTATTTTTTGCTGCATCTCCACTCTAAATATTTGACCAATTCTTTGGCCTTTTGGGTGGTCCGTTACAGCAATATAGCAGATGTACTTGTTAATAACCGTTGTTTTCTTCATTCAATTTTAACATGTGGTCTGTATATTATATGTATTATGTAATAAAATTTTGTTAATTTTCCAAAAATATCTTTTGTACTCTACTTGCACCTACAACCTTTGAATTCCTGGTGATGTACTGCCCATAATATCCCTCTTTGGGGCATATTTAATTTTGGTCTTTTTTGTAGAGATGGTGGGCATCTTGAAGAGGGCCGACTATGATGGGAAGTATGGACAGTACCTAAACCCAAATGTGAGAAAGGCCAAGATCATGACTAAAGTTGTAAAGAGTCTGCATAGGAATTTTGGGGTACGACGATCCAAGGAGCAATTGAGGAAATGCTGGTCAGACCTGAAATTGAGGGAGCAGGATCAGTACAGAAGTATCAAGAAAGTGCTTCTAAAAAGTAAGTATTTGTCGTGTGTTCCGATTATTATTAATACTTGCATGCTGCTCCACGTGCTTTTCTTTACTGTTGTACAGTTTAAAATGGCTACTTTCATGTTCATGGGCACAGTAATCGGTGGTAGGAAACATCGTTCGTTTCCCAACTAAATACAATGTTTTGGGCAGATACAGGGTTAACTACATTTGGTCATGCTAATTTGTATTAAAAGAAGTTTAGGACATTGTTGTCTAGATGTGTTTGAAACTAGAAAGAATTGCAAACTTGATTCAGTGTAATGTAGGGAGAGGACACTCAGCAGCTGTTTACACATCTGGACTCAGGAAAACTAGCGTGGGATACAAGAACAAACTTTTTAGGGCGTCCCACACAGGTACTACAGTGGATACTTGGGGTGTCTCCATGTGAGAAACTTGTCCAAAAAAGGTAAGTATTCCAGCTTTGGTAAGTGAAAAAATCATGTCTTCAGCTTGGAACTCTGCCAAAACAGACAATTGTACCCCACTTCCAAACAATGTTTCATATTCCTGTTTCTGGCCTCAAGTATCTTTGTGCTAAGTATACCTTTTGTTTCATTCTCATAGGGTAGAAAAAACTCTGGACGTCTGAGGACACCAGGAAATCTCCACCTCCTGAAGAAGGGGAACAGAGGACACCACAACCTGAGGATGTAGAGGAAGGAGAGGTGGTTGAGATTGTCACCACAACAGGTGAGTGTCTGACACCACAGATTCAGGTAATAGATGTATGCCTGCATATTTAAAATACATGGTGTGTATTTTTTCTTTTAGGGTATGTGCATGTTGTGGAAGAACAATCTACTAATTTCACGAATGACAGTGCACAAAGACTAACCCAGGACATAATATTTTGTAGTCAGGATTTAGACCTCATCAAGCAAAAAATAAATGACATAGAACAAAAACTGAAGAACATGATTGATGTACTAGGAAGAGTCTAAAGAACACCACAATTACACCATTTTCAATTTTTAGGACCAATTTTTCACTAAACTTCTACTAACACGAGATAAACACGAGATTAGCAGAAGGAGCCCAAAGGGTGGCACACTGGCTATTGAACTTCCGTTCTCTAGTCCCGTCGTATGTGTTGTACGTCACCTTCAAGTCTGGTATGGATTTTAAGGGGAACTCAGCGCCAAAATTAAAAAAGAAAATGCCCTGGGGTTCCCCCAAAAATCCACACCAGACCCTTATGCGAGCACGCAACCTGGCAGGCCGCAGGAAAAGAGGGGGGACGAGAGACTGCCCCCCCACCTCCTGAACCGTACCAGGCCACATGCCCTCAACATGGGGAGGATGTCCCCATGTTGATGGGGACAAGGGCCTCATCCCCACAACCCTTGCCTGGTGGTTGTGGGGGTCTGCGGGCGGGGGGGCTTATCGGAATCTGGAAGCCCCCTTTAACAAAGGGGACACCCAGATCCAGCACCCCCATGTGAATTGGTAAGGGGTACATTGTACCCATACCATTTCACAAAAAAGAAAGTGTCACAGAAGACGGCTTGGGACAAGTCCTTTATTAAAAATAAAAAAATTAAAAAGATTCCAGTGATGTAATCCAATAAATCCATGCTCCTACTCCAGCGATGTAATCCAATTCTCGATCTCCAGCGACTCCAGCGAGGAGCACGCACAGGATCCTGCCTCCACCAGAGGCACCCAGCCAATGACGCAGCGTTAGCTTGACAGCTCTTATGTAGCTGAGGGCAGGGCCACCCGTCATGTGACCCCATCCCCCTCTGACAAGGGGAAACACCGCATTTTTTTCTTTTATTTTTCAATGACTTTTATGTGCATTGTCAGGGCTGACAATTCATTAATAGCCGGCACTAGCGCTAGCACTTTTAAATGACTTTTTTTTCCTTTAGAAATGTCATTTTGCTCTCAGACTGTTATAAACATGGGAAACATGCTACTTTACAGGCATACTATAGACACCACCCAGGTATGAAATTTAAAGGAATATTTCACTTTTATTGTTTCACTTTAAGCATTACTAAAATCACTGCTCCTGAAAAAACGTCCATTTTTAAACCTTTTTTATTTTCAATGATACATGTCCCCTGGGGCAGGACCCAAGTCCCCAAACACTTTATGACAATAACTTGCATATTAACCTTTAAAATTAGCACTTTTGATTTTTCATGTTCGTGTCCCATAGACTTTAATGGTGTTCGCGTGTTCAAACAAATGTTTTACCTGTTCGCATGTTCTGGATGCAAACTGAACAGGGGGGTGTTCGACCCATCCCTAAAAGTGAGTTGCAAAAAAAAAAAGCATTTTAATCTACTCTAAATATACCAAAGCTGTGCTGTGTATTTAGAGTACAGTGTTTTTTTCTCCGTGTCTATATGTGGACAGTTACAGCTAAAAAAATCATAGTTTCCAAGTAGGGAAAAGTTAAAACCCTCAGTTTGTTTTTTGCTGCCTTTGTTCCATTGAGGAGATCTCTCTTTACTTCCTGTACAATTTTTTGTACAATTTTTTTTTTTCCTCTTAGATAGTTGTCTCCATTGGAAAAGCTACCATCATCTCTTGTTCTAACTCTTCCAAACTCCATCCAAAATTAAACAAGAACGTTTTGATGATTCATGCACTATGTTTGAAGTAATCTGTATCTGAGGTAATTTGTTAAATTCAAGAACCAAAAACCCCTGTTATACTGCACAGCTTATGCACCCCCCTGAGTTTTATAATAATTTCAGGGAAACTTAGTAAAGGTTTTTAATGTATTTTTCAATAGCACCATGGGCCTTTTATAATCAAGAACATTTTCTTTTAATTTTATAGGCTCTATAATTTAGGGAGCATTCAAGTCTAAATATAGTTTTGCTATTGGTTGGCCATCAAATTACAAATTTTGAGTGGGGCAGTGGTTGAAAAAAGGCTATCCTGTTTTCTTTTTAAGCAGAAATGATCAGAAGCATACATCTCTCTGATGTTGTTGATGTGGTTAATAGTTGTCTGCATAATCTTATCACACAATCAGTTTCCTGTCAGTGGGCATAAATGTTATTTTTTAGCATGTAAACAAGTTATCTCTCTCTTGCATATAGATCAGTGGTTCTCAACCTTTCTAGTGCCGTGACCCCTTGAAAAAATTTGCCAAGTTGTGGGGACCCCAACAGTAAAATTATTTTCGTAGCGTGGGTTGTCAGCACCCAAGGAAAGACAAGTAATTTGCGCCCCTAACCCATGGACATTTAGCGCTCCCTGAGTCCCTTCTTGTTTCTTGTTTTTTCCCCATCCCTCTCTCTAGCCGTGTTTCTTGTTCTCTTATTCCTTCTCTCCCTTTTTCTTTGTTCCTCCCCCTCTTTTCCTCTCCCTTCCATGTATTCTCTATTTTTATTCCTTCTCTAACTCCTTGGTAGGGGGGGAGTTGGCAAAAAAACGAATACTATGGGGAGTACAAAAAACTTGCTTTATTAATACAAAAATGTATACACCACACAAATAGACCTAAAAAAAGGGAAGGGAAGGGAAGGCACAGATAAGTGGCCTAAACAAACCAATTAAAATAATGACAATGTTGTCAAATTATTAAAAACATTAGGAGCCGCGGCCACACATCCCACATTTTGTGGCTGAGGTACATCGATGGCGTCCTCATGGTATGGGCGGGTTCAGCAGAACAACTTATGGACTTTATGTCCCAACTAAATATGAATGAAAGGAACATACGGCTTACCTACTCCTGCCATACTGAGACACTTCCGTTCCTCGATCTACAAATCAGCAGATCTGGATGCAGAATTACCACCAGTACTTTCCGCAAAGAGACAGCCGCCCTTCTCCTGGCACCATCCTAAGCCACTCATTAATGGGATACCCACAGGACAGTTTCTGCGAATAAGGTGGAACTGTTCTGAGGATGAACAATTCCAGAAAGAGGCACGAGATATGTATCACCGGTTTAGACAAAGAGGATATTCTCATCATTCCCTTAAGAAAGCCAAAAATAAGGCAATGATGAGTAAACGTGAAGAGCTTATTACAACGTCTAAAACCCTGAAGTTGAAGAACACTGAGCAGAACTTCCCTAGGATCATCACTAGATTTGGCTCTCAGTGGACTAAGGTCCAGGACATCCTTGAGAGGCATTGGCATATTTTAAAGTCAGCCCCGCAAATCACTAACTTGGTGAGCCCAAGACCCCTGTTAACTGCCAAAAGAGCACATAACCTGGGGGACTTGCTGGTCCATTCCAAGAATTGGCTCACTAGGTCTAAGCCACCCCCTAGTATGCATGCTTGTGGACATTGTAATATCTGTAAGTATATACATCAAACCGATGTGTTCGCCAATCCATGCAGAGGAAAAAATTATGAAATCAAACAGTTTATTAACTGTTCAACTACATGAGTTATTTATATGCTCACCTGCCCGTGCAATAAAATCAATATAGTCAAGACTAAACGTTCACTCCGTATTAGGATTGGTGAGCACATCGGGGGCATTAAGAAGAAAGATGATGATCGTCCGATCCCCTTGCACTTTGCCAAGTTTCACAATGGTGACCCAAAAGGTCTGACCTTTAAGGGAATCTATGTGTTAAACCTACCCCCTAGACATGGAGATTTTGATCCCATTATTCTCCAAAAAGAAAAAATGTGGACTTATTATTTGGACTCTATGGTACCCAAAAGGCTTAATACCGAATGTAGCCTACAGCCTTTCTTAGAAAAATAACTATTATTTCTGTAATACATCCTTCATAAAATATCTTCTCCTGGTACTTGGTGTCTGAATCTCCTATCTCCACCTAATTTATGCCTCCCTTAATTAATATATAGTTGATGCCTATTTTACCTGCTCTTTAAGGATTTGATTCGCTTCATTCTCCTTGAAAGATATTTTTAGCTTTATTGCTGTGGCCCCATTCCCCTCTACCTTTTGAAGTTTTGAAATAGTCTTTTATGACTTTATAATGCCAGTGCACTCGTTACGTATTTTTTGCTGAATGTTTGTATTGAGAGGTGATCCGGTAGACATCTAGTGGTATGAGATAGTAATTACATCACCATTTTTTGTCTACTTAAATCCATTCCACGGACTCCTCCCTGCTCTGAAGAAACCAGTGTCCATTGGCTGGTGAAACGCGTCAGCACGTCACTCTGGAGCCGCGCACTCCTTGAAGCATTGGAGTGTGCTTGACTGTTAGCATGGAATGAACAGCTGACGGCCGGCTCGTTCTCCGGGTGATTGCGACATCATACCCAAGGTTACGAAGCTTACAGCGAGGGATTATCCTACTTGGCACGAATACAGTTATGCTAAACATGGACTGGCGTCCCTAGTTACGAGTCCTCAGGAGTAGAGTAACGTTATAAGAGAACGATGGATACCGCCTAGATGGTGAGAGATGCATTAACCCATTTCATAATTGCACATATATTGATATGCTCTTTCAGCCTTCAGCACCCCCTCCTGTTGATACTCGTATTAATATCCATCTGTATGCCATTGACCTGCTGTACTTCACCTGTTTATCTTTGAACAATCAAGTCAAGCTGAACGTTATATTTTTTGTAATCCTGTCTATCTATGAAGGTCTATGTCTCTACAATTGACAGACCCCGCTGATCTGATACACTCAAATAATCTTAACCAGCACACTCCAACTACCCATCCATCCACTCAGTATACCACGTTTATGGCTGACACCTGAAGGAACCTATTTATTAGGAGTCTACATCATCAAAATCAATTGTTTTGGCCCAAACCTCCAATGTTCAGCCCTTATTCTTAGCTAGCCTTATTAGAGTTTGCAAGTGGTGACTGTGGTATGAATGTGGGATGTGTAGCTGCGGCTCCTAATGTTTTTAATAATTTGACAACGTTGTCATCATTTTAATTGGTTTGTGTTAGCCACTTATCTTATTTTTGTACTCCCTATAGTGTTCGTTTTTTTTTTTTTTAGTGTTCGCCCTCTTAAGAGAACTTTATTCTCTTAGTTTTTCTTGTATGCTCATAGGGCCACCTGAACTGCATCCTACGGGATCCGTTTGGATGAAGGTGGATATACACTTGCTATTATCCCCTATAACTTTAATATTCATGTAGGTTGATCCAGGCAACTAATCATTATTTGAAGGGGGGAGTTGGGATGAGTGGCAGTGAAGGTGAAAAGGCTGGGAGAGGGGTGCAGGCTTCAGGAACAGCCCAGGATTCGGTGACCCCTGGAAAATCATTATTTGACCCCCAGGTTGAGAACCACTGATATAGATGAACGGTCAGAGATTGTGAAATGTCATAAATCTTCCTTTCAATTTTATTTAGTAATTTCCATAAACATTTTTTATCGGTTTTATTTAGAAAAATATCCATATTTAGAAAAATATCTTATGCTGGCCATACACGGTTAGAAAATCGTTCAGAAAAAACTTTTGCAATTTGGAAAATCTGTCGAACGTGCATGCAAGAACGCCATCATTGTATCAATAGATGCCGCCCAGTATTCAACATATTATCGATCGATAACACAGTACATTTGTCCTCGATCAATTATATGATCAGCAGAAATTATGTAACAAATTTTTGACCTTTGGGAATCCTCCCATTCAAACCCGTCATACATCGTTGCCGTGCAATACACATTTGTCGTTGGAGGTGTCATTATAATCTGTTGGCATAGTCGTGGATTGTGGTCCAGCTATGGATGCTCAGAGGAAGAGGAAGCTAGCAATTGCTATGCTGGCAATAATTGCATTGGATAAGGAGGCAACAAAAAAGAAGAAAAGAAAAGCAAGATTTTGGAGCAAGGATTGGCTTCTGAGGAAAGAATTGTCCCATATGCCCTTGCTAACCAATTTGTGGGAAAGTTATCCTGACTAGGGATGAGCCGAACACCCCCTGGTTCAGTTCGCACCAAAACCTGCGAACGGACCAAAAGTTTGCGCAAACTTTAGAACCCCATTAAAGTCTATGGGACTCGAACGTTCGAAATCAAAAGTGCTAATTTTAAAGGCTAATATGCAAGTTATTGTCCTAAAAAGGGTTTGGGGACCCGGGTCCTGCCCCAGGGGACATGTATCAATGCAAAAAAAAAGTTTAAAAACGGCCGTTTTTTTTGGAAGCAGTGATTTTAATGATGCTTAAAGTGAAAAAAAAAGTGAAATATTCCTTTAAATATCGTACCTGGGGGTGTCTATAGTACGCCTGTAAAGTGGCGCGTGTTTCCCGTGCTTAGAACAGTCCCTGCAAAAAATGACATTTTTAAAGAAATAAAAGTCATTTAAAACTGCTTGCGGCTTTAACCCTTTCATGACTAAGCCTATTTTTGAAATTTGGTGTTTACAAGTTAAAATCCGTATTTTTTGCTAGAAAATTACTTAGAACCCCCAAACATTATATATATTTTTTTAGCAGAGAATCTAGAGAATAAAATGGCGATTGTTGCAATATTTTTTATCACACGGTATTTGTGCAGCGGTGTTTTAAACGCAAATTTTTGGAAAAGTGACATTTGCATGAATTTTAAAAAATCCAAACAGTAAAGTTACCCCAATTTTTTTGTATAATGTGAAAGATGATGTTACGCCGAGTAAACTGATACCAAACATGTCACCCTTTATAATTGCACGCACTCGTGGAATGGCGACGAACTATGGTACCTATGAATTTCCATAGGCAACGCTTTAAAAATTTTTTAAGGTTAACAGGTTTGAGCTACAGAGGAGGTCTAGGGCTAGAATTATTGCTCTCGCTCTGGCGATTGCGGCGATACCTCACATGTGTGGTTTGAACACCGTTTACATATGCGGGCGCGACTTCCGTATGAGTTTTGTTCGCTGCGCAAGCTCGCGGGAACAGGGGCACTTTAAAAATTTTTTTTTTTTTTTTTTATTTATTTTATTTATTTTTGTACTTTATAAATTGTGTTTAAAAATTTTTTTTTTTTTTTTACTTTTATTGCTGTCACAAGCAATGTAAACATCCCTTGTGACAGTAATAGGTGGTGACAGGTACTCTTTATGGAGGGATGGGGGGTCTAAAAGACCCCCCATCCCTCCTTTACACTTCAAAGTATTCAGATCGCCGAAAACGGCGATTCTGAATATTGTGTACTTTTTTAAATTCGGCGCCATTGGCAGCCGAGTAAATGGGAAGTGACGTCATGACGTTGCTTCCGCGTTTACAACGAGAAGGCTGGAACGAAGCCGCTCACAGCTTCGTTCCAGCCCGCCCCCAGCCGCCGAAGGCAGCCGAATGGACACCGGGCCTCCCGTGCAATCGGGACAGTAATAGGTGGTGACAGGTACTCTTTATGGAGGGATGGGGGGTCTAAAAGACCCCCCATCCCTCCTTTACACTTCAAAGTATTCAGATCGCCGAAAACGGCAATTCTGAATACTGTGTACTTTTTTAAATTCGGCGCCATTGGCAGCCGAGTAAATGGGAAGTGACGTCATGACGTTGCTTCCGCGTTTACAACGAGAAGGCTGGAACGAAGCCGCTCACAGCTTCGTTCCAGCCCGCCCCCAGCCGCCGAAGGCAGCCGAATGGACACCGGGCCTCCCGATCGCACGGGAGGCCCGGTAACAGCGGCGGGAGGCGGCGGGAGGGGGGGGTGTCCCCTCCCGCTCCTCCGGTATAACAGCCGAGCGGCTTTTAGCCGCATCGGTTGTTATACACGGGTAGTCGATCGCCCGCTGTAAACAACGGTACCGGGATGATGCCTGCAGCTGCGGGCATCATCCCGGTATAACCCCGGAAAGCCGAGTACGCATATCTGCGTACGGTCGGCGGGAAGGGGTTTTTAATGTAATGTCGGGTCCCGGCAATATGGATGAAAATCAGTGAGACAAACGGCATGGGTACCCCCACCCCCCTGTCCATTACCAGGCCCTTTGGGTCTTGTATGGTTATTAAGGGGAACCCCGCACCCAAATTAAAAAAAGGAAAGGCGTGGGGCCACCAGGCCTTATATACTCTGAACAGCAGTATACAGGCGGTGCAAACAAGACAGGGACTGTAGGTTTGTTGTTAAGTAGAATCTGTTTGTAATTTTGAACTGGTACATTTTTAAAGTGTATCTCCAGCCAAAATATCTATTTTTAAGCTTTTTGGAAAACATCGGGAAGGGTTATTACCCCTGTAACATTTGTTTTGCTGTCTGTGCACTTCTTCAAAAGATTTCGCCTCACTTTCTGTCCCAATGACAAATGTTTTTTGAAAATTTGGGGTTTTTAGTGAAACAAGGATTGGAGAGGAGACATGTTTTTCCCATATTAACTCTTACAGGAGAGAATTTCCCTTCCTAGGGGTAGATTTCATCTCACTTCCCATTGTCTCCTTCCGTTTGCAAGTAGGAGTCATTTGTAAGTTGGATGTTTGAAAGCAGGGGCCTGCCCTATATACTCTGCAGAAATTGGGGCCTTAGGTGTTGGTGTTGCCACAACACTTTAAGCCCTCACAGTTACTCTTAGTGGGCGCAGGAACGGGCCCTGCTGTGAAATATTAGATCTAGAATTGTAATTGCATGTCCCTGTTGAACAGGGGCAGAAAAAATGGGCTTTAGGCACTGGTGCCACAACACTGCAACCCCTCACAGATGCTATAGTTGGAGCGCAGGAATGAGCCCTGCTGCAAAGTATTGCATCAAAAATTGTAATTACACGCTCCTGCTAAACAGGGGCAGAAAAATTGGGCCTTGGCCACTGGTGGCGGTGCCCAGAACCAAAAATGTCCTTACAAGCTATCAGCATGAAAATTGAGGAGGAAGAGGATTGTGACTCAGCATAACAGGATAGTCACTCAGCATCAGCATAGGCAGTCTTGAAGGGATCTCACATTAAAAAAAAAAATTAATCGGTTACATCAGCATCAGGTGCTTGGTAGCTGGTGATCCAAGACTGATTCATTTTTATGAAGGTCAGCCGATTGACCAATTCGGTGGACAGGCACACCCTGTGATCGGTTACAAAACCTCCAGCAGCACTGAATGTGCATTCCGAAAGAACGCTGGATGCACAACAGGCCAGTAGCTTAATTGCATACTGTGCAAGCTCTGGCCAGCGATCCATCCTCAAGACCCAGTAACCCAGAGGATTTTTGGTGGGAAAGGTGTCCAACTCTGATCTTGCCCCTAGGTAATCCTGCACCATGTTAATCAGACGCTGGCGATGGTTGCTGGAACTATCAGACTTTGGGGCTGCAGTCTGAACGCATCGGTCAGAGGGCCACCTTCTCCACCGCTCCTTCTGTGACTGACCGAAGCCTCAGCAACACGTTGTCCAGGAGGACCAGGAAATTGTAACCTCCCAGGCTCTGGAAACGCATTGCACAAACCTTTCTTCAAGGCCTCCCAAAGATGTTTCATCCTCTGCTCCCTCTGCGATGACAAGATAAGGTCTGCAACCTTACCCTGGTAAGGTGGATCAAGGAGGGTTGCCAGCCAGTAATCATCCCTCCCCTTGATACCACGAATACGAGGATCCCTCTGCAGGCTTTGCAGGATCAGGGAGGCCATGCAGCGTAGGTATGCTGCGGCATTCGGTGTGATCGGCGGGCACGCAGGAACACTGTCTGGATAAAGGGGGCCTTGAGAGGTAAGGAAGTCCTCCTCTTCCTCCCTCTGTTCTGCCTCAAGTGCCCTGTCCATTATTCCAAGCAGCCTGTGCTCCAACAGGTGGACAAGAGGGACAGTGTCACTGATGCATGCACTGTCACTGCTCACATCCTCGTGGCCTCCTCAAATGGTGACAGGACAGTGCATGCATCCCTGATCATAGCCCACTGGCGTGGGAAAAAAACCAAGGTCCTCTGACCCTGTCCTGGTGCCATAGTTGCATAGGTACTCATTGATGGCCCTCTGCTGCATGTGCAGCCGCTGCAGCATGGGCAACGTTGAGTTCCACCTGGTGGGCATGTCACAGATTAGGCGGTTCTTGGGCAGGTTAAATTCCTTTTGGAGGTCAGCCAGCCGACCACTGGCATTATATGACCTGTGGAAATGCACACAGACTTTCCTGGCCTGCCTCAGGACATCCTGTAAGCCTGGTTACCTGCCCAAGAACCGCTGCACCATCAAGTTAAGGACGTGAGCCAAACAGGGCACATGGGTCAGTTGTCCCTGTCAGAGGGCGGAGAGGAGGTTGGTGCCATTGTCGCAAACCACCATACCTGGCTTAAGCTGGGGTGGCGTCAACCACCTCTGAACCTGCCCCTGTAGAGCTGACAGAATCTCTGCCCCAGTGTGGCTCCTGTCCCCCAAGCACACCAGCTCAAGCACTGCATGGCATCTTTTTTTTTTTTTTTTTTAAATTGTTTATTTATGTAAAGAGCCCGGCCCACATGGACCAACAAGTTACAGAGTACCACATATATCACATAACAGTACAGAGTGACAAGAAGAAATACAATATGCGTAACAGTTACATATGTCCATTAATCCCTTTATCAAAACAGTACATAACATGGTAGTTACCGCTACTCTAAAGGATGTACATTCTTTGTTAATCAGGTGGTTTTATGGAGTAATACTGTCCACGGGGTTCGTCCTTCTGACAGACCTAGCCGGGACAGAGGCTGTTGGAGAGGACTGAATGCAAGTCTCTTGCCTTTTGATTATGGGCCCTGGATTTTCAATGGAACAATACTCTTTGTGAGGTGAATTAGAAATCCAGTCTGAACTGTACTAATCAGACTCAGTCGTGTATATATGTATATATTGTATGTTGTTTGATTTTGTTAGGGACTCCTTGCTGTGGTCATCTGGGATTTGTGTCCCTGAAGAGGGAGGGGGGATTCCTCCAGCAGCCCCCTGCTGATAAGACTGATTCATACTGTTGGGACACATCCTGTGAGGAGATGCTGGTGTCATCAACTCCAACTACCTGTGTTTATGTTAATTGAATGAGCTGATCACATTGTCCTCTATACAATGTAGGAGACGGGACGACTCCTATTGGAGCTGCTGCTATTGTGAGACAATGTCCTGTGATAATTAACTCAGTCTGGGCAATAGGTCATGTCTCAGTCACCTAGGCTGTATAAAGGATTAGTTAATTAGCTCATGTTAATTAGGTTAATTAGGTTACAGTTGTATTGTATTGTTAGAGGAGGTTCCAACGGCATATAAAGTCTTGTAATTTTGATTCTAAATAAAGTCAGTTCATGTTAGCAACAAGCAAGTGTTGCCTTGTTTTGTGCTCAGAGAGGTTGGAATACCTGATATCTGTATACAGACTGGGAGGAAGTGATATATGACGGAAGCACTCAAGCGGAGTGTGGGACGTTCCGTGACATTGGTGGCAAGCAGCGGGAAAGCTTCCTGCAGTCTGGGACATCCAAACCTCCAGCTGGATCCAAGATCAGCATAGCAGACTTCAGTCACCCCAGCGGAGATATGGATCTGGCATCAGAGTTCCCGGGGCTGCTGCGGATCATCCTTTCAACATACAACAGGACTGTGTCTAAGGATGAATACCTGGAGCTCAGGCAGCAGATTCGGGTGGAGCTCGCTGGTATAAAACAGGGCAAGTGCTTTCCAACCCAAGAGCAATGGGCCAGTGACCAACGGGCATTGCGGATGGCATTCCTGGGAGAGCGGCCCCAGGAGCAATGGGTGACTGAGTTGGACAGGCTGGTCCAGCAGGAGATAGAGCTGGACAATCGTTATCAGGCTCTGCAATGGCACGCGGATATTTAGGGGAGACAACAGAATGCTCTCCGGAGGGATATGACTTTGGAGGCCCTGGATTGCTGTGGGAGAGCCTTACAGATCATTTTATGTTTGGCGATGAAGGGGAACCTGACCTTGAGGACCTGCGAGAATATAGAGAGGCTATGCTCGGTTTTGCAGGGGTCTCAGAGCTCAAACCTGATCTGGACCATTTGCTAAGGAAGGAACAGCATCTGGAAAGGGCATACAGGAAACTGCTAGAACACGTTCAGCAGCATGCCAGAGAATCGGCAGTGGAAAATCCGGAGATTGCCGTCCCCAAACCTGAAGTGCTGACAACAGGGCAGAGCTCTGCTAACCTCTGCCCAGAAATGATAGCATCTTCTGGTTTCCATGGACAGGAGATGGTTAACCTATATCCCCAGAGATCAGTTGCAGAGACATGGGATTTGATAGACTTTTCTGCTGAGGAAGAAAAACCTGATGAGCCTCCAGCAGAAGAGCTGCTATCAGGGCCAAAGTTCACTGTGCTCTGCCCAGCACCAACAGTGGCTTCGGCCTTCTTGAGAGAAGAGGTAGTCGGCCTTTCTCCCACAACACTGACAGGGACATGTGATTTTCTGCCAGCAGCATCTATGGAGTTGCAACAAACTTCTCCAGCTGAAGATCTGGTAACTGAACAGAGGGTCCAAGACCTTTGTCCCACACTTTTAGCAATTCCAGAGACTGAGGATTTGATAGACGTTTCTGTAGAGGAAGAACCACCTAGCAAATCCCCAGCAGAAGTGCTGGCAACCAGACAGAGGGTCCAAGACCTCTGCCCCACACCTTCAGCAATTGTGGAGGCCCAAGTTGAGGAGGTGGTAGTCTATCACAAGCTGCAGATCAGGATCCAAGGAGAGAATGCAGTCATCACCTCACAACTGCAGCTTGATCTGGTGTCCGTGGATGGGGGTTCAGTCCCCACCTGTATACCCCAGGGATACCCCAGATCCCCAACAGCAGGATGGAGTGAGCCCAGTCCCCCTGTCTTCTCTCCAGCGGCAGAAAGGACTCCAGGGAGAAGGGCCAGTCTGGGCCTCTCCCCAGCGGCGGATATGTTCTCTGAGAGAGGCAGAGGTTGGCTGGGTGAGTAATACTCTGTTTGGAACAATTTGTTTGGGGTACTGTGTGGGTACAGGCAGTAGAGGACTGGAACTATGGACTAACTTTGGAGTCAACCCATCTGGGGTCTCCTCCTGTGTTAGTCTCCTGCCGAAAGGGGAGAAATGTGACAGACCTAGCTGGGACAGAGGCTGTTGGAGAGGACTGAATGCAAGTCTCTTGCCTTTTGATTATGGGCCCTGGATTTTCAATGGAACAATACTCTTTGTGAGGTGAATTAGAAATCCAGTCTGAACTGTACTAATCGGACTCAGTCGTGTATATATGTATATATTGTATGTTGTTTGATTCTGTTGGGGACTCCTTGCTGTGGTCATCTGGGATTTGTGTCCCTGAAGAGGGAGGGGGTATTCCTCCAGCAGCCCCCTGCTGATAAGACTGATTCATACTGTTGGGACACATCCTGTGAGGAGATGCTGGTGTCATCAACTCCAACTACCTGTGTTTATGTTAATTGAATGAGCTGATCACATTGTCCTCTATACAATGTAGGAGACGGGACGACTCCTATTGGAGCTGCTGCTATTGTGAGAAAATGTCCTGTGATAATTAACTCAGTCTGGGCAATAGGTCATGTCTCAGTCACCTAGGCTGTATAAAGGATTAGTTAATTAGCTCATGTTAATTAGGTTAATTAGGTTACAGTTATATTGTTAGAGGAGGTTCCAACGGCATATAAAGTCTTGTAATTTTGATTCTAAATAAAGTCAGTTCATGTTAGCAACAAGCAAGTGTTGCCTTGTTTTGTGCTCAGAGAGGTTGGAATACCTGATATCTGTATACAGACTGGGAGGAAGTGATATATGACGGAAGCACTCAAGCGGAGTATGGGACGTTCCGTGACAGTCCTCTTTTCCTTTATAAAAGAATTTAGAAGAGATCTGAAGGAAAGAATAAGAAAGTAACAGAAAGGAGGGGGAAGGGGAGAGGTAAGGGAGAGATGCGGAATTAAGAGGAGGGGGTTGTAACCCACGAACATGAAGCGTCGGGTGTTCTAAGTTTACAGGGGCTTGTATTGCTACTGGGGAGGTATCAGTAATGTGTTGTGGATTTTGCAGTCATGGGACAGCATCAGTTCTTCTCAGTGCTTGGCCCGCAGATGAATATATAAACATAGTCCACAGTTGCCAAGTTTTAGAGAATGTTTCTTCTCTGTGTTGTGCCGTCAGAATGAGGTCTTCCATTTTTCTTATTTCTTCCACTTTCCCTAGCCACATATCGATAGTCGGCAGGAGGGCAGATTTCCAACAAAGCGGAATGCAGGCCTTAACTGCACCCAAAAGGTGACGTATCACCGACTTCTTATAAACTCTGTCGGGAGTGTCTGTAGCGTGCAGCAAAAAGAGTGCAGGTTCATCGGTTATTGTCCTGTCAGTAAAAATTTGCACTGTTTCTCGCACCACTTTCCAGAAGTGTGCTAATTTGGGACATGTCCAGAAAATGTGTAAGAGAGTTTCCTTTTCCCTCTGACATCGCCAGCACATATCCAATGTCGTAGGGAAAAATTTATGCATTAATGCTGGGGTTCTGTACCGTCGGGAAAGTATTTTGTAATTTGTTTCTTGGATCTTGGTGCAAATGGAAGATTTGTGCGTGAATCTAAGAATACGTTGCCTCTTTATGGTGTTAAACCTGCAGTCTAATTCTGTTTCCCATTTCAACAGTCCCGGGGGTACAAAGTCCGAGGGGGGTGCATTCAGGAGATGGTAGGCCAACGATATCTGTCAGGAGTACCTCTAGAGTTGTAAGCATTTGGTTGCTTTCCGCGGGGGGCGAGATGGAACTAAGGAAGTGTCTTAACTGGAATGTCCGCATGAAGTCTAGTCGGAATAAGCCATTGGGGTCAGAGAGTTCTCTGTGTGTTCTCCAACGTCCCCCGGTGCTAAAGTGGGACACTAGGCGTAGTCCCGCCTCACCTAATTTCCGGAAGATTCTGTCCTCTAATTCCGGTGTGAACAAAGGATTGCCTATTATGGGATATAGAGGTGAGTTCTGGGATGAGAGGGCTGTCTGAGAAATGAGTTGTGAACATATTCGTGCCGTATTACCTATCAGTGGGCGGCGTTTAAGATCTGTTGGTATGCCCTGGTAACACCATGGAGTGCCCCCCAGTGGAATTATGGTGTGGGATTGCTCCAGATGGGACCACACTTGGTCTCTTGGTGGCGACACCAGCGCATGGCATCTTTTTGCCTGCATGCTTGCGTAGCCCCTTGAACGCCTACAGAGCACCGCTGGTTCCGAGGACAAATCAGCACAGGAAGAGGCTATGGAGGAAGAGGAGGGGTGGAAGAGAGAGGTGTGGCAGAATCACCACTAGTAGAATTTTGGAGGCGTGGTGGCAGAACAACCTCCAACACTACTGCACCCTGTCCTGCATCCTTCCCAGCTACCAGAAGAGTCACCCAGTGCATGGTGAAAGATAGGTAAGGTCCCTGTCCATGCCTGCTGGACCATGAGTCAGCGGTAATATGCACCTTACCGCTGACCGCCCTGTCCAGCGAGGCCAAGACATTGCCTTCCACATGCCGGTAGAGAGCCAGAATCGCCTTTCGTGAGAAAAAGTGGCATTTGGGAACCTGCCACTGAGGAACCGCACTTTCCACAAACTCACGGAAGGGGGCAGAGTCTACCAACTGAAAAGGCAGCAGTTGAAGTGCTAGCAATTTAGCCAAGCTAGCATTCAACCGCTGGGCATGTGGATGGCTGGGAGTGAACTTCTTTCGGTGGTGCAGCAGCTGGGGCAGGGAAATTTGCCTGGCACAATCTGACGTTGGTGTACCGATAGCAGATTGCCTGCAAGTACTTGGCTGTGACACACCTTCATTCCTCTCAGTGCAAGTTTCAGAGAGCACTGAAGGTATAGTGGGGTTGGAGATCCCAGCTGAAGAGGAGCAAGGAGAGGTCCGCTTTGTTCTTTGGTGTGGGTCTTTTAGGTACGCTTGCCAATGAACTGCATGACAGGTTGGCATATGTCTGGTCAAGCATGTGGTGCCCAAGCGGGTGATGTTTTGGCCATGCGAGATACGCTTGAGACATATGTTGCAAATAGCAGTGGTGGGATCTGATGCACTCGTCTCAAAAAAGGCCCACACCAAAGAACTTTTGGAATAACATGAGACAGCGTTGCCCTGCACATGCGGAGCACTTTGGTGTGATGCAGTCGGTGTGCTGCCCTTAAGCTGGCCCCTGGAGGGCATCCTGCCTCATTGGAGATGTGCCTCCTCCTCCTCCTCTCTGGCACCCATGTGGAGTCAGTGACCTCATCATCCCCTCCCTCCTCATCACTGGAGCAAAGCTGGCTGTATGCTGCAGCTGGGGGAATATGACTGCCAGATTGCTGTCCTTCTTGGGCACCCCCTCTCTCTGGGCTCACGTTACTGCATTCCTCTAGCTGGGTATCATCATCGGAGCCTTCAAAACGCTGGGCATCCTCCTGGAGCATGTACCCAACACTGTGGTCAAACAGTTCGGGAGACTCCTCAGGAGGACATGGTGGGGCTAGGGAAGGAGTGACTGATGCCATTGAGGGAAGAGGCCCCGTTGGCAGCTGCTTTCCCAGACAAAGTACCCTGAGCCTGGGTGAGAGAGGATGAGGAGGATGAGGACGGCTTGGTCATCCACTCTACCAAGTTTTCCGCATGTTGCGGCTCAACACGGCGAGCTGCCGAAAAAAAGGCCAAGCTTGTCCCACGGCCATGTGCTGATGAGGATGCACCGTCTCAACGTCCAGCACTGTTGCCTCTAGACACAGAGCCAGCTTACCCTTTTTAATTGCCTTGTGACTTTCTGCCTCTCCTTATTGGCCTTCCAGACATATTAATGGCCTGTAGTGAGATGTAGCTGCACAAAGCTGGGATGTATATATATATTATATATATATATATACTGATACTGCAGCTAGCAGAATCAACTGCCTGCCTGTAGTATTATAAGAATGAGAACACCAGCAATTGTCTTCAGGTAGCTTTAGGTGCACACTGTGCAGAGGACACAGTACATTAACTGTAAATACTGTAGCTGCCTACCTGTGGTATTAATAGGATCAGAACAACAGCAATTGTCTTCAGGTAGCTTTAGGTGCACACTGCACAGAGGACGCAGTACACTAACTGTAAATACTGCAGCTGCCTGCCTGTGGTACTAATAGGATCAGAAGAACACCACCAATTGTCTTCAGGTAGCTTTAGGTGCACACTGTGCATAGGATGCAGTACACTAACTGTAAATACTGCAGCTGCCTGCCTGTGCTACTAATAGGATCAGAAGAATACCACCAATTTTCTTCAGGTAGCTTTAGGTGCACACTGTGCAGAGGACGCACTACACTAACTGTACATACTGTAGCTAATAGGACTAATAGGATAAGAAGAACACCAGCAATTTTCTTCAGGTAGCTGTAAATACTGTAAAAACACCTGCCTGCCCCAGTAGGAAGAGAATAACGGATCTAGCTAAACTGAATATAGTGTGTATATATATATATATATATATATATATATATATATATATATATATATATATATACACACATATACATATATACACACACACAACACCTAGGATGCATATATATATATACAGTACACTGTAAGTGTAGCTAACCGACTTGCCTGCCTACTCTATCTAACTTAAATCAAATGACACTGTCTTTCTGTCTATTTCTCCGCTGCAACACACTACACAAGGCCGCCACGCAGGCGGCCTTATATAGTGTGGAGCGTGTACTAAACCCCCTGAGCCATAATTGGTCAAAGCCACCCTGGCTTTGGCCAATTACGGCTCTCTGTACAGACGGCGCTGTGATTGGCCAAGCATGCGGGTCATAGTGCATGCTTGGCCAATCATCAGCCAGCAATCCACTGCGATGACGCAGTGAATTATGGGCCGTGACGCGCCACTCGAATTTGGCACGAACGGCCCATAATGTTTGAAAGTCAACGAACGGTCGAACATGCGATGTTCGAGTCGAACATGGGTTCGACTCGAACTTGAAGCTCATCCCTAATCCTGACGACTACTGTCACTATCTCAGAACGTCCGAAGAAGCTTTCAGAAGCTTTGTGTTTGAGTCGAACGCATGATCGACTTGAACATCGTGTGTTCGGTCGTTCGCCAAATTACGAACGTTATGGGCCGTTCGCGCCAAATTTGAGTGGCGCGTCACGGCCCATAATTCACTGCGGCATCGCAGTGCATTGCTGGCTGATGATTGGCCAAGCATGCACTATGACCTGCATGCTTGGCCAATCACAGCGCCGTCTGTACAGAGAGCCGTAATTGACCAAAGCCAGGGTGGCTTTGACCAATTATGGCTCAGGGGGTTTAGTACATGCCCCACACTATATAAGGTGCCTGCACGGCGGTCCTGTTTAGTGTGTTCCGGCGTTGAGAGAAAGATAGATAGAGAGACAGTGTCATTTGATTTAAGTTAGATAGAGTAGGCAGGTCGAGTCAGTTAGCTGGACTTACAGTGTATTGTGTATATATATATATATGCATCCCAGGTGTTTATATATAAATATATATATATATATATATACATATATATATATATATATATATATATATATATATATATATATATTGTGACAGTAGGAGATGCTGTCAAGGTAAAATTGATAGTTTGGGGGACACAGGGTATGCACATTTGCTTGGTGCAAGGCTACAGAGCATAAATGTGGACTGGAGAAAACTGCTTTCGCAGCTTTCTCCAGATTTTGAGATCCACCAGCATATTGACTGGTCAGGTGTGTGTTGGGCTATTTGTAGACACCTGACCATAGTTCTGGGCTCCACCCTCCCGAGGAGTCCAGGCAAGCAAGGGAGAAGTGTGCATGTCTGCACAGGTCTGTCAGAGTAGACAGAGGGTCCAAGCCTGTGGGCTGGAAAAGGAAGCTGGAAAAGAGTGCTGAGGTACTGGGTTTACAGGAACTCTGTTATAGAGCCGAGAGGGCTGAAGCATAAGTCTGAGCAGCAGTGCTGCTAAAGAGAGCCAGGTGGCTTGGTATTTTTGATTGAACTTACATTGTTGTTGTGGAAATCTGAAACCCCTGTGTGGGCAACTCTTCTGTTATCGGACATTTTCTTTCTTTAATAAAAGTGGGCCTACAAGCCCTTAAAACTGCATATCTGGCGTGGACTCAGCTCACTGGTAAGCTCTACCTTTAAGCTAAACCAACCCCCGATGTTACAATATATATATATATATATATATATATATATATATATATATATATATATATATATATACACACTGTATTCAGTTTAGCTAGATCCTGTTCTTCTCTTCCCAATATACTGACAGGCAGGCGTTTTTACAGTATTTCCAGTTACTGTACTGTGTACCCTGCACAGTTGCACCTACAGTATAGCTACCTGACGCCAGGTGCTTTTGTAGGCTCTTGACGTATGTCCAGTTATGTACTGTGTACCCTGCACAGTTGCACCTACAGTATAGCTACCTGAAGCCAGGTGCTTGTGTAGGCTCCTGAAGTATTTCCAGTTACTGTACTGTGTACCCTGCACAGTTGCACCTACAGTATAGCTACCTAAAGACAAGTGCAGGTGTTCTCATACTAATAATACTACAGGCAGGCAGTTGATTCTGCTAGCTGCAGTATAATATATATATATATATATATATATATATATATATATATATATATATATATATATATATATATATATATATATATAATATATATATACACACATCCCAGTTTTGTGCAGCTACATCTCACTGCAGGCCAATAGTATGTCTGGAAGGCCAACAAGGAGAGGCAGACAGTCACAAGCCAATAAAAGAGGGCAAGCAGGCTCTGTGTCTAGAGGCAACAGTGCTGGTCGTGGACACGGTGCATCCTCATCCGCACGTGGCCGTGGGACACGCTTGGTCTTTTTTTCAGCAGCGTTGAGCCGCAACATGCGGAAGACTTGGTCGAGTGGATGACCAAGCCGTCCTCATCCTCCTCATCCTCTCTCACCCAGGCTCAGGGTACTTTGCCTGGCAAAGCAGCTGCCAATGCGGCCTCTTCCCTCGGCTCATTGACATTAGTAACTCCTTCCCTAGCCCCACCATAATCTCCTGAGGAGTCCCCCGAACTGTTTGATCACAGTGTTGGGTACATGCCCCAGGAGGATGCCCAGCGTTTTGAAGGCTCCGATGATGGTACTCAGCTAGAGCAAGGCAGTAATGTGAGCCCAGACAGAGGGGGTGCCCAAGAAGGACAGCAATCTGGCAGTAATGTTCCCCCTGCTGCAGCATACTGCCAGGTTTTCTCCAGTGATGAGGAGGGAGGGGATGATGAGGTCACTGACTCCACGTGGGTGCCTGATAGGAGAGAGGAGGAGGAGGAGGAGGCACATCACCAACGAGGCAGGATGCCCTCCAGTGGCCAGCCTAAGAGCAGCACATTGAGTGCATCACACAGCAGAGCTCCGCATGTGCAGGGCGCTGCTGTCTCTGCGCGTTATTCCAAAAGTTCTTTGGTGTGGGCCTTTTTTGAGACTATTTGCAAAATATGTCTCAAGCGTATCTCACGTGGCCAAAACATCTCCCGCTTGGGCACCACATGCTTGACCAGACATATGTTGACCTGCTATGCAGTTCATTGGCAAGCGTACCTAAAAGACCCACACCAAAGAACAAAGAGGACCTCTCCTTGCTCCTCATGAGCTGGGATCTCCAACCCCACTATACCTTCAGTCCTCTTTGAAACCTGCAGTGAGAGGAATGAAGGTGTAGAATGAGGTGTGTCACAGCCAAGTACTTGTGGGCAATCTGCTATCGGTACACTGAGGTCAGATTGTACCAGGCAAATTTCTGCACACGCAGCAGAGGGCCATCAATGAGTACCTGTGCGACTATGGCACCAGGACAGGGTCAGGGGAGCTTGTTTTTTTTTCCCCACGCCAGTGGGCCATGATCAGGGATGCATGCACTGTCCTGTCACCATTTGAGGAGGCCACGAGGATGGTGAGCAGTGACAGTGCATGCATCAGTGACACTGTCCCCCTTGTCCACCTGTTGGAGCACACGCTGCATGGAGTAATGGACAGGGCACTTGAGGCAGAACAGAGGCAGGAAGAGGAGGACTTCCTTAGCTCTCAAGGCCCCCTTTATCCAGACAGTGTTCCTGCGTGCCCGCCGATCACACAGGAAGAGGAGGAGGAGGAGGAGGATTGTGTCAGCATGGAGGTGGAGCCTGGCACTCAGCATCAGCAGCAGTCTTTAAGGGATCATTTACAGTCCCAAGAAACCCATGGACTTGTACGTGGCTGGGAGGAGGTGGCCGCGGATCATGTCGTCCTTAGTGACCCAGAGGACTCCGGACCGAATGCCTCAGCAAACCTACGCTGCATGGCCTCTCTGATCCTACAAAGCCTGCGGAAGGATCCTCATATTTGTGGTATCAAGGAGGGAGATCGTTACTGGCTGGCAACCCTCCTTGACCACGTTACAAGGTTAAGGTTGCGGACCTTATCTTGCCATTGCAGAGGGAGCAGAGGATAAAACATCTTCGGGAGGCCTTGGAGAAAGGTCTGTGCAACGTGTTCCCAGAGACTGGGAGGTTACAAACTCCTGTTCCTGGACAACGTGTTGCTGAGGCTTTGGTCAGTCAAAGAAGGAACGGTGGAGAAGGTGGCCATCTGACCGATGCATGCAGACAATTTTTTAGTCCGCGGCACCAAGGTATGATCGGTTCTAGCAACCATCGCCAGCATCTGTTTTACATGGTGCAGAAATACAGGGCAAGATCTGACTTGGACACCTTTCCCACCGAAAATCCTCTGGGTTACTGGGTCTTGAGGATGGATCACTGGCCAGAGCTTGCACAGTATGCAATTGAGCTACTGGCCTGTCCTGCATCCAGCGTTCTTTTGGAACGCACATTCAGTGCTGCTGGAGGCTTTGTAACTGATCACAGGGTGCGCCTGTCCACCAACTCTGTCGATCGACTGACCTTCATAAAAATGAATCAGTCTTGGATCACCACCAGATACCAAGCACCTGATGCTGATGTAACCGAATAAATTTTTTTGAAATGTCAGATCCCTTCAAGACTGCCAATGCTGATGCTGAGTGACTATCCTGTTATGCTGAGTGACTATCCTCTTCCTCCTCAATGATCATGCTGATAGCTTGGAAGAATATTTTTGTTTCTGGGCACTGCCACCAGTGGCTAAGGCCCAATTTTTCAGCCCCTGTTTAACAGGGGTGTGTAATTACAATTTTTGATGCAATTCTTTGCAGCAGGGCTCGTTCCTGCGCTCCAACTAGAGTATCTGTGAGGGGTTGCAGTGTTGTGGCACCAGCACCAGTGCCTAAGGCCCAATTTTTCTGCCCCTGTTCAACAGGGACATGTAATTACAATTCTTGATCTAATATTTCACAGCAGGGCCCATTCCAGTGCCCACCAAGAGTAACTGTGAGGACTTACAGTGTTGTGGCACCAGCACCACCAAAGGCCCAATTTTTCTGCCCCTGTTCAACAAGTGCATGTAATTACAATTCTTGATCTAATATTTCACAGCAGGTCCCGTTCCAGCGCCCACCAAGAGTAACTGTGAGGACTTACAGTGTTGTGACACCAGCACCACCACCATTACCAAAGGCCCAATTTTTCTGCCCCTGTTCAACAGGGGCATGTAATTACAATTCTTGATCTAATATTTCACAGCAGGGCCCTGTGAGGGAACACCAACACCTAAGGCCCAAATTTCTGCTGAGTATATAGGGCAGGCCCCTACTTTCAAACATCCAACTTACAAACGACTCCTACTTGCAAACGGAAGGAGACAACAGGAAGTGAGATGAAATCTACCCCTAGGAAGGGAAATTCTCTCCTGAAGAGTTAATATGGGAAAATGTTTCTCCTTTCCACTGATGCTTTATCACCAATTCTTGTTTCACTAAAAACCCCAAATTTTCTAAAAACATTTGTCATTGGGACAGAAAGTGAGGTGAAATCTTCTGAAGAGGTGCACAGACAGCAAAACAAATGTCACAGCGGTGATAACCCTTCCCTATGTTTTCCAAAAAGCTTAAAATAGATTTATTGGCTGGAGCTAAACACTTTAAAAATGTACCAGTTCAAAATTACAAACAGATTCTACTTAACAACAAACCTACAGTCCCTGTCTTGTTTGCACCACCTGTATACTGCTGTTCAGAGGGCCTGGGGCCCCACGTCTTTCCTTTTTATTAATTTGGGTGTGGGGTTCCCCTTAATATCCATACAAGACCCAAAGGGCCTAGTAATGGACTGGGGGGGTACCCATGCCGTTTGTCTCACTGATTTTTATCCATATTACCGGGACCCGACATTACATTAAAGCCGTAAGCAGTTTTAAATGACTTTTATTCCTTTAAAAATGTCATTTTGTGCAGGGACTATTCTAAGCACGGGAAACACGTGCCACTTTACAGGCATACTATAGACACCCCCCCAGGTACAATATTTAATCGCTTCAGCCCCGGAAGATTTTACCCTCTTCCTGACCAGAGTGTTTTTTGCGATTCGGCACTGCGTCGCTTTAACTGACAATTGCGCGGTCGTGCGACGTGTCTCCCAAACAAAATTGACGTCCTTTTTTCCCCACAAATAGAGCTTTCTTTTGGTGGTATTTGATCGCCTCTGCGATTTTTATTTTTTGCGCTATAAACAAAATAAAAGCGACAATTGACTGTGACGTTATGGTGGACATGTCAGACATTTTTGACACATTTTTGGGACCATTGTCATTTATACAGCGATCAGTGCGATTAAAAATGCACTGATTACTGTGTAAATGATACTGGCAGTGAAGGGGTTAACCACTAGGGGGCAGGGAGGGGTTAATTGTGTCCTAGGGGAGTGATTACTAACTGTAGGAGGATGGGCTAGCAGTGTCATTACTCTGATCACTGCTCCCGATGACAGAGAGCGGTGATCAGTGACACTTGTCACTAGGCAGAACGGGGAGATGCTGTTTACATCAGCATCTCCCCGTTCGTCCTCTCCGTGAGGCGATCACGGGTAGCCAGCGGCACGCATGCAAGGGCACGGCAGGGAATTCAAATGGACGTACCTGTAAGTCCATTTGCCCAGCCGTGCCATTCTGCCGACGTACATCGGCATGCGCCAGTCGGGAAGGGGTTAAAGGAATATTTAACTTTTTTTTTTTTCACTTTAAGCATCATTAAAATCACTGCTCCCGAAAAAACTACCATTTTTAAAACTTTTTTTGCATTGATACATGTCCCCTGGGGCAGGACCTGGGTCCCCAAACCCTTTTTAGGACAATACCATGCAAATTAGCCTTTAAAATTAGCACTTTGTATTTCGAACATTCGAGTCCCATAGACTTCAATGGGGTTCTAACTTTCGTGCAAATTTTCGGTCCGTTCGCAGGTTCTGGTGCGAACCGAACCGGGATGGTGTTCGACTCATCCCTAGTCCTCACATACAGAAGACAGATTCCTTAATGAAAATAATCAGCCCAGAGCAGAGACTTATAGCAACCCTGCACTTTTTAGCAACAGGAAGAATTCTTGAATATCTTAAGTTCACAACAGGGATATCAGCGCAGGCACTGGGACGGATTATTCCAGAAACATGCGAGGCTATAACTAATGTCTTAAAAAGAGAGTATTTAAAAGGTAGGTTAATTTGTCAAAACAATTTTATTTTTTAATTGTAAACATAAACCTTACAGAAAAGAGAACCTCAACAGGTTGTATATTGTGCATACTATAATGAACAAACAAGCAGACACAAAACTGTAGATTTGTGAAACTTGGATCCTGTGTCCAGGAACTATTTTCTTGTTTCTGGCCTGGTATTCTTCTTTGACATGTGTTTTCTGCCTGTGAGTGGGAGGGCATGTTCACATTGCGTTGCCATGTGGGTTGTGGTTGTGATTGGGAGTGCATACTGCATTGTCATGTGGGTTCAGACTGAGTTTGGGAGGGTATATGCATATTTGTTTGCCAAGTGCTTTCAGGTGGTGAAGGGGTGTGCATATGTCATTGCCATGTTGGTTCCGCCAATCATCGGTTTTGATTTTGCACTGGCCAGTTAATTACATGCTGAGATGCAGGAGAATTAATACCTGCAATATGGGTGTTAAATGTAGCTTGCTTCATCTGACAAATGCTTAGTAGTTGGTACATTAAGGGCTCAATAATTTGTCATTGCTGGGGAGACATCATGCAAAGTTATGCAGCAACCAGATTTCCAAAGATATCGCAGTCATCTGCTTCTTTACCAAGTGCTTCAGATGCTTCCCTGAGAAACCTTTTGGTATCATACTCTGCTTTTCTCTTTTTGCCACGTTGGGGTGGTCTGGCCTGTTATGTTTGGGATGTTTCAGGAGTATAATGTTCCTAGGGGAATAGAAAATCATGATGAATGCATAAACAATGCATGAATAATTACATAGCATAACCGTAACCTTTTTTTTTTTTTAGTGTCCAACTTGCCCTGAGGATTGGCATGGAATAGCGAAAGATTTTATAGATATGTGGAACTTTCCTAACTGTGGTGGAGCCATTGATGGCAAACATATCTGGATTATGCTGCCAGCACACTCAGGTTCATACTATTTTAATTATAAAGGCTGGTTCAGCATCATACTCCCTGCAATTTGCAATGCCAAATATGAGTTAATCTATTTGGACATTGGGAGGAATGGCCGGAATGCCGATGGTGGAGTTTTTGACAGAACAGAATTCCGAAGACGTCTTGCAAGTGGAGATTTACATGGATGGGCTAAAGTTTGTTTTTGTGGCTGATGAAGCATTCCCTCTACTGGATAATATTCTAAAGCCATACCCTATGTGGAACCTAACCCAACAACAAAAAATATATAATTACAGAGTCTCGAGAGCCAGGGGTGTGGTGGAGAATGCCTTCAGCATCATGTCAAATAGGTTCCGCATATTTCATACAGCCATCAATCTGAGTTTGCCCAAGATTGATGCGATAGCGGAATGCGTCAGCAAACCAGCAACTACATGCCTTCATCTTCCACTGACAGAGAGGACCTTTTGACAGGAACCCTAATCCCTGGAGAGTGGAGATCAGAGAGTGGTGCACTGGCAAACCTAGCACCTGAAGGGCCCTGTTTGCCAACAGCTTCTGCTCGCCAAAATAGGGAGAGCTACATGGATTTTTATTTTTGGGAAGGGGGGGCTGTTTCATGGCAAACAATGTATAGTGGCCTGTTTCCTGCTTAATATTTCCTATCAATTAATTTTGATTACCATAAATGTTTTTGCGCACATGACACATGTGTATCCTTGCTAAAGATTTCATTTAATAAACAGTTTGTGTATTATTTTACCTGTGCATCAATGTTTTCTTCATGATCAAATATTTCAGGTGATATGGGTAAGGGGAAATAGGGTTCAAGGAGCAGCGATTAGTTCTTGGAGTCTCCAGACCCGAGAGAAAACATAGGCTCTCAAAATACCACAATCGAGATACATAGACATCAGCAGCTCCAGCACCAGATCTTTTGGAATCTTCTATTTTTTTATATTCCTTCTTAAAGACAGTGCGAAGATTTGCAATTTTGCCTTTGACATCTAACACAGAAGCATGTGGCGTTATGGTTTTCAATAAGTCAGCTAATTTTTGATATGCCTCATCTTGCAACTGTCAATTGGAATAGTCCTTTGATGTCACATTCCAGAGGCATACATTTTCCCGATCAATAAATTGTGGGAGAAAATTTGGGGCAGTAAATTTGGTTGCCATTGCTGTAGGGAAATGTAAAAACATGATACTAGTCATGAATTATAACAGCATAACACCAAAACGCTATATGACAGAATGCAAAGTCAAACAATATGTACATTCAGGCAACACAACTAAATTTACAGCAGGTGGTTAATAGTGTTTAATCTTGCTTGTGGATTCACTTATAAAAGCTTCTATTAAACTGAGCACAAATATTGCAATATATCTACCAACTAATCCCGGAAGTCCAACACCGCCACAAACGTTCCTGTGAAATGACAGTTTCCTAATGCTGGGGTGGCACTGTTGTACATCTGCGATCTATGACCCACCCCTTCTCTCTTCTGGCGTGCGCAGAAGAAAGATGGCAGAGATGGATGAGGACAGACATGTGTCCGTCGGCAGCAGCAGCAGCAGCGGAAGCTCTGACAGGGAGGAAAGGCAGCCTACCAGTCCTAGTAAGCCTAAAAAGGCAACAAACATGTCCTTTGATGAGATAGTGGAGATGGCAGACATCCTGATCCTCAAGGATTATGATGGGAGAAAGGGATCCTACCTGAGGCCTAATGCCAGAAAAGATAAAATTATGGAGAAGGTGGCCCGATTCCTGCAAAAGAAGTTTGGGGTGAGGAGGACAAAAGAAACAACTTCACAAATGTTGGTCGGATCTAAAATTGCGAGAGGAGAATCAGTTTGCAAAGATCAAGAAAGTTCTAAAGAAAAGTAAGTATATATATTTTTCATGTCCCTTCCTTTTTGTGCCACTGTATGTTCCTAAAATTCTGTGCGGTTCGCTCTGCCTTCTTTCTGTGCCCTGCTCTGTGCAGAAATCCCTGCAGTGACCTGTTTTTAAAAAAAATGACAGAATTTGCAAAAAGCTTTGCCAACATATATACATGTTGTTAGGCACTTGATTGCATTTCATTCCATAACCTAGGTGCTAAGATGTTTATGACTGGTTTTGGAACAGGAGAAAAAAGAAGAGCTGCTCAGTGTGTGCCTGCCACGAATGTCACAGCAACCGATGACACACAGAGCAGCCAGATGGAGAATCCTAAAGAACAGGAGGTGATTTTGGAGTTTTTGGGAAATGTCACAACCACTGGTAAGTTGGTAATACCATCAATGTTTTGGAATCATGCATGCCTAGATCCCTAATGTTTTTGTGTTTGTAGGAGAAATGGAGATCTATGTACAAGACCATTTTACCAGTGCCAGCGCACGAGTGCTCATCAATGAGCTTATAGCCTGTAAGGCTGAGATCCAGAAAATTACAGACCAATGCCAAGTCGTACAGACTAGAATCAATGGTGTTATTGATACAGTATGTTGGGGAAAGTGTCATTTTTTTGTGCATATGTTAAGTTTCACATGCCAAGCACCTGTTGTGCAATACAAAAAAATAATGCTGCTGTACACTCTCTTTATCTAGGCAATCCAAAACAAAGTTTATTTTTATAGTTTTATACCATGAAAAAACACTGCTGGATACAATGTTCTGCATTTGTCTGTCATCTTGGTTTTTTTTTTTTTTTTACAGAGATAGAGCTACTTAAAGTGGTTGTAAACCCTTACAATCCACTTTTTGCTACAGGTAAGCCTATAATAAGGCTTACCTGTAGCTACCCAGGATATCTTCTAAACCACGGTGCACTTTACACTTATAGTTTGCACTTGTAGTGCAAAGTGGATTTGCCTTTCGTAAATAACCCCCAGAGGGTTCATATGATTGCACAGTGAGCCACAATCTGCTGTATCTGGTGGACACAGTAGTTGAGAGGGGCATGCTGCACACCCCAGGAGACATGCAGCAACCCCTTGGCCCCAGTAGGCATCACGATATAAATGTACTTGATTGTACCACCCCACCACAATGAGTACACTCCTCACATTTTTGTAAATATTTTATTATATCTTTTTATGTGACAACACTGAAGAAATTACACTTTGCTACAATGTAAAAGTAGTGAGTGTAAAGCTTGTATAACAGTGTAAATTTTCTGTCCCCTCAAAATAACTCAACACATAGCCATTAATGTCTAAACCGCTGGCAACAAAAGTGAGTACACCCCTAAGTAAAAAATGTCCAAATTGGGCCCAAAGTGACAGTATTTTTTGTGGCCACCATTATTTTCCAGCACTATTCTAACCTTCTTGGGCATAGAGTTCACCAGAGCTTCACAGGTTGCCACTGGAGTCCTCTTCCACTCCTCCATGACGACATCCCGGAGCTGGTGGATGTTAGAGATCTTGCGCTCCTCCACCTTCCATTTGAAGATTCACAATAGGGTTTAGGTCTGGAGACATGCTTGGCCAGTCCATCACCTTTACCCTCAGCTTTAGCAAGGCAGTGGTTTATCTTGGAGGTGTGTTTGGGGGTCGTTATGTTGGACTACTGCCCTGCGGCCCAGTCTCCGAAGAGAGAGGATCATGCTCTGCTTCAGTATGTCACAGTACATGTTGGCATTCATGGTTCCCTCAATGAACTGTAGCTCCCCAGTGCCGGCAGCACTCATGCAGCCCCAGACCATGACAATCCCACCACCATGCTTGCCTGCAGGCAAGACACATTTGTCTTTGTACTCCTCACCTGGTTGACGCCATAGATGCTTGGCACCATCTGAACCAAATAGGTTTATCTTGGTCTCATGAGACCACAGGACATAGTTCCAGTAATCCATGTCCTTAGTCTGCTTGTCTTCAGCAAACTGTTTGCGGGCTTTCTTGTGCATCATGTTTAGAAGAGGCTTCCTTCTGGGACGACAGCCATGCAGACCAATTTGATGCAGTGTGCAGCGTATGGTTTGAGCACTGACAGGCTGCCCCCCACCCCTTTATCCTCTGCAGCAATGCTGGCAACACTTCTACGTCTATTTCCCAAAGACAACCTCTGGATATGACGCTAAGCACATGCACTCAACTTCTTTGGCCGACCATGGCGAGGCCTGTTCTGAGTGGAACCTGTCCTGTTAAACCGCTGTATGGTCTTGGCCACTGTGCTGCAGCTCAGTTTCAGGTTCTTGGCAATCTTCTTATAGCCTAGGGCAGGGGTCGTCAACCCTCAGGCCGTAGCATCTTTGCAGCCGGGCCGCAGCAGGTGGCATGACATTTTGAGTCACCGTGAGGGAAGCGGGCTGGCGAGCAGAGATGACATCTCTCTCTGCCCACCTAGCATCACTGCTGTTCCGCCCTCACAGCGTGAGCAATGTCGGCGGTGTGGCAGGGAGCAGAGAGAGAACATCATCTCTCCCTGCCCGCCTAGCATTACGGCTCTTCTGCCCTCACAGCATACAGAATGTCTGAGGTGCAGCGGGGAGCAGAGAGATGACATAATCTCTCACCGCCCGCCCCACATCTCTGCTCTCCTGCCCTCACTCAAGAATGATCACTGAACCAGTGTCACCAATGCAGTGAAAATCCTCATCTGGTGGCACTGGCAGGTGATGTGGCAAGTGGCATTCCTCATCTGGTGGCACTGGCAGGTGATGTGGCATTCCTCATCTGGTGGCACAGGCAGGTGATGTGGCAAGTGGCATTCCTCATTTGGTCGCAGGCAGCATGGCAAGTGGCATTCCTCATCTGGTGGCACAGGCAGGTGACGTGGCATTCCTCAACTGGTGGCAGGCAAGCGTGGCAAGTGGAATTCCTCATTTGGTGGCAAGTGGCATTCCTCATCTGGTGGCACAGGCAGGTGACGTGGCAAGTGGCATTCCTCAACTGGTGGCAGGCAAGCGTGGCAAGTGGCATTACTCATCTGGTGGCAGGCAGCACGGCAAGTGGCATTCCTCATTTGGTGGCAGGCAGTGTGGCATTCCTCATCTGGTGGCACAGGCAGGTGACGTGGCAAGTGGCATTCCTCAACTGGTGGCACAGGCAGGTGACGTGGCAAGTGGCATTCCTCAACTGGTGGCAGGCAAGCATGGCAAGTGGCATTCCTCATCTGGTGGCAGGCAACGTGGAAAGTGACGCACTCAGGGCTCCAACTGATTCTGCATTATGGTGAGTTGAACTATTTCTTTTATATTACAATGTAATATAAGAAATAATGCGCTTCATTCATTCTGACACCATACCAACCATGGTGCCGTGATGATTGAAGTACCAACAGCAGAACACCAGCTATTGCCCCGATAAATTGCCTGCGAGTCACATGACACCGGGGAGGGAAAATAGCTAATTGGGCCCAATTTGGACATTTTCACTTAGGGGTGTACAGGCATACCCCACTTTTAAGTACACAATGGGGTTTATTTACTAAAGCTGGAAAATGCAAAATCAGGGTCACTTCTGCATAGAAACCAATGAGTTTCCAGGTTTTATTACCAAAGCTTAATTGAACGAGCTGGGTTTAGAAGCTCATTGGTTTTTATGCAGAAGTGAGCCTGATTTTGCACTTCCCATCTTTAGTAAATAAACCCCATTGTGTACTTAAAAGTGGGGTATGCCTGTACTCACTTTTGTTGCCAGCGGTTTAGACATTAATGGCTGTGTGTTGAGTTATTTTGATGGGTCAGCAAATGTACACTGTTGTACAAGCTGTACACTCACTACTTTACATTGTAGCAAAGTGTCATTTCTTCAGTGTTGTCACATGAAAAGATATAATAAAATTAGGGCTGTTACTGATTAAAATTTTTGTGTTCGATTAATCGATTTTTTAAAAATCGATTAATCGACTAATTTTAATTAATTATAACGCACATACAGATCCAACTACTTTTAGCTGACGTCATGCGTAGCTCCTCCCCCGTGCACCTTACATTCAATCAGAACTTCCTCAGAACTTCCTCAGCGGGGCGGGGCTACGGCGTCACCCTGCAGTCTGTTTAAATAGCACCGTTGTGCATCAGGGGGACCGATGGAGAGCCAGAGACATCCATCACCTGCTGAGACAGCAAAGTGTCAGCTCTTTGGGAAAAAAGAGCCCTCATCATGAAGGTTTCTTGATTGCTGGATAACCAGTCAATGTCAGTTCATTGTCAAACTGACTTACAGCCAGGAAAGCCCTCAGATATGTTGATTTTCATAGCCAAGTCCAGGATTTACATATCTGAATATTTTGACCAGTGGGATCAATCAAATCGTTAGGATCTGTCTTCCTCAATTTATGATTTCACGGACATCGACGTCACCGGACTCCTCCCCCTTTCCCTTCGTTAGCAGACGGAGGCACTTAGGGAAGGGGGGGAGGAGTCCGGTGACGTTGATGTCCGTGACGTCACCAGATCTCTGACGGAACTCCCTGAAGCTGGCGGAGAGCTGAGTACCGATCAAAAAAAGATCGATTAAACGAGGAATTAATCGTTAATTTCCGCAGCCCTAAATAAAATATATATATACACACACACACACACACACATATACATATATATATATATACATACATATATATATATATATATATATATATATATATATATATATATATATATTGGGACATCGACACAATTCTAATCTTTTTGGCTCTATACACCTCTACAATGGATTTGAAATAAACAAACAAAATGTGCTTTAACTGCAGACTTGCAGCTTTAATTTGAGGGTATTTACATCCAAATCAGGTGAACGGTGTAGGAATTAAAACAGTTTGTATATGTGCCTCCCACTTTTTAAGGGACCAAAAGTAATGAGACAATTGGCTGCTCAGCTGTTCCATGGCCAGGTGTGTGTTATTTCCTCATTATCCCATTTACAAGGAGCAGATAAAAGGTCCAGAGTTAATTTCAAGTGTGCTATTTGCATTTGGAAACGGTTGCTGTCAACTCTCAATATGAGATCCAAAGAGCTGTCACTATCAGTGAAGCAAGCCATCATTAGGCTGAAAAAACAAAACAAACCCATCAGAGAGATAGCAAAAACATTAGGTGTGGCCAAATCAACTGTTTGGAACATCCTTAAAAAGAAAGAACGCACCGATGAGCTCAGCAACACCAAAAGACCTGGAAGACCACAAAAAACAACTGTGGTGGATGACCGAAGAATTCTTTCCCTGGTGAAGAAAACACCCTTCACAACAGTTGGCCAGATCAAGAACACTCTCCAGGAGGTAGGTGTATGTGTGTCAAAGTCAACAATCAAGAGAAGACTTCACCAGAGTGAATACAGAAGGTTCGCCACAAGTTGTAAACCATTGGTGAGCCTCAAAACAGGAAGGCCAGATTAGAGTTTGCCAAACAACATCTAAAAAAGCCTTCACAGTTCTGGAACAACATCCTATGGACAGATGAGACCAAGATCAACTTGTACCAGAGTGATGGGAAGAGAAGAGTATGGACAAGGAAAGGAACTGCTCGTGATCCAAAGCATACCACCTCATCAGTGAAGTATGGTGGTGGTAGTGTCATGGCGTGGGCATGTATGGCTGCCAATGGAACTGGTTCTCTTGCATTTTTTGATGATGTGACTGCTGACAAAAGCAGCAGGATAAACTCTGAAGTGTTTCTGGCAATATTATCTGCTCATATTCAGCAAAATGCTTCAGAACTCATTGGACGGCGCTTCACAGTGCAGATGGACAATGACCCGAAGCATACTGCGAAAGCAACCAAAGAGTTTTTTAAGGGAAAGAAGTGGAATGTTATGCAATGGCCAAGTCAATCACCTGACCTGAATCCGATTGAGCATGCATTTCACTTGCTGAAGACAAAACTGAAGGGAAAATGCCCCAAGAACAAGCAGGAACTGAAGGCAGTTGCAGTAGAGGCCTGACAAAGCACCACCAGGGATGAAACCCAGCGTCTGGTGATGTCTATGCGTTCCAGACTTCAGGCGGTAATTGACTGCAAAGGATTTGCAACCAAGTATTAAAAAGTGAAAGTTTGATGGATGATTGTTAATCTGTCCCATTACGTTTGGTCCCTTAAAAAGTGGGATGCACATATACAAACTGTTGTAATTCCTACACCGTTCACCTGATTTGGATGTAAATATCCTCAAATTAAAGCTGAAAGTCTGCAGTTAAAGCACATCTTGTTCGTTTCATTTCAAATCCATTGTGGTTGTGTATAGAGCCAAAAAGATTAGAATTCTGTCGATGTCCCAATATATATGGACCTGACTGTGTGTGTGTGTATATGTGTATATATATATATATATATATATATATATATATATATATATACACACACACACACACACACCAAATCCACACTGTATTTACATGAGCATGTACAAATGCAGGAAGTCTAATGTGCATATAAGCAGGAAGTGATGTGGGTGTGTGTGGGCAGGAAGTGAATGTGTGCTGATAACCACTAAACACAGAAATCAACCACCCCCCCCCCCCCAAAAAAAAAAAAACAACTACCACATGCCCCCCAAACCTACTGAACACTAGTTCATCTCCCACACTTGATTTGCAAATCAGCACAACTCCTCCTTACTAAACAGGTAAGATCAATTCCCAGAACAGCAGTAGCACCTCTGGGTGCATGCAAACGTCCTTCTGCAAATGTGATGACGCATTTCCAGTCTGGCAGCTGACCCTGGGACCATGCACATTAGCAAATTTTTATGTGCGATTGTGGCTAAAACACACACATGAGAATAGATCTCCTTTTGTGCGCAATAGATTTATTTGGAAAACTATTTGACTTTATTTACAAATTGATTTGTGGTACTGGAATTGCAACTGGTGATTTAAAAAACAAAGGATTCAATGGTCCCTGAAATTCAGCTTTGGAGCTGTTAAAAGCTTTTTGGGTTTATTTTTTTAAAGTTTAACACTTTGCATGTGTGCAGAATAAAATGTTTAATATGTAGACTGTTATATCTTTATCTATTTGTATGGGTGTTAACAATACATTCCACTTATGAAGTTTATTGATCCAACAAATACATAAATAATTCAAATATTCTACATTTATTTTGACAGCAGCAACACAATTAGGTACATTCATGTACTTGTGTAAAAAAAAAAAAAAAAAAACTCTACGGTATTTATGGTGCTACATTTTACACAGAACTTTACAATATGGTTAGACGTGCTCTGCTCATAAGAGCTTACAATCTAAAAGGTGTTTTACTTGCGTCTAATAAAAGGTTCCTGCGGTAAAAGCCAAGGAAGCTTAGACTTCTGTACTGTATCAAGGCTTTTACTAAACAGAAAAGCCACACATACAACTGAACAAAACACGATCAGTACAAAATATGGCTACAACATGCACAATCCTTTCCAGCAAAATAAGCATATGCAAAATGTACACTAAACAGTAATGCCACGTACACACGAGCAGAATTTCCGTCTGAAAAATCTTGGATGGTTTTTCCGACGGAATTCCGCTCAAGCTTGTCTTGCATACACACAGTCACACAAAAGTTCTCTGAACTTTCGACTGTCAAGAACGCAGTGACGTACAACACTACGACGAGCCGAGAAAATGAAGTATAATGCTTCCGAGCATGCGTCAAATTGTTTCTGAGCATGCGTGTTTTTTTGCGCGTCGGAATTGCATACAGACGAGCACATTTTCGGGTAGGAACTTTTTCCGACCGAAAAATAGAGAGCCTGCTCTCAATCTTTTGCTGCAGCAAAAGTCCGATGGAGCATACACACGGTCTCAATTTCCGACCAAAAGCTCTCATCGGAGTTTTGCTGGCGGCATTTCCAATCTTGTGTACGGGGCATTACTCAACATCCATTGATGAAATCGTCTTCATGGTTCTTTGCTCAGAATCCACTTCAAATCTTCTCCAAAGCCCTCCAGTTTCCAGCACACGTTTTCGTCCTTTGTGTTCCAAAACAACTCTCTCTTGTCTCATGCCTGTTCAAAAGTGCTAAGCTCCTCCCCCATACTTCCTGTTTCTCTGCTTAGCACCTAAACCAATCCAACTGGTTTATTTAAATATCAATGGGGAGAGCCTAGCTTCATAATACAGCACATGATCTTAAAAATCCAACAAATCAATCTGCTATAAAATCACCTAAATATCCATAGGAACACAAAGGGATCATAACTTTCAGCGTGTACAGCAGGAACAAAATAAGACCAATTTTTTCCAGGCAACACATTTTAAGGTACAACAACTCTCACTAGCCCGACCCCATAAATTTGTTAGGTGCAAGATGATCAAAAACAAAACAAGGTATAAAAAAACAAACAAAAAAACACAAAAATGCAGCATACCAACAAACAGCAACATAGTGCCAACACCCACCTCGCCCTGTTCCCACACACATACATTTCTGATTATGGTAAGCAGGAAGCTGTATTTCTGTCTACATCATTAAGCAACTATATCAAAGTTAGGAGTTATAAGAGTAAAACAATTGACATTTGTTAGAAATAATAAGACAAGGGTCAGCAGATGCTCACAAACCATAAATGCATGGTCAGACACGAAAAGTACACACAAAATTGAAGCCATGCCCACTTTTTGAGGGACAAATGCACAACCATTACAGCAAACACACAAAACAAACATCAAAACAGCCTTAGAGGGGTGTTGGTCATTATGCACAATATCACCACTCCCCTCCCTCCCCCCCCCCAAAAAAATGCACATTTTGACAGCACATAATCTTTGACAGCACATAATCTGGCCTCTACTCAGGCAAAGCAAACTCCATTACTGCAGTCCTTTATAGGTGGTATTGTTAGCATGCCAAACAACTACACATGCCCAATAAAGGACATGCCCACCATCATTCAATCTGTCCCTTCACGTATGTCTAAAGTACCTGCACCTGATTAGCAGGCACAAATACTCTTTACAACTGTGTTAGCCCTTGACTATGTCCATCAATTCACAGACTGCAGGCCTACAGATCTAAGTCCATTAGCATGCACAGATATAAAGCAAGCATATAAGCATATGTACCCTTGCAGTGTATAACAGAAAATGTGAAATGTCCAAGTCCCTGGGCATGCTCAGTGCTAAAAAAAGAACATACTTTGTAAGTTATTGGGCATGTAGAGGGTACAAAACAGGAAATCTAAAATTTGTGAGGGCTGCTTCCCCCAAATTGCTGACAAGCACATTCATCATCAGCATCCAAAACATATGTCCAGTATTTCTCATGGCTCTAGTTCACCCCAGTGCAGCGTGTTCTTGTGCAGCCCACCAAATTAGAACATGATGAATGTGTTCTGTATGGAACTAAACTGTAACATGGCCAGAGACCTCCCAAACGCACTGAAATGCATTTTTTGCCTGCAAGTTCTGTTTGTTGTTAGGAGACAGCACCTGCTGGCATCATAACAACCAGTGACTTATCCCTGCTGTTAGCAAGTGATTCCCCAATGACAGCAGAATAGAAACAACATGTCACAAAAGAGCACAGGCCCTTCAGTCTGTCATGGATTTGAAGGGGAACCCCATGCCCAAAATATAAAGGAAAAAAGAAAATTTGGCGTTTTTTTTAGAATCCCTAACAAACCCTTATCTGAGCATACAGTCCTGCAGGCCAGGAAAGGGGGTGGAAGAGCGAGCACCCCCACCACAAACACACACTTTTTATCTGTAATGTCAACTCTTTTGCTTACATTATGTGAAACCCTTCTAAAATGTACAATAGACAAACAAAGATTTGGGGGGCACACCCTAAAAGATGCATTAAAGATGGTGCAGCCATAAGACCACATAAACAGAACAAAATATTACAGCGCACACATGCAAAAATGACATTTACCTCCCGCAAGGCGTTTAGCATTTTGCGAGTGGATTTCAAGGGCTGGTGAGAAGGGATGCCTGGGAGCGCGGGGGGGGGGGGGGGGAGTGCGAGCACTGCCTGATCACAGAGGGGAAGAGAGGATAGCCGCAGGCTGGTTGATCAGAGTGCTGGGGAACATCACAGCTTTTATTTCAATAGCTGTGTGTTCCCCCACCGTGCGGCGTCACATACAGACCCTCCTCTTTTTCCGGGACTTTGATAGACAGATCACCCGTCCAATCCTAGGACAGGTGACATGTATCAAAGTTCCCCGGAAGGGGAGGGGCTTATGTGATGAGCACGGTGGGGGAACACACAGCTATTGAAATGAAAGCTGTGATGTTCCCTGCACTGATCATTCAGCCGGCGGCTCCCCTCTCTTCCCCTCCACAGGTAGGCTGCATGGTGGGCACAGGCTGCATGGGACACAGGCTGCTTGGTGGGAACAGGCTGCATGGGACACAGGCTGTATGGGACACATGCTGCATGGTGGGCACAGGCTGCATTGGACACAGGCTGCATGGTGGGCACAGGCTGCATTGGACACAGGCTGCATGGTGGGCACAGGCTGCATTGGGCACAGGCTGCACTGTGGGCACAGGCTGCATTGGACACAGGCTGCATGGTGGGCACAGGCTGCATGGTGGACACAGGCTGCATGGGACACAGGCTGCATGGGACACAGGCTGCTTTGGACACAGGCTGCATTGATGGGCACAGGCTGCATTGGCAGGCACCGGCTGTATTGGCGGACACAGGCTGCATTGGTGGGCACAGGCTGCATTGGTGGGCACGGATAAAGTTGTTAATATTTTTATAACTTAATTCTGCATAAAACATTTAAGTGTCATTTCATTATATAATTTATGAGGGCAGGTTTAGGGGTGGGGCAGGGAAACTGGTGGCGAGTAACCCTTGAGGCCTGGCTAGTAGCTCAGGACTTTAAATTTTGAGCCCTGTTTTAGGGTGTGCCCCCCAAATCTTTGTTTGTTAACTCACATACTAGGGACAATCTAGGCAGGAGCCAAATCAACTACCAGCGTGTCTTTGGAGTATGGGATGAAACCCACGCAGGCACAGGGAGAACGTGTAAAATTCAGTGCAGGTAATGCTATGATTGGGTCTCAAACCGACGACCCCAGTGCTACTAGGCGGAAGTCCTAACCCCTTAGCCACTGTGCTGCCACATGCACGTAGACTGCATCTCTGTGGTGTGAACCAGCCCTAAGTCCCTGGGCATGCTCAGTGTAACCAACATTCTATCGCAAATAGAATACAAATGTGGTGCTGTGTTACTAAATCAGATGTGTGTTGGCTATATGTATCCCAACACAAGGGATCATAATATTATCCCCAAGAAAAAAAAACAAGAATAAAAAAAAATTCAGAGGGTGACACAACTATTCCAAAGTGACACATACAAGAAAAAAAACATAAAGCACGGATTCCCTGTTTTCACCTCCGCTCTACCATGTACATTAAGCCATGTGATTTATCCTTGTACTTATGTGAATAGATGCACAATATTTAGTACACAAAATCTGCAGACTGCACTATGGAATGCTTGCTTATTCCTTACCTGCCCTAATGTACATGGGGGAGTGGAGATGCAAACAGTTAATCCCTGCTGATGTACTCTAGAGTAGGGATGAGCCGAATAGACCCCTGTTCGGTTCGCACCAGAACTTTCGAACACCGCCAAAGTTTGGACCCGAATAACGAACCCCATTAAAGTCAATGGAACCCGAACGTCAAAAATCAAAAGGGGCCATTTTTAAGGCTTATATGCAAGTAATTGGGCATACAATGGTCATAGGGGTCCGGGTCCTGCCCTGGGGAACATGTATCAATAAAAAAAAAAGTTTGTAAAAAACGTCATTTTTAAATGAGCAGTGATTTTTTGATTTTTAAAGTGAAAGCATAAAAACGAAAAATTCCTTCCAATATAGTTCCTGGGGGTCCCCCTAGTCTACCTGTAAAGTGGCAGATCTGTACCATGTCTAGAATCTGCTGCAGCAATAATTGCATTTATAAAGCCCAAAAAAATGACTTTTTCCCTGCAAGCTGTCTTTATTTTGCTCAGCAACAGCTGGGGAGTCAGTGTGTACTATGAGGCCACAATGTAGTGCACTGGGAACAAGACTGGAGATTTTGTGGATACATTCTGGTGTCACTTTGACTTTGGATAGCAGTAACGGGTGTGTAAAAATTGGTCTTGCAATGATATGCACCTGTCAAACAGGTGCAGAAAAATTACTCTTTGGGTGTCGGTGCCTTCCCACCGTAACCCTATAGAAGTACTCTTGATGAAAGCAAGAATTGGCCTTGCTGTAAAAAATTGCAATGATATGCACCTGTCAAACAGGTGCAGAAAAATTGGTCTTTGGGTGTTGGTGGTGCCTTCCTACTGTAACTCTATAGAAGTACTCTTGATGAAAGCAAGAATTGGCCTTGCTGTAAAAAATTGCAATGATATGCACCTGTCAAACAGGTGCAGAAAAATTGGTCTTTGGGTGTTGGTGGTGCCTTCCTACCGTAACTCTATAGAGGTACTCTTGATGAAAGCAAGAATTGGCCTTGCTGTAAAAAAATTGCAATGATATGCACCTGTCAAACAGATGCAGAAAATTTACTCTTTGGGTGTCGGGGGTGCCTTACCACCGTAACCCTATAGAGGTACTCTTGATTAAAGCAAGAATTGGCCTTGCTGTACAAAATTGCAATGATATGCACATGTCAAACAGGTGCAGAAAAATTGGTCTTTGGGTGTTAATTGTGCCCATGAAACCTATATCAAAAACATTCTTCCAGATTAAATGATTTAACACCCTCAAAGCTAGGCAGCCTTGAAGTCCTGCAGAGATTCCACATCCCAAAAAGACTTAATCAGTGACATAGGCATCAGGGGCTTCATAGCTGGTAATCCAGGACTGATACATTTTTATGAAAGTCAAACGTTCCACGGAGTCTGTGGACAGATGCGTTCTATGATCAGTAACGAAACCTTCTGCAGCACTGAATGCCTGTTCTGAAAGTACGCTGGGTGCAGGGCAGCCCAACAACTCAATAGCATACTGGGCAAGTTCTGGCCAGTGGTCTATTCTCATGACCCAGTAAGTCAGTGGATCGTCAGCTGGAAAGCTCTCCATCTCTGTTTTGGCCCCGGGGTAATTGTCCACCATGTGATGCAGATGCTGCCGATGGGATGTGGAAGCTGACAGCCCTTGGCGGCGAGGACTAAAAAAATTCTAAAATGCCTCACTTAGGCGGACGCCTTCTCCAACACTCCTCTCTTGACCAAAAGAAGACTCAAAATGACGTTTTCCACCACACTGTAACCTACCGTAGTCAGGAAAAAAACGTTCAATAAAATCCTCTTTAACGTGTCCTCAAAAGATTTTACCTTCTGCACTCTCTGTGGGGACGGGATGAGTTCTGAGACCTTCCCCTTATAACAGTGGTCAAGGAGGGTTGCCAAAAAGTAATCATCCTTCTCCTTTGGGCCACATATTCTTGGGTCCTTTCGCAGGCTTTGAAGCATGAGGTTGCCCATGCGCCTCAAATTTGCAGAGGCTTGAGAAGCAGACTCCTCGGTCTCACTCAGGATGACAGCATCTGGAACTTCCTCCCCCCAGCCATGTACTACTCCCAAGGGTCCTGGGGTTGGAATGTAGGCAAGATGTGGTGTTCCGTCCACCTCCTACCATACAGTCCTGGGGTTGGAAAGCTATCGCTTACAGATTGACACATGACTTCCTCTTCTTCGAAGCCTATGAAAGTGCCAGAATCCTCCTCCTCATCCTCCCTCCCTCTCTCCTTCTGTGTGTTCTGTGACATAGGAATGATGGTGTCTTAGTAAAGTGGGCCTTGAGAGGAAAGGAAGTCCTCCTCTTCCTCCTGCTGCTCTGCCTCCAGTGCCCTGTCCATAATGCCATGCAGAATCTGCTCCAGCAGGAACACAACAGGGATTGTGTCACTGATGCATGCACTGTCACTGCTCACCATCTTGGTGGCCTCCTCAAATGGTGACAATACAGTGCATGCATCCTTAATGATCAGCCATTGGCGTGGGGAAAAAAAGCTGAGGCGCCCTGAGCCTGTCGTCATGCCGTACTGGCACAGGTACTCGTTGCACCTGGTGGGCATGTCACAAATCAGGCGGTTTACGTACAGGTGGAATTCCCGCTGAATTTCAGTCAACCAAGCACTGGCTGTGTATGACCGCCTGAAATAGCTACAGACTCTTCTAGCCTGTTTTAGTACATCTTGCAATCCTGGGTACATACTTAGGAAACGCTGCACCACCCAATTGAGGACATGTGCCAGGCATGGCACATGTGTCAACTTTCCCTGTCTAAGGGTGGACAGGTGGTTTGAGCCCTTATTGGACACCACCATTCCTGGCTCCATCTGGCGTGGTGTGAATCACCTCTGGGCCTGTCCTGCAGAGCTGCAAGAATCTTTGCTCCAGTGTGGTTCCTGTCCCCTAAGGACACCAGCTGAAGCACTGCATGGCACTCTGGGAATAGCCCTTTCAACACTTAGGGGGTACCCGATGTTCATAGGTCAATTCTGCAGAGGAGGGCATGGAGGTGGCAGAGGAGGAGGAGGAGGAGGGAGTAGAGCTCACAGGTCTGGCATCATCACCACCAGCTTTATAGAGACATGGGGGCACAACAAGCTGCAGCACCAAGTCCTGTCCTGCATCCCTTCGATTTACAAGCAGCGTTACCCAGTGTGCTGTGAACTAAATGTATCGTCCCTGCCCACGCTTGCAGGACCACGTGTCAGCAGTAAGGTGGATTTTATGGCTGACTGCCTTGCCCAACGTTTCCAGAACATTCCCTTGTTGGTAGAGAGGTGGAACGGCCTTACGTGAAAGGTAGTAGCGACTGGGAACCTGCCATTGTGGTACAGCACATTGTGCGAATTCACGGAAGGGGGCAGAATCCAACAGGCTGAAAGGCAGAAGTTGGAGAGCCAACAGCTTTGACACGCTTGCATTTAGGCGCTGGGCATGTGGGTGGCAGGGACTGTATTTTTTTTTCGCTGCAGAAGATGGGGCAGAGAAATTTGCCGGCTACAGTCTACAGCCGGTGGTGTGCTGCTGGCAGATGTGCTGCTAGGACCTGGGACACCCTGTGCTATACCATCATCCCTGTCAGTGGAGGCTGCTGAAAGGTAATGATTCGGTATCGCTGGGGCAGACTGAAGTGGGTAAGGAGGAGGGACAGATTTGTGCCCCTTTTGTGTGGCTTTTAGGTGCTCTTACCAAGGAGTGGTTGGACGTTAAATGCCTTGTAAGGCGTGTGGTACCCAAATGGTTGGTGTTTTTGCCATGTTTGATGTGCCTGAGACACAGTTTGCAGATAGCAACAGTGCGATCTGCTGCTGATGTGCTGAAAAAAGTCCCAGACAGCTGAGCTTTGGGAATTGGGCCGGGAGATAACAGCTGCACAATGTGATGGAATAGGGTGGCTGCTCTCTACTCCTTGGGGTTGTGCCGTCTCACCTTTAGTTTCCTCCTCTGCTCTATCTAGCACCCAAGTCGCATCAGTGACCTTATCATCATCATCATCATCATCTCCATCTCCTCCATCTTCATCATTACCACTGGAGACAACTTGGTCTACCAGTGTTCCTCCCTCCCTCTAGGCTCATGTTCCTGTCATCCTCAACCTCAGAACCAACATCTGAATCCAGTAATGGCTGGGCATCATCAAGGAGCAAGTGGCTGACGCTGTGGTCAAATAACTCAGCTGACTCCTCAATGGCGGATGTTGGGGCTATGGTAGGAATAGATGTGGACAAGGAGGCAGGTTTATCCACTCTGGCAACTGCAGGGGACTGCACACTTGTCTCTGCTTGCGTGACAAAGGATGAGGAGGATGAGGGAGATTTAGTAAGCCAGTCCACCACCTCCTCTGCATGCTGTGGCTGGATAGCATGGGCAAACTCAGAGGAAATTATGCCCTGCCTGAGCACTGACCACCACGTCCACCGTTACCTGTGGACACATTTGTTGCTGGCCCACTTACAGTGCCAAGGGAACGTTTGCCTCTCCTTGTTGTCCTCCCAGACATTATTGGGAGGGAGGGGGCGGTGTTTATAAGCAAATGTAAAGAAGAAGTTGAAATCTGTACGTAGATGCACTTTAATCAATGTAAAGAGGTGTTTGGTGCACTTTAATTTGAGTACTAACACTACACAGACACACTCCACGGATACACTATAATATACTGCAATATAATACGCCAAATGTACGTGACGCACAGAACTATATGGCGTTAAACTGGCAGTAATGCACACAAAACTATATGGCGTTAAACTGGCAGTAACACACACAGAACTATATGGCGTTAAACTGGCAGTAACGCACGTAAAACGATATGGCTTTAAACTGGCAGTAACGCACACAGAAGTAAATGGCGTTAAACTGGCAGTAAGGCACACAGAAGTAAATGGCGCTAAACTGGCAGTAACATAATCAAATAGACGGTGTTCAACCGCCACTACACTGATGCTATCTGAACTGTCCCTACTCTAGCTATACACTAATGTCAAGATTACTGACACTAAACTGAAACTATATGAGCTGTGCCTACTCCACACTAATGTATATATGAATGACATGGTCTCACTACACTACAGTGAAACTATCTGAGCTGTCCCTACTCTAGCTGCACACTATGCAAAGCTGAATGATGGTCCTCCTCACTATACTCACACTATACCTAGACTGACACTAAACTAATATTCTACACTGACAATTGAAGCAAAATAGCACAGTATAGCACACTAACTAATAGCACTGAACAGAACCCTATCCTTCTCTCTCCACGCCAAAATCACCCTGAAATGCCGACATCACACTGAAAATGGCTGCCATTGAAAGAATACTCTTATATTGTGGGGCGGGAATGAGCCACGATTGGATAAAGTCATGATGACAGTGTCCAATCATAACTCTGACAGTGTTCTGTGCCCTGATTAGCTGAAGCTTTCACTGCTTCAGCCAATCAGGGCTTGCAATGCACTGTTCAGCACCACAATGCATTGTGGTCGGTTCGGGGGGGGGGGGGCGAACTTATGCTCAGGCCATACCGTTCGTCCATCCCTACTCTGGAGTTCCTGAGTGCCATTGGACAACCTTTTGCTGTGATATGTCATATGGTTGCAAGTCTGTGGATGGATGATTACTGACAACATGCTGCTATAAGACCACATTGCTTGGTAAGAGGCTGCAATTGGTAATGGTGTGGAATTCACAAGGCTGCTTATTGTCATTCAAGAGTGAAAACATATGTCAAGCTTTGCAATGATGGTGGAACTCTCCTACACAACTACTTATTTTATTTGGACATTTACATATACAGTAGGTGGTGGGCTTACATCAGGATTTATATTTATAGATTTATGAAATTACCGTATTTATCAGCGTATAACATGCACATTCATTTTAAGAGGGAAGTTTCAGGAAAAAAACTTAAATTTTAAATAAGGAACTTTGAAGTAAAATAAGGGTCAGTGCCCATCTGCAGCCTCACCATTGCCTTCAATGCAGCTTGATCAATGCCCATCTGCAGCCTCACAAGTGCCATCAATGCAGCCTCATCAGTCCACATCAATGCAGCCTCACCATTGCCATCAGTGCAGCCTGATCGATGCCCATCTACAGCCCAGAGGGGACAGGGAGGGGGGTGGGACAAGCGCCGACAGATTACATACAGTGAGAATATCCTATGATAGACAGAACAGTGGTCCAATGGCGGCCCAGGAGACAGGAGTTCCTATTACAGAGGCCGCCAAGAAAACAGGAGATTCTCACTGTATGTAATCTGACGGTGCTCGTCCTGCCCCCCTCCCTGTCCCCTCCGAGGCAGCTAAAACTGAAGTATTGGCGTATTACACGCACGCACTATTTGAACCCAATTTTCATGGTGAAAAAGTGAGTGTTATACGCCAATAAATACAGTATATTTTTTTCTTTATTGGTATGTTACCGTGGAATAGTTGTGTCACCTTCTGATTTTTTTTTTTTCATTTTTATGATGTTGGGACACATATTAAATGTTTTGGAATAATAATAATTATTGCAGACCGGAGTCTGTGCCTATTCCCTTTTACTCCGGTCTGCAATAATCACAGGCAAAATGGTCACCAGCAATCTAAGTGCACAAGTGCAGTATGAACACCGCACACTATATAAGGGTAGGAGATGCAGCAAGGGGCACGCTCCCGTAGACGTCCAATGATGAAACGCGTAGGGCATGGCCTGACCAATGCCGTGCGTCATCTCCCAACGAATACAGGATTGTTTGACGGTTTAAACTCAGATCTTTTATGCTTGAATTGAACTTTTACAATGTGAGTACCATTCTGTTACTTTTGGAATAAAGGTTTTAAACGTTTTTACGCTATGGGCACCCTTTCTCTTTTATGTTAACATAACACGATCCGGGATTGCCAGGAACTGCTGCACAGTGGCATAGACTGTGACCGCGCAATACCCCTGCAGGGGTGAAAGTATCCGGTGAGTGTTTGCACAGTAATAGGGCGTACACATGGTCGGACTATGTTCGGACATTCCGACAACAAAATCCTAGGATTTTTTACGACGGATGTTGGCTCAAACTTTTTTTGTCTACACACGGTCGCACAAAGTTGTCGGAATTTCCGATCGCCAACCACGCGGTCACGTACACCACGTACGACGAGACTAGAAAAGGCCGGTTCAGAACCAAGCGCGGCACCCTTTGGGCTCCTTTTGCTAATCTCGTGTTAGTAAAAGTTTGGTGAGAGACGATTCGTGCTTTTTCAGACTCGTGGCTTTCAGATCGTTTTCTGCCGTTCAGTTTGTGCTTGTGGGTTTGTATCTGCTCTTCAGTGCATGCAGCAAGTTCCGCGTGACTTAGTCATTGTATTCTTGTTCGTTCATTACTGTTTTTCAGGTCGCTCTTCACAGGCCTTGCTGTTCTTCAGTGCGTTCTGTTACTTCATTCTGAGCAGCCGACCGTATTCTAGCCATGTTTCGTATGCGTACTCCTCGTAGAGTTCGTGCTGTGCGGGGGCTTGGTGTTGGGGTCCTGACCTTGACACAAGTCCAGTCCATGAACAGGGTGGGGAGGAGTTCATGGAACAAGAATTGGTTGCTTCAGCGTGACCAGTTCTCTCATATGCCTTTGCTCCGTGAGATCTGTGAGAATAATCCTGATGATTTCAGGAACTTTCTCAGGATGACGGACCCCGTGTTTCACCGTTTGTTGGCTTCGCTGACCCCCTATATCAGCAGGCAGGATACCTGCATGAGGCAAGCCATCACTCCAGAGCAGAGGTTGGTCGCTACCCTGCGGTATTTGGCCACAGGGAGAAGCCTGCAGAACTTGAAGTTCTCGACAGGCATCTCCCCCCAGGCTCTGGGGATCATTATCCCAGAGACCTGTTCTGCCATCATCCAGGTCCTGCAGAAGGAGTATATGAAGGTAAGATTTTTTTTTTTTTTTTTTTTTTTAAGTCAACACATGCATCGTTTTCCTTTTTAATTTCTATAATAATGTCAATACAAACTTGTACTGTTGGTAATGCACTGCAACTTCCTACAGCCAGATTTTCTCCACTTCATACAGTAGTAATATACTGTATCAACAAGTCAAAATACAATCTGTCTAGAACTATACAAACCATCAATATTTGATTTTGGACTGTACAAATGGATAGAGAATCTTACCCATAATGCACAACTCCAGCAAACTAAACCAAGCTATAATTACCATGTTAATGTGAGAACACATGGCTTTGTATATCTAATCATTATTTATTGCTGGGTGGACCTTACAAATAATATTTTCGTCTTTTTTTTTTTCAGCCAGGTGAACAAGAAATATCGTGTAACAATATTATGTGGTCTTTTATTCAGTCTGACGGTAGATCTCTAGGCTCTGGACAGCTTTTCTCATGTTTTTTTTCACGTTCTCTTTCTCCCTACCGCCTGTTATAAGAACCATTTTATTTCAAGAGATAAGTAGCTCAAGGTGAAATTCACCCGAAAAGGACAGAATTACTGCTTTGCAGTCTTAATTGCTAATTCACAGTGGTCAAGTATGACATTAGGAAATGAAGGTAAGATTTTTATCCTTTTATATCACATTTTATTGTATTGAATGTTTACTAATATATTGTATTTCTTTCTCATTCCCTAATTACCATGATTGTAATATGCTGTGAATGTCCCCTTTGTTCTCATGCATGCTGGATTTTTATGTAATTATTATTTTAGGTCCTTCATACATATTTGCCCTTCAATAACCTCCCCAGCATGGTGTCTCCTGCCCTATATTCACCTCATGTAGTCACTTAACAATGTATTTTATCAGCTCCATAGTAGTGCTTTACCCCAAACACCCCCTAAAATGTTTGGAAATGTTATTTTTGATTTAAATTCAGGCAGAGTGCCAGAGGCTTTTTTTTTGTGGTGTCCCCAAATAATTTTTAGTAACCCTCCCTCCCCCAACTGCTAAGTCAGCTGATCCCAATTCTCTATCCTCAATCATCTATCTGCTGACTTTGCCAAACCCATACATACTATACCCATCTCTTTAGTGCTCAGATTTATGGATGAATTCCCCAAAGCATGTAGTGCAAGGGCCTGCCTGTATACTTTCCAATGGTACTGTTTAAAGTTTTTGGATCCTATTATTATCTTGATAGGTAATAGCAGAATGTCCAAATGTCCTCAAATGTGTACAATGTGTATTTATATCTTTGTATTATGACACTTCTTACCTGTCCAGTGGGCTGCCAATAGTGTAACTAAGGAGGGTCTGTTCAAAGTAATACCCATTATTTAGGCATTCATCTCTCAATGAAGTGAAGAGGGTTACCTGTCCAAGATTTCCACACACCCCCTATAATGTTAGAAATGGCCCATGAGAGGGGGGGAAGGGGGAATATGATAGGTGTACCTTATACTTTGGCCTTGTTAAATTCCCCTTACTAAATGCTATCTGGAGGTTGCCCCATAATGTTTGTGTCTAATCTGCTTGCCATGTTTCAGAGTAAAAATAGTAATGTTTATTGTTTTTTCCTCAACAGTTTCCTTCCACGCCACAGGAATGGCAGACTGTGGCCTCCCACTTTGCTGAGCGGTGGGACTTTCCTAACTGCGGAGGGGAAATTGATGGGAAACACGTCCACATCGTCCCACCACCCAACTCGGGGTCGTACTATTATAATTACAAGGGGTTTAATAGTATAGTGATGTTGGCGGTGGTGTCGGCTAATTACGACTTCTTGTATGTGGACGTGGGGAAGAATGGCCGGATGTCCGATGGTGGAGTCATCGCCCAGACGGAGTTCTACAGGTGTCTCCAGAATGGCAGCTTGGACTTGCCAGCTCCAGAGGACAATGTGGAAGGACTCCCATTTGTGTTCGTTGCTGATGAAGCGTTTGCGCTGGGGGACCACCTGATGTGGCCATTCCCAATGAGGACCCTCACCCCGGAACAGAGGGTTTTTAATTACCGGCTGGCCAGAGCCCGAAGAGTGGTGGAGAACACATTTGGAATCCTGGCCAGCTGGTTCCGACTATTTCTGACACCCATCCATATGGCGGAGAATAAACTGAACCATATTATACTGGCGTGCTGTGTTCTCCATAACTTTTTAAGGAAACATTCGGCCAACTATGCTGGCTCAGTTGGGCCTGAGGCTGGAATCATACATCAAACCACACTGACGGCGCTTGAAAGTGGCCATCCTGGCTTGCCCTCCCTGAGTGCCCGTGATGTCCGGTTACGCTACCTGGAGTTCTTTGCGGGTAGGGGGGCTATCAATATGCCAGACAATCTGTGAAGCCTTTTTATAATAAAAAAAAAAAAAGAAATTCTTTGTGGACATTTACTGCTTGTGTTTGTTTTAGCTGACCCTGACAGAAATGTGTTGAGTCCAGAAAATGTCGTGATTGTGTAACCTTATTATACAAAGCACTGTTGGCTGTTATTTCCTAAATGCAAAAACACATTTCACTCCAAGTGCACTTGCAACTGCACTGAAACTGCACTTGTAGTGCAAAGAGGATTTGCCCTTAGGAAATAACCCCCATTTTTGCTGAAAACAGCAATTACATCACCCCAAAAGTGTTGAGACAATAATCCACACATTCTTGAGTAACCAACTTTTTTATACCTGCACAATCACATGTGCATTTACCAAAGGTTTTTAAAACAAACCAACATGTTTGTTGTATAACAATTTTTGCAGTAGCATTATCAAAAATCAAAATGTCCATTTCAGATAAAACAGGCCTGTGTAAAACCAACAAGAAAGCCAAAAAACTTGAACTTACAAAGTTCACATTAGGTAAAACCTGAAGGCTATATCAGACATCAGTATTTAGGAACTGGGTTTGATATAGCGTTCAGATGGGGGGAAATCACCCCTGGAAAAGCCAAATTTGGAAGATGCACACCAATTTACGAATGTCAACATGTGCTATCTGCCATCAGGGGGGATCAAGGGACGTGTTTTGGGGGAGCAAGCCCTTCCTCAACGCTACTTTATAATTGAGGAAGGGGTTGCACCCCCAAAACGCGTCCATTGATCTCCGGTGATGGCAGATAGCACATGTTGACACACTGTGTGCATCCTCCAAATTTGGCTTTTCAAAACATTGCAAAAAGTTTTAAAAGATTGGACCACAATCCAAAAAGTTATTTTGTGGGGTTTTAAATTCGCCCCAAAACATCAATGATGTTATTATTTTTTTTAATCACATCATTGATTTTTTGTTGTATGTTTTGCAGTTCTACATTACACCCCATTATCTCCCCGATCAGGATCTGGGCACTTTCTGATGTGAAACGTTCTGGATCCCTCACATCACGATCACCTAAACAGAGAGAAAGAAAACAAAAACGGGTATCAAAAATCTGCCACCATCCATCTCTTTTACCTGAGCCTGTGGTCGCAGACACTCACCTGTTGTGGTGCCAATCTCCACCACATCTTCTTCTTCCTCCTGCTCTTCTTGGGTTGGTGTTAGTTCCCCTTCTTCCAGAGGTGGGAGGTCTGTGGTCTCCTCGGATGAGGGGTGTCCTCCGAGTCTTTTCTCCCCTATGTAAAACAAAAATGGTATAATTAGCACACAGATATTTGATGGCAGAACTATAAATAGGAAACATTGCTTGGAAGTGGGGTACAATTGTCTATTTTGGCAGAGTTCCAAGATGTATTTTTTTTATTGGCCTTTGTCAAGCTGCAATACTTTACCTGTTTGGTACAAGCTTCACAGATGTAGCCCCCCCTATAGTATACACTGGAGCACCTGTGTGGCCCCCTAATAAAAATGGTGTTCTTGTGTCCCACACTAGTGCTCCATTGTCCAGATGTGAAAACAGCAGCTCAGTGTCCTCTCCTTACACAGAATCTAGTTTGCATTTCATTCTAGTAACAAACCCATCTACACAAACAAATATTTGGCATCCAAGTAGGCCCAAAAAAAATGTGGGAAAATGCATATGGCCTAAACAATGGTGTTTTAGAGGCCGAAAGAAAAATGTTTGATACGAACGAATAATGGGCCCATGAACATTAAAGTTGCCCTTTTAAACGTTACAATTAATAAAAGCATACGGAGCAGCACGAACGGAATAAAGACAGAAATAATAGGAACACAGCACAACTACTTACTTTTTTGCAGCACTCTCTGGATCTTTCGGTACTGCTCTGGCTCTCTCAATTTCAGGTCCGACCACCGCTTCCTGAGCTGATCTTTCGATCGTCGTACCCCGAAATTCTTGTGCAGACTTTTGATCACTTTCGCCATGATCTTGGCCTTTCTGATATTGGGGTTGGGGTAAGGCCCATACTTTCCATCATAGTCGGACTTCTTCATGATGTCGACCATCTCCAACATCTCCCCAAAGGACATATTTGTGGCCTTAAAACGTCTCCTTCTGGATCGGGACATGTCCGGATCCGGGCTTTCCTCCTCCTCCTCCTCGTTCCTGCAATTATCACGCACCTGCTGTGACTCCGCCATGTGCTCTTCCCCCACTGCGCCGAACGAAAAGGGGCGGGGAATAGACTAGAAAGAACGTCAGGGGCGGGCGGAGTTACACGCATGCGCAGTGTGTATAAAGCGTAACACGCGTGCGTATTACGTACGATCTGTGAGCGGTGGAAGGAGCATTGGACTCACCGATCGTAAGAACGAAGGTAAGAGACAAACTTGTGCCTATACTGCTTCTACATTGAGGCCTATATTGTAACAAGATTAGGAGAGTTTTGTCTGACATTAGGGTTTGTCTTGTGTTGTGTCTTGCAGTGAACATGGATATGCTACTGAAAGACAATGACTTCATGTCAGTATTCGTAGATATGTTAAGGGAGCTGCCCTGTCTGTGGGAGATTAACCACCCCCATCTCAAGAACCAAGCAAAGAGGAAGGCAGCACTGGTGCCATTGTGTGAAATTGTGAAGCAGGTGATCCCCACGGCAGACATCACCTATTTAAAGATCTTAATTGGTGGCCTGAGGAGCACATATCTAAGGGAGCGCAAGAAAGTCCTGGATTCACAGAGATCCGGAGCAGCAGATGACATCTATGTCCCCAGGATGTTGTACTACGACAGGCTGCATTTTCTGGCAGGCCAGACTGAACCCAGGCCATCCCTCTCCAGTCTTCCTTCCACGCTTCCTTCTCCCCCGGCTGAGGCTTCTGACGCCCAACCTGGGCCTTCCAGGCCGCATGTGGAGGAGCCCAGATTGAGCCAGGTACAGCATTCCTCTAAATATTTCTGCTTGTCTAATCAATGATGTTAACTAGATGTTAGTTGGGAGTACTAATTTAGGATTGTGATTGATGAAGCAAAAACTAAAACCATGTCCCTTTTTCATACACAGGGAAGTCTCAGCCAGGAGGTGGCCGGGCCGAGCCGGCTGGCTGATCTGCAGGTCCCTCCACCCCCCCTGAAAAGAGAAAGTGGCAGTAGGAGGAGTGCCCTAGAGGAGGCTACCAGAGGACTCTTTTGGAGGGCTACAGAGGTCCTGGGAGCACCACAGACCGTGGAGGAGGAAATTGCTGCCGTCATTGCATATAAAATGCAGAGGATGGAGGAGGGCCAACAAGCCATGTGTGAGGCGCTCATATTGGAGGCTAGGGATGAGCTTCGAGTTCAAGTCGAACTCATGTTCGACTCGAACATTGGCTGTTCGCAAGTTCGCCGAACAGCGAACAATTTGGGGTGTTCGCGGCAAATTTGAATGCCGCGGAACACCCTTTAAAAGTCTATGGGAGAAGTCCAATAGGGATGAGCCGAACACCCCCCTGTTCAGTTCGCACCAGAACATGCGAACAGGAAAAAAGTTCGTTCGAACACGCGAACACCATTAAAGTCTATGGGACACGAACATGAATAATCAAAAGTGCTAATTTTAAAGGCTAATATGCAAGTTATTGTCATAAAAAGTGTTTGGGGACCCAGGTCCTGCCCCAGGGGACATGGATCAATGCAAAAAAAAGTTTTAAAAACGGCCGTTTTTTCAGGAGCAGTGATTTTAATAATGCTTAAAGTCAAACAATAAAAGTGTAATATCCCTTTAAATTTCGTACCTGGGGGGTGTCTATAGTATGCCTGTAAAGGGGCGCATGTTTCCTGTGTTTAGAACAGTCTGACAGCAAAATGACATTTTGAAGGAAAAAACTCATTTAAAACTACCCGCGGCTATTGCATTGCCGACAATACACATAGAAGTTCATTGATAAAAACGGCATGGGAATTCCCCAAAGGGGAACCCCGAACCACAATTAAAAAAAAAAATGACGTGGGAGTCCCCCTAAATTCCATACCAGGCCCTTCAGGTCTGGTATGGATATTAAGGGGAACCCCGGCCAAAATTTAAAAAAAAAAAATGACGTGGGGTTCCCCCTAAATTCCATACCAGACCCTTCAGGTTTGGTATGGATTTTAAGGGGAACCCCGCGCCAAAAAAAAAAAAAAAAAACGGCGTGGGGTCCCCCCAAAAATCCATACCAGACCCTTATCTGAGCACGCAACCTGGCAGGCCGCAGGAAAAGAGGGGGGGACGAGAGTGCGGCCCCCCCCCTCCTGAACCGTACCAGGCCACATGCCCTCAACATTGGGAGGGTGCTTTGGGGTAGCCCCCCAAAACACCTTGTCCCCATGTTGATGAGGACAAGGGCCTCATCCCCACAACCCTGGCCGGTGGTTGTGGGGGTCTGCGGGCGGGGGGCTTATCGGAATCTGGAAGCCCCCTTTAACAAGGGGACCCCCAGATCCCGGCCCCCCCCCTGTGTGAAATGGTAAGGGGGTACAAAAGTACCCCTACCATTTCACTAAAAAACTGTCAAAAATGTTAAAAATGACAAGAGACAGTTTTTGACAATTCCTTTATTTAAATACTTCTTCTTTCTTCTATCTTCCTTCATCTTCTGGTTCTTCTGGTTCTTCTGGCTCTTCTGGTTCTTCCTCCGGCGTTCTCGTCCAGCATCTCCTCCGCGGCGTCTTCTATCTTCTTCTCCTCGGGCCGCTCCGCACCCATGGCATGGGGGGAGGCTCCCGCTCTTCTCTTCTTCTTCATCTTCTTCTCTTCTTCTTTTCTTCTCTTCTTCATTTTCTTCTCCGGGCCGCTCCTCACACATGCTAGCATGGCAGGAGGCTCCCGCTGTGTGACGGCGCTCCTCGTCTGACAGTTCTTAAATAACGGGGGGTGGGGCCACCCGGTGACCCCGCCCCCCTCTGACGCACGGTGACTTGACGGGACTTCCCTGTGACGTCACGGGGAATGCCACAGGGAAGTCCCGTCATGTCCCGTGCGTCAGAGGGGGGCGGGGTCACCGGGTGGCCCCGCCCCCCGTTATTTAAAAACTGTCAGACGAGGAGCGCCGTCACACAGCGGGAGCCTCCCTTCATGCCAGCATGGATGCGGAGCGGCCCGGAGAAGAAAATGAAGAAGAGAAGAAGAGAAAAAGAGAAGAAGATGAAGAAGAAGAGAAGAGCGGGAGCCTCCCCCCATGCCATGGGTGCGGAGCGGCCCGAGGAGAAGAAGATAGAAGACGCCGCGGAGGAGATGCTGGACGAGAACGCCGGAGGAAGAACCAGAAGAGCCAGAAGAACCAGAAGAACCAGAAGATGAAGGAAGATAGAAGAAAGAAGAAGTATTTAAATAAAGGAATTGTCAAAAACTGTCTCTTGTCATTTTTAACATTTTTGACAGTTTTTTAGTGAAATGGTAGGGGTACAGTACCCCCTTACCATTTCACACGGGGGGGGGCCGGGATCTGGGGGTCCCCTTGTTAAAGGGGGCTTCCAGATTCCGATAAGCCCCCCGCCCGCAGACCCCCACAACCACCGGCCAGGGTTGTGGGGATGAGGCCCTTGTCCTCATCAACATGGGGACAAGGTGTTTTGGGGGGCTACCCCAAAGCACCCTCCCAATGTTGAGGGCATGTGGCCTGGTACGGTTCAGGAGGGGGGGGGGCCGCACTCTCGTCCCCCCCTCTTTTCCTGCGGCCTGCCAGGTTGCGTGCTCGGATAAGGGTCTGGTATGGATTTTTGGGGGACCCCACGCCGTTTTTTTTTTTTTTTTTTGGCGCGGGGTTCCCCTTAAAATCCATACCAGACCTGAAGGGTCTGGTATGGAATTTAGGGGGAACCCCACGTCATTTTTTTTTTTTAATTTTGGCCGGGGTTCCCCTTAATATCCATACCAGACCTGAAGGGCCTGGTATGGAATTTAGGGGGACTCCCACGTCATTTTTTTTTTTAAATTTTGGTTCGGGGTTCCCCTTTGGGGAATTCCCATGCCGTTTTTATCAATGAACTTCTATGTGTATTGTCGGCAATGCAACAGCTGCGGGTAGTTTTAAATGAGTTTTTTCCTTCAAAATGTCATTTTGCTGTCAGACTGTTCTAAACACAGGAAACATGCGCCCCTTTACAGGCATACTATAGACACCCCCCAGGTACGAAATTTAAAGGGATATTACACTTTTATTGTTTGACTTTAAGCATTATTAAAATCACTGCTCCTGAAAAAACGGACGTTTTTAAAACTTTTTTTTGCATTGATCCATGTCCCCTGGGGCAGGACCCGGGTCCCCAAACACTTTTTATGACAATAACTTGCATATTAGCCTTTAAAATTAGCACTTTTGATTATTCATGTTCGTGTCCCATAGACTTTAATGGTGTTCGCGTGTTCGAACGAACTTTTTTCCTGTTCGCATGTTCTGGTGCGAACTGAACAGGGGGGTGTTCGGCTCATCCCTATTGGAGGCTCTTAACAAAGGTATGAGGGGCCAAATGACAGCTCAGACACACCTTTGCGATGGTCCTCCTCCTCCTCCTGCAGGTCCTCCTCCTCCCAGGAAGCGTGAAAGGAAGACCAGAAAGTGAGGACCCTGGATCCAGTCTGGTCGGCCAAAAAATGCAGCCTCTTGTGGTACCACAGCCTGGGGACACACATGTCATCTGCTGCTATCCAGATCTCTGCGAATTCTGGACCAGACTGCCCTCCCTTACATATGGACTCCTCAGGCCACCAATTTTGATGTTCAAGAATTGATGTCTGCCGTGGGGGTCCAAGGCTTCGCTAATTTCTCTTGTTGATCCAGTGTTGCCTTCCTCTTTGTTTGGTTCTGAGCCCTTAATAAAGGATTTTTGTTTTGAATTATACTCTCCTATGTGTTTTACTTCAAAAATGACAGTTTTTTTGTGAGGATTCAGGTACATTTCAAATATACAATGTGAAATTAACAAGGGACACCAACACCAAACAATCTCCTTGAGATTAAATAATAAAAGATATCAATGGTGTTGGGGTAACTTGACACACAAAAATATTCTGGAGTAAAAATAAAAATAACATTGAACAAAGATCGGCCTTGGAAAAAATACAAACATTAAATAAAAAAAAAAAAAGCTTCAAATCCCCAAAAAAATTAAATAAAAAAAAAAAAAAATTCTGTCAGATGTGACAACTAATAACAATATATTCAGGGAATCCCAATAAAAAAACAAAAATAAAACTTTGTGAGAAGTGTGTGTGAATACGAGCAGCAAAACTACTTAATTCTTGTCACATTATAAAGAAGAAGAGAGTGCGCTGTATTATTTTTAACATTGCAGCGTGACAAAAGTGCTGTATCCATTGCGAACGCTAAGTTTACTAGAACGAGCTGTTCCGTCTTGTAATTTCTTCTGAGCATGCGTGGCACTTTGTGCGTCAGAACAGGCCACACACGGTCGGAATTGACGCGATCGAATTTTGTTGTAGGAAAATTTTATCTCCTGCTCTCCAACTTTGTGTGTCGGAAAATCCGATGGAAAATGTCCGATGGAGCCCACACACACAGTCGGAATTTCCGACAACACGCTCCGATCGGACATTTTCCATCGGAAAATCCGACCGTGTGTACGGGGCATAAGAGCTCGAATATCAAGCACTGTCACTAATGAACACTGAAATAAGAAGATTGCTTTGAATAATATTGTTTACCAAGAGGAATAAGCTTTCAAGCACAACTATCAACTGTGCACTATAATTAAGACTATTCAAAGCAACATTGTTTTCTCTGATTAACACTTGTTGTTTTGAGCACAAGTCACTTTACCATTGACTGGATTCCCCCCCCCCCTTTCCCTTCCATTTCCCTCCCCCCCCCCCCTCCTTTTTCCTTCCCACTCACCTTAGCACTTCAAATCAATGTATGGTATGAATACATGGGCATATTTTGATATAACAGCACCACATGGTAAACAGTGAGTTGCATAGGATCAGCCACTGTCTGAAGCAAATTACATACACATCATTTTCTATTTTTATGCAAAATCACTTTTGATTGTTACTCCTTTTTTGGGATAAAGTTTTTCAATAATTTTTTATCAACCAACATTTTCATACTTTCACTCACCTATCAGAGGTGACTTTAACCACTTCCAGCCCACGGACGTCATATGACGTCCTGGGCTTTGGGCGGGTATATCTGAATGATGCCTGTAGTTACAGACATCATTCAGATATTGCCGGTTTCAGCCGGCGAATCTCTACACCATAGGAATGATCATAGCGGCTGTTCCACCGTTTGATCGTTCCTATGGGAGGCGAGAGGGGACGTCCCCCCCCCTCCCGCCGACCTCCGGTGCTTGCTCCGACTCACCGTTACGATCGGTGAGGCGAAGAGTGGATCCGCCGGCGCCGGATGTAGATCATAGAGATTTCTGGCGGACCAGATGGTCCCCGGAGTCTCTATGATCTTCAGGGGCCGGGCGCGATGTTATGACGTCACGCCCGGCCTCTCCATTCAAAAAAACGGCGCCGCTTCAGCTGGGAAGCGGCGTTCGTTTTATTTTTTTATTTTATTTCAGGCTTCCCAGCCTAGTGGTGAGATATGGGGTCTTACTGACCCCATATCTCACTATTAAGAGCACCTGACATGTCATATTGCTATTACAAGGGATGTTTACATTCATTGTAATAGGAATAAAAGTGATCAATTTTTTTTTTTTTCAAAAAAATGTCAAAATAAAAAAAATAATATATAATTAACAATAAAAAAAAAAAATTTTAAAGCTCCGCTGTCCCCGTGTGCTCGCACGCAGAAGCGAACGCAAACGTAAGTCCCGCCCTCACATGAAAACGGTGTTCAAACCATACATGTGAGGTGTCGCCGCGAACGTTGGAGCGAGAGCAATAATTTTGGCCCTAGACCTCGTCTGTAACTCAAAACATGTAACCAGTAAAAAAATTCCAAGCATCGCCTATGGGGATTTTTAAATACCGAACATTGGCGCCATTCCACGAGCGTGTGCAATTTTGAAGCGTGACATGTTAGGTATCTATTTACTCGGCGTAACTTCATCTTTCACAAAATGCAAAAACATTGGGCTAACTTTACTGTTTTGTTTCTTTTTTAAACACAAAACAGTTTTTTTCCCCCCAAAAAATGCGTTCGAAAAATTCCTGCGCAAATACTGTGTGAGATAAAAAGTTGCAACAACTGCCATTGTATTCTCTAGGGTCTTTGCTAAAAAAAACATATATAATGTTTGGGGTTTCTATGTAATTTTCTAGCAAAAAAATTATGATTTTTACATGTAGAAGAGAAATATCAGAATTGGCCCAGTATTGAAGTGGTATGTTATCACAGTGTCATAACACTTTGCCATAAAACCAGAACAGCGCCGCACCCACACCTAATTTCTTCTCAGTTCAGCTTTTTCCACTTCGGTGGTGATTGCATTTGTGGAGGCAGCAGTTCTGAACCACTTTTTTACCTACCCCCATTGCACGGATTCATCATTATTTTCATATTTTTTATAAACTTTATCCCTGACCTGTCTGGTGTGTTCCTTGGCCTTCGTGATGCTGTTTGTTCACTAAGGTTATCTAACAAACCTCTGAGGGCTTCAAAGAACAGCTGCATTTATACTGAGATTAAATTACACACTGGTGGACTCTATTTACTAATTAGGTGACTTCTGAAGGCAATTGGTTCCACTAGATTTTAGTTAGGGGCTATCAGAGTAAAGGGGGCTGAATTTTTCAGATATTTATTTGTAAAAAAATCCCAATAAAATACATTTACGTTTTTGGTCTAACATGACAAAATGTGGAACATTTCAAGGGGTATGAATACTTTTTTAAGGCACTGTATTACTTTATACAGACAAATTTTGAATTCTTTTAAAGCAGTTATTCTTTAAAATGTTCAACATATGTAAAGGAAGTATAAATTGCTTGTTTTAAACAAGATTTTTCTCTGCTGTGCACCTGGTTCTAGGACGTGAACTCATCCGGACGGTCGCTTAATTTTGTGACCATTGGTAAATTTGCATTTGCATCTATTTATTGACAAGTGCTTTAGTAAATCTTTTCTCCATTTAAAAGTAGACAGTTGTGCATGGCAGTGCACCCATTTGCCTACAAGGTACTTTAGAAAATCAACCCAATAATATCAGCACAAGGAAATGCTGTAATCAGAATAAAGGGCAACTTCAGTTCATTTGTTATGTTGTTGTACTAAACATACATTTATCGTTTTATTATTTGCTTTCTTTAATTTTTTTTATTTTGCAAATGGTTGTCTAGAGACCAGAAAACAAATGCTGTTACTATGTAGCTAGATTATATCGGTTTGAAAAGGAAGTCACACATTTCTCAAAGAAGTTGGCACTTCTGATAAATTATGACACATTAAACGTCTGAAGGCAGAAATTGCGTGCCTTCAAGAAACTCATTTTGTCACCTGATACACCTCCTTGTCTGTCATCACGGATATTTAGTTGTCAGTATCATACAACTTACTCGACTTATTCTAGAGGCGTGAGCATATTTGTGTGGCAAGGGACTCAATTTACATGCAATTAAGTGCTCACAGACCCCAATGGTCATTATGTGTTTATCCACTTCCGGACCGCCCACTGTCATTATATGTCAGTACTTTGAAGAGGAATATTGTTGTTATGGCAGCAACTAGATGCCATAACCCCGGTATCCTCTTCTTCAGCGGGCAGTCCGCTTTAAGATAAAAGTGGTCTCTGCAGCGGATTTGCCGCGAGATCACTTTTATCGGCGGCAGTGGCGGAGGCGATCGGATGTTTTTCCTAGCCTGACATGGAGACGAGGGAGGGGACGAGTGAGGGGAAGATGGCCCTCACCTGTCTCCATATCATTGCAGGGTGGAGGCAACGTCAAAACGTCACTTCCGCCCATAGCTCCTAAAGGGTGTTTTGTCACATTCGGCTACCCATCACATTTTGCTATCCACTGGAGTGCGCATGTGCGACGCCACCATATGCGTTCCAACACTGTTGTAAGACACCACTTTGCCACAGGGCCCCTCGCAGGCTCACTTCGCTCGCTTCGCTTGGCATACTTATAATCTAACTCTATGTCCACTTTGATGGTGGGGCTTGAACATGGACTCAGGGGTGCGGCCACAAAATTCTGCACAAGCGCAGATCGCAACAGTGTTGGGATGCATATGGCGGCATTGCGCATGCGCAGTCCAGCGGGTAGCCAAATGTGATGGGTCGCCATATGTGACGAAACAGGGGCCATTTTTTTTTAGTATTTTTTTAAATGACAACATTTTTTTACATTTTTTTTTATTGCATTGTAGTGTAAATATGAGATCTGAGGTCTTTTTATAAATTAAAAGTCCGCGCTTAGGACTTGGAGGGTTGCAGCCTACCCCTAAATTAGTTCCCAATTAGGACTAATAAAGTATATATATAAACAATGGGGAAATGGCGCTACCCTATTGGGATCTAAGGTAAAATAACCAATTACAATACAGAATTAGATAAACATAAATAGTGCTGGTCCCAGTATACTTGACACTTATAATTATGCGTAACGGTAATTATAAACGTGCACTAATTCCCATACAGTGATATAAGATACATATATCTATACTGTGGCAGTGTGCCCCTAGGGACAAGTAACAATGATGTGCAGTACTCCAGTGTTTATTCAATGTGTACTTACATTCCAAAGGGCTGTATGCCCCTTAAAACAAACACCAGCATTAGTGTGTATTCAAAAATGAGCTCAGTGTATGCATGCAGCCCAATTAGCTGCTGCATATAGTGAAATAATCAAAGTGGCATCAACTAATCTAACCGACATCCAAACATGTGTATATATGTATATATAAAATGAAAATAAAAATAAAGATAAAAATAAAAAGTATTATAAATTATAATATAATTACATGTGACATATATACCACAGTCTATAAAGGTATATCAGGGCCGTGTATGCATAATGCTAGAATAAACTTATATATAAAGACAAAATCCCTACATGACCAAAAGTCTCTGTGAGAAACCAAAATCTCTGTGCAGTCCAATAAAAATAATAAATAATAAAGGATGAAAATCAACGGTGACTTCTGTGCTCATCAGCAATGATGACTCCAAGTGCTCCCCCAATGTGTCCCCACTCACCAGAAGCAGTCACCCCTGCAGGGGTAGTGGGCATAGAGTGGGTAACTTAGAGTGGATGTTCCCTTAGAAATCAAGCTTAACCTCCGTTCCTCTATGGATGTGTCCCGGTAATCCGGTTCAGGTTCCCAGCTGGCGTTTCAGAGATGGACTCTTCCGTGCCACATCACCATCAGTATATGTTTTCCTCCATTAGAAAGAAGAAACAGGGGACTTCCGTAGTGAAGTAAGTTCAGGTTTATTCACAAAAAGTACATAAAAACCATAAGCAGCTAACCCAGTGCAGCCCAGCTCTGCAACGAACAAGACCAGGAAGCCGGGAGCGGCGTGCGTCCCAGCTTGCGTTCCAACCAGAGCTTCCGGGTGTGACGTGTGAGCGTGACTCCGCCTTACGTGTTTCGTCATAGGACGTTATCAAAGACGCTTCACGCTCCACACATAATATAGGCCTGCGGACTCCAAGATACCTCTCCTAATTGCATAATGGGCGCAGCAAGGTATGAAGATAGGGGGGGGGGAATGTGTTACTAAAAACGAAGCCGCTGGTGTCCACATTACACAGAACAAACTAGAATCTAATACAATAAAAACAATATTTATAAACATAACATGTTATTCATTTTATATAATACTATTTTTCATATGTAAGCCTGCGGACTCCATAGAACCTCCCCTCTTTGTATAATGGGCACGTCCAAATCTGCCGGTAGGAGGATTTTTGTACACAAAATAGAGCCGCTGTGTCTGTATTTAACCACTCCAAAAGAATGGGTGCTGATACATTGTATTGCTGATACATAGGTCTGTTACATTGAAAAACAATATTTGCATGCACATCACAATATCCATTCCATAAGGTCCCATCTGTTGGATGATAGCGATGATGCTACAATGCCAGCATACATTGAGAAATTGCACCACAACTATCATTAGTGGAAACAGATATAATGAAGTTACCATACATGTAAATACATTCAAGTGCCCCATATAGATTACATGTATGGTAAAGATAAAAAAATGAATAAAAATAAAAATAACGATATATATTATTAAATAAACATAAAAATGGTAGTAATAGAGAGCGTTACAGGGGATATTAATGAAAAAATATATTAATTTGTATAAACAGTCGGACTGGATATAGAAAACTAGATATAAAACATTTTGATATAAAAATTTTTTTTTAAAAATCTAAAAAATTCCCTCAGAGAATTTTTGGGAATTTGGCTATTGACATCCTAGGGGGTGCAGAAAGATGATATCTATCTCCCAAATTACCATGGCCTGGCAGAATGGGATATATAATTACCTAAGCTGATGGGAACATCTTTAAGAGCGATCAGGGAAAGTACCAAGAAAAAATACGATATGGTTGCATAGTGCACCTTCTATGCTTAAAAGCCCCAGAGGCTGAATTTACAGCTGCACCTAAGCTGTGTATAGGCCTGTTATCTACCATCCGACATATACGAGGATAAAAAAATGAAAAAATTAAAACATGAAAAAATGAAAAAAATGAAAAAAAATGAAACAAATGAAAAAATGAAAAAGTGAAAAAATGAAAAAATGAAAAATTTTTAAAAAAATAAAAAAAGGGGGACATATATAGAAAATATAGATATGACATACGGTGCACAATTTAGTGCCCGAGAAAAGGGGGTGCCCTACCTAGGCCCATGGTATGGTATATTAAGTCAGGCAATGATAGTTATAAAATGTCTTTTTAGTATAACATATAATGTTAATATCATATCTACCAATATGTAATATCCGCCCTAATGGTAAAAATAGGGCAGGGCTAATTAAACATAGCTCTACAATATTGAGCCTTACTGGCCTAAGATAGAATACCTGACCCCAATTCCTATGTTGTGGAAAAATAACACAGAAAATAAAAAAGAAAAAATGAGAAAGAATATATATAAAAGAAAATAATAAAAAAGAACAACGCTTCGTAATCTAAGCTCTACTGTTAATTAGATTAGGGCAATTCCAATCGGGCAGTGCCCTATAATATTGCCTTACTGAACATATGATACACTTCATAACTACCATTGATGTAGTATTCAATCCAGATCTTAGCCAATGGTCCCTTCCCTGACGAGGCCAGGTTGTGAGCTACTTATCCCACCCTCCTCTCAATGGTTACATACTTGGCCATAACCTATGATGTTGTGTATGGGTATGTAGGTGTAATATTGTAGGAACCGGAATATATATTCTAATGCTAACATCCTCCTGTTATACCTTCCCACCTATATGTACCGGTAAAACTCCAGTACTTAGGGGTTAGCTATATAACAGTTTAAGTCGATGTCCATGTTTAACCCTTTGGGGGCAAGGGATCCTAACTGGTAAATCCAGCTAGTCTAATTTCTAGAGATAAAAATTTCCCTATTACCCCCCCTCCAATGCTCTTGCACGGAATCGATACCATAAAAAATGAGTCCACTAGGATCTCTTTGGTGGACCTCATCGAAGTGCCTGGACAAGCTATGATTAGGGAACCCTTTTCTAATGTTTTTAATGTGTTCCCAAATGCGAACAAAAAGGGGGCGAGTAGTTCTACCCACATACTGGAGGTGGCAAGGGCATTCTATAATGTACGTAACATGTGTACTTCGACATGTGATTAATTTGTTGATGCTGTATTCCTTATGGTCGGTGCTTGATTTAAACAGGATCTTCTTTCTGGGTTGCTTTTTTGTAACTCTACAGGGCAAGCATCTTTGGCACCTAAAAAACCCTTTCAAGTCAGGACATATCTTAATTGGTTTCGGGGGGTCTATGACATTTCTTACAAGGTAATTCCTTAAGCTGGGGGCCTTTCTATATACGAATTTCGGTTTCGCAGGCAGGATTTTTGATAGGACAAGGTCTTCCTTGAGGATCGGCCAGTATCTTTTTATTATACGTTCAACGTCTTTAAATTGGTTATTGAACCCAGTAACAAAGGCTATATCGACTTCTTTGTTCTTATTTCTATTCCTACTTAGGAACAGGGTGTTTCTGTCCATGGTCATGATCTCACTTTTCAGTTTCAGAAGTCTGTCCATTTCATATCCTTTTTCTTGGAATCTTTTAATTAAGATATCAGCCTGATAGCAGAAGTCTTCCAGTGTGTCACAATTACGACGAATGCGCAACAGTTGTCCTTTGGGGACATTGAACTTCCACCGTGGGTGATGGCAGCTGGAGGTGGGAATGTACCCATTGCGATCGGTAGCTTTGAAAAATGTACGGGTGGAAAGTGTGTCCCCCACTTTAAAAATCTCCAGGTCCAGATAGTCGATCATATCATGACTCCACTTCCCAGTAAACGTAATACCATACTTGTTTATGTTTAGACCCTCAATGAATTTAGTAAGGCTCTCTGATGTCCCATCCCATAGGATGATTACGTCATCTATATATCTCCTGTACATCTTAATCTGGGGTATATCCTTACTGTAGATGTACTTGTCCTCCCACATATCCATGAATAAATTAGCTACGCTAGGAGCGTAGCGGGCTCCCATTGCAACACCCTTTGTTTGTACATAATATTTCTTATCGTACCAAAAGTAGTTACATTCCATGGCCAGCTTAAGGCCTTCTAAAATGTGACTGATTTGTTGCTTGATACTCGTCTTCATATGTAATGCTTTTTCGACTCCCCGTGACCCGTCCTTCTGCTCAATACTCCTTAACTAAAGGTTTAAGGAATTGATCCAGATATTCTCCAAGTCTGGAAAAAATGGAGTTTATCCCACTTATAATAGGTCTCCCTGGTGGTTTCTCCAATCTTTTATGAATTTTGGGTGTGTAGTATACCACTGGTGTTTTTGTGGAGTTTGATATCATATATTCAGCTTCTTTGGGATTCAGAATGCCCTTAGTTTTCCCTTTTTCCACGAAGGTTTTCAACATCTTTTCATATTTTCTCTTGGGGTTCCCTGCTAATTTCTTATAAGTATTCTCTATATTTAAAAGATTGTTCATCTCCTCCTGATAGTCCTTTTTATTTAAAATGACCAGTCCTCCCCCCTTATCTGCTGGCCTAATTACCACCTCGTGTTTATTTCCTATATCTTTAATGGTTTTCCAGATGTTCCGTGCTCTCTTATTACTTTTCCCATTCCTTTAATATCTTCTTCCACCATTTTTTTAAACGTGTTCATACATTGATTGCTTGGTGTTTTAGGATTAAATATAGAGTTGTTTTTAAGATTAGTATGCACAAACTCTGAGTCTTCTCTTCTTGCTTCTCCCGGATTCATGGCAAAATGTTTCTTTATGTTGAGTTTTCTTAGAAACTTTTGGAGGTCAATATAGGCCTCAAATTTATCTAGCGGCTTATTAGGGGCATATTTGAGTTCCAATTCTAACACTCCTAATTCATCTTGCATGAACTGTACATTGCTGAGGTTGAAAATCCCTTGGCCTAATAGTTTCGAGGTCTTTTTCTTCTTCTTGCCTCCTCGTCTTCCTCTTGTCTGCTTTCTCTTTCTGTGTTCCTGTATATGGGTCCCGTGTTTCTTTCTTGGTGATGGTCTCTCCTGGTTCCAATTTGTGGGTTTGTTTCGTATCCTTGATATGTGTTCGGACCTTCCATCCTTCTCGGGCTCCGGTATTGCCCTCTTGGCCATGGTCCTCCACTTGCATTCCGTCCTCTCCATCCGGTGTTCCTGTAGGGAATGCGAGGTCTCCATCTCCCAGGCGGCCTGTCCTGGTATGTAGCTCGGGGAAAATCCCTGTATTCCCCATTCCCTCTTCTGTAAGGGGAACGATATCCCCTGAAGTCTTGGTTTCTTTTTTTTTTTTTTTTTTTTACATCTTTTTATTTGAAAAAATTTTACATTACAAAGGAAAAAGAAAAAAAAAATAGAAAAAATAAAGAGACAAGGAACATCACCATGAACAGAGACACATTGATATCCTCCTTTTTGTCCATACATTCTTATCATTCCAATATGTGCCAGTTCAAAATACCCGTATGCAGTAAACTTCAAGAAGGGTTTCTTCTTTTTTCCCCCCATTTTCTCCCTCACCCCATCCCCTACCAACCTCCCACCATTCACCATACCATACGTTTTTAAACTAAACCCACCCCATACCATCCTGCCCCACCTCCCCTTCTATTCTGAACTTGTCCTGGTCCAGCCATGCTTTCCATATTTTTTCAAATTTCTTATAGTTACCCCTCTTCTTGTATATATACTTTTCCCTACAGATCACCTCCCTTACTGCATTCTCCCATTCTGGCACCGTTGGTGCCTCCTTTCTCTGCCAGCGCTGTGCAAAAGCCTTTCTTCCCTGAAACAGGCATCTAACCCTTGCTGTCTGTATGTCCTTTGTGGGCACTTTGTCCTCCGTCAGTCCCAGCAAGCACTCTCTCGCCTCCAACCTCAGCGACGTCCCAAACACTAAGTTTATTTTTTCCACCACCCCTTTCCAATATCTATATAATTTGGGACATCACCAAAACATGTGGATCAAATCTCCATACCCCCCACCACATCTCCATACCCCCCACATACATGTCAGAGATCAATCCCCTCGTGGAGCTCGCGTCAATCAGCTTTCTCAAAGAGGCCATTTCGCACCACACTGGCGCTTCCTTCCCGAATTGTGCCTCCAGGGCATGCTTGATTTGTAAATATCTGTAAAATGACCTGTTGGAGATTGCGTATTCCTCTACCAGCTCCCGAAAAGATTTTAACCTCCCTGCCCTGTACACTTGTGCCAAGTAGTGAATGTCCTGGCGATCCCATTCCTCAAAGCGCCCCATCTTTTTAAGCTCGTTAAAGCTGTTGTTATCCCAGAGTGGGGAAAATTCCGTGAAACCAGTGTATCCCAGAATTTTTTTAACTTGTACCCAAACCTTGACCATCATCCGGGTTGTGGGGCATTTGGTGCAGAATGAATCTGCCTCTAAGCCCTCTGCAATTGTATCATGTCCAGTGTCATTCAACAGGATACTGCCCCCTGCTCCTTCATCTCTTAGCCTGTTACTACCTCCCACTTGTTGCAGTTGGGCTGCTAAGAAATAGCCTTGTGGATCTGGTACCGCCAGGCTGCCCTTCACCTCCGGTTGCCGCAACGTCCGCAAACCGATCCTAGCCACCCCATTTTTCCAAATAAGTTCTCTGAACACGCTGTCTATTTTTTTGAACCAGTGCTTGGGGATCCAAACAGGAGAGTTCTGCAGAACATATAAGATTTGGGGTAACCAGACCATTTTGATCAGGTTGCAGCGCCCGGCAACCGAGAGGGGCAGGCGTCTCCACACTCGGCACTTCTGCTTCAGCTTTTTCATAAGTGGAACTAGGTTTCCGGATATGTACTGTCCTGGATCATTAGATATATTAATCCCCAGGTATTTCATTTGTCTCACTACTTGGACTTGGGACGCTTGGTGAGGGAGGGGCTCGTTCAGGGGATTTATAGGTAAAATCACTGATTTCTCCCAGTTGACCAGTAGCCCGGAGAAAACACCAAACTCCTCAACTATCCCCATGGCTAATTCCAGTGAGTCCTGCGTGTCTGCCAGAAACAGCAGGATATCATCGGCGTACAAGGCCACTTTGTCCACCCCTCTCCTTCTTTTAAACCCCTGTACACCCTGTGTCGTCCTCAGAGCAACAGCCAAGGGCTCAATTGCCAGAGCAAAGAGCAGGGGGGACAAAGGGCACCCCTGTCTCGTACCCCTGCTCACCTGGAACCACTCTGAGCACTGTCCATTAATTTTAACCTTGGCCCTCGGATTGTTGTACAATAAACTTAGCCACTGGACAAACCCAGAGCCAAACTGGTATTCCGCCAGCACCTTCCACAAGTAATGCCATTCCAGAGAATCGAAAGCTTTGGCTGCGTCTAATGAGAGAACCGCTCTCTTACCGCTATTTTCTATAGGTATTTGCATGTTAAGGTATACTCGTCTTATGTTAGTACTTGTAGATCTATCGGGGATAAACTCGGTCTGGTCTACATGTATTAGTTTGGAAATTATCTTATTCAGCCTTGCGGCCAATACTTTTGCCAATATCTTCATGTCCAAGCATAAGAGCGAGATGGGCCTATATGAAGTCATGTCCATTGGGTTCTTCCCTTCTTTCAGCAAAGTTATTACAATAGCTTCTGACATAGAGGAAGGCAAGGTCTTATCCTCCCTGGCTCCATTAAATACCTCCAAGCGTAAGGGTAATAGTACCTCCCCATATTTTTTAAATATTTCTATGGGCAGACCATCCGGGCCCGGTGACTTTTGGCCCACCATGTCTCCCACTGCCCTTTGCAGTTCTTTAAGAGTCAATGGGGCATCCAACATTTCCCGGTCCTCATCTGTTACTGGAGTTATCCTCAGCCCCTCAAAGAAGCCCTGTATTTCCCCCTCCACGTTTGTTTTAGAACAACTGTATAGCCTCTCAAAGTATGTCCTAAATTCGCCTAATATATCGGGGGTAGTTTTTTTTATTACTCCTTCCCTCCCCTCAATTGCTGGTATAGCGCTCGAGGGGCCATTTGCCTTAATTATCAGGGACAGAGCTTTCCCGACTCGCTCTCCTTCTCCAAAAAAGCTCCGCCTCTGAAAAGATCTAATTTTTTCCATCTTCTCCCGGAATACCCTACTGTACTCTTCCTGTCTCCCCACCCAACACTCGTAGCTAACTTGGGATGGTGTTACTACAAACTTCGCCTCTGCCAGTCTTACACTTTCTTTGGCTCTTAGTTCCTCTGCTTGTGACTTTTTTTTAATATATGCAATTTTCTGAATTAGGGCTCCCCGGAGGTAAGCCTTCAGAGAGTCCCATACTACCCCCAACGGGGCCGATCCTAAATTTATGTTAATAAACTCTGACAATCCCTCCATCATTTTCTCTTCCTCTCCTATAAGTTCGAGCCAAAAGGGTTAATCTTCCAGCTACCTCTACTGCATTGTTCCCCTACTTTTACAGTAGTAATAACCGGCGTATGATCCGAGACACCTCTTGGCTCGTAGACTATTTCCTCCACTACAGTTAGTGCTTCCTCGTTACCCAATACAAGGTCGATTCTGGATAAGGTGGCATGAGTCCTGGAGTGGCATGAATATTGCCTCTCTCCAGGGTGCCTCCTCCTCCAGATATCCACCAGCCCTATTTCATCACAATATTGCGAGAGGGGGCTCCTGGTGACCTCTCCAGTTTTACATTTTGGTGGGAACCTGTCTATGCTTTTATTCATCGTCATGTTAAAATCCCCCATTACTATTACCGGGGTCCCTGGAGAATCCACTATGAATCTGGCTAGATCTTCCAGTATTACCATACTAAATGGGGTAGGGATATAGACATTGGCCAGTACATATCTTTTGTTTTCTATTAAGCAAGAGAGAAAAATATACCTTCCATATTCATCCACCTTACTCTGACTGCAGGAGAAGGCCAGATCTGTGCTTATCAAAACACTCACCCCTCTTGAATAGGATGAGTGAATAGAATGAAACTGTGTCCGAAATTGCTTATTACCTAAAGTTTTAATTGTATCTTTTACCAGATGGGTCTCCTGCAGGCAGAGTATTTTGACATTCCCCTTCTTGGCTATTGAAAAAATTACTTGTTTCTTAAGGTTATCCTTTATCCCCCTTACATTCCATGAGCATATATTAACCCGTTTTTTCATATCCGGGATTTTATTACACTTTCTTTCAATGCTCATGAGCCATTGGGTCTGGTGCCTTTGCAATACTTTGGTCTCCTCTTAAACCACACCACCCCTTTTTGTGAATACTATATATCATCCTACCTTTTTTCAATCCCTTTAATCTAGCAATCTGGACCACCTCACATCCACCCTTATCCACACTCCCTACCATTCTTCCCTGATTGTGTACCTCCACCTGCCACACCACCCAACACCCCCCACCCCCCACTCCCCCCCCCCACCAACCCCCTCTCCCCCCCCCTCCCTCCCCCCCACCTACACCATACCCCTGTGCCCAATTTTGGGCCTAACCCTCAAGCTTCTATTGTGACCTTCAAAGCCTTTTGCGGCTTAAGAAAAAAAGCCGTGCAGCAAATACAGTAGGAGGGGACTTTTTCCCCTAACTGAAAAATTTGTGCTTGTTACTGTGCGTATAATTTGTGCAAATACCTCAAAAAGTGTTTTTGTATTTAATCCCCCCCTCCCTCCTCCCCCCTGCTCCGTTCTCACACCACATCATCATAAAGCCAAAAAAAAAAGAAAACAAACACCAAAAAGGAAACCAAGCAAGCAAGAGTTCCAGAGATGCCTAACTTCCTTCTCCCCGCTTAATTCTTTCTTCATTCTTTTCTAGCCAAGTTAGCACTTCATTAGGGGTAGAAAAAAACCTGACCTCCCCCAGAGCTGAGACACACAACCATGCCGGGTACAATAGCGCATAGTTAATTCTCAATTGCTGAAGCTTTCGCTTACACTCTCCAAATTTAGCTCTTTGTCTCTGTAGCTCGGGGGAAAAATCGGGTAAATTGAAATCCTGGCTCCATTGTGCTGGATGTTCCTTAACTCTCTTGCTTTCTGTAAAATGGTGACCTTGTCCCGGAAACATAAAAGTTTAAAAATAAAGGGCCTGGGGTGACCTCCTAGAGCTGGGGCCCTGGAGGCTATCCTATGTGCGCGCTCAATAGCAAAGATGTTTGAAAAAGAGTCCTTGCCAAATTTCTCTTTCAGCCAGTCTTCCATAAATTGGATGGGGTTCAGATTTTCTCTGCGCAACCTGTTCTCCATACTGTCCATTTTCTGCAAACAGTCCTTCATTTGGATTTTCATGAGTGCTACTTCTTGTTTTAGTGGATGCACGTCATCCTCCATTTGGCTAAGCCTCTCCTCAAGAGCTGTTGTCCGGGTACAAATTGCGCGCACTTCTCCCTTAACGGCAAGCAATTCATCTCTAATGTCCTTAAGCTGCTCAGACAGGCCATTGATTGATTGCTTGCAAGTATTGACAGCCAAGAAAATATCATTTAGAGATGGCTCCCTCTCATTTACCGGGCCACCCTGACCTCCCCCTGTCGCCCCCTCCAGGCCCGAGGCCTGTTGCTTTCCCGGGGCCCCACCTGCTGCCGGACCCGCTGGTGGCATAGCTACCACAGTCCCGTTTTCTTGAGTCTGGCTTCTCCTCCCAGGGTGGCCAGCTTGATGCTGACCTCCCCCTGTGCTGCTAGCCTTTTTAGGGGTTTGGTTTGGGGTGTGCGCAAAGCGCTCCAACTTGGCGGCCACTTGGTTCCCCTTCTCCTTGGTGCCACGAGTTCCAAGAGCCCCTGTCCCTTCTTGAGCTGGCCCGTCCTCCATTCCCCTCTTCCTTGTCATTCCGACAGGGTGCTGCTGTTCTCAACACTATGATAGACTCTGTCCTGGGTCTGTGTAGATTCTTATTCCCCACCGGATCTGCAGCAATAAATGACTCTTCTGCAGGGCCTTGCGCTATAGTATACTGTGGGTGAGTATGCAAAACAGCAGCCTACTCACCCCTCCAGCGCTATGAGCAGGATCCTCTGCTGCTCGGTCCTTCCAGGGACGCTCCAACACCGCCGCTCAATCCCGGATGTCGGCGCCTCCCTCTCTCACTGGGACAGGCGCCGCTGATGCCACTCTCGGGAGAGCTCCGTGCGAGTGTCCCTGCTCTGTAGGGCGGCGTGTCACAGCAGCAGCGGCTTCTCCAAATGCTCAGAGCGTTCCCCCTCTTTGGCGTCTCCTCTAGGTTTCCTCCCGGTCACGCTATGCGCAACGCGCTCATGTCAGCTGTAGGAGCAGGAGCGAGGGGCGAGGGCTGGGTACGACTACAGCGCTCTCCCTCACCTCAACATCCGGTCACGCCCCCAGGATCAAACCTTCGAAGTCTTGGTTTCTTAGTGGGTTTCTTGGTTTCTTAGTTTTCCATTCTCCTCAGTGTACCTCCCATCATGCCCAATGCGGTAATAGGTATCGGCTCTTCAGATTCTTCCTCCATAGAGGGGTCTTCCGGTTCTTCATCTTGGTCTTCCCCATGTGTTTGCCATTTATACACTTTAGAATTTTTATAATCTAACACATCTCTTTTGAATTTTTTCTGTTTTTAGCTTGTATATTGCTGTCATATTTTTTGATAGATTCCTGCAGTTCTTTTTCCTTATCCTTATATTCTTTAAGATGAACGAAGGGTAGAAGTAGGTTCTTTATTTCAGTTATATTAGATTCAATCCCTCTCATTTTGAACTGTCTCCTTTTTATGATGTTCTGGAGTAATTCCCCCTCACATTTACCAGTACCAGTCCTTCATGAGGTCTGTGTTATCAATTGCATCATTGGGGTGTACATCTGATGTGATCTAAGGTCTTTTTGACCCCAAATCTCATATATAAGAGGTCCTGTCATGGTTTTTTCTATTACAAGGGATGTTTACATTTCTTGTAATAGGAATAAAAATGACACAATTTTTTTTTTTTTTTTTAAAAAGGTAAAATAAATAAAAAAAAAAAAATTTAGACGTGCCAGTCCCGACGAGCTTGCCTGCAGAAGCGAATGCATACGTGAGTAGCGCCCACATATAAAAACGGTGTTCAAACTACACATGTGAGGTAACGCCGCCATCGGTAGAGCGAGAGCAATAATTCTAGCCCTAGAACTCCTCTGTAACTCAAAACATGCAACCTGTAGAATTTTTTAAACGTCGCGTATGGAGTATGTGTAAAGTTTGGGGGTTCTAAGTGTGACGGCACCCCGAGTACGAAAGGGGTTAAATTCGTTTAGGACATTCCCTTCCTGAACACCAGGGCAGCTACCGAACACTCCGATCAGCCGAACAAGGAACCCATACAAATAATTCTCCCTCCAAGTACGAGACAAGACGCTCTGTCTTCAGGTTCAAGCAGGAATTAATCTATATTCAAACACGTTATACAGTTCCCACTTCGAAACATTTCCCCCCCACCCTTGGTGGGTTAAACTGTCCAATAACAATGGACACACAGGCCAGGTGTGCTTAACTTCTCATCAGTAAACAGTCTTAACGGGGGCTGCTGGAGGAATCCCCCCTCCCTCTTTCCTCACAGCAAGACCATAATAGTTGAGGCAGACAGACACAATAGACAATAAAATAAAGTCACACCCCAACCATCACAGCAAAGAGTCCACAACAGGATGAGACAGCACACATTATATATACATATATACAGCATTAAGTCTGACCACCCCAGATCATAGTGGGGTTCTCATTCACCCTGTGCCCCTATTAGTGACTCCTGTCACATGGCTCCCTCCTTGTGGAAAACTCCGGCAGACCCGGCTTGATCCTTCAACTTGGGGATGTCTGGAACTAGGAGGCCGGGGTGACGTCTGTTTGCCTGGACAACCCATCAGCATTGCCATTTTGCTTACCGGGTCGGTAGCTGATGGTGAAATTGTAAGGTTGCAGGGCTAAGCTCCACCGCAGCAACCTGCCATTGTCTCCTGAGACCTGGTTCAGCCAGACCAATGGGTTGTGGTTGGTAACTAAATTCCTGTCTGTACAAATAAGGGTTCAACTTTTTAAGGGCCCAGACCAGGACCAAGCACTCCTTCTCCACTGCTGCATAGCTCACTTCCCGGGGTAATAGCTTTCTAATCAGGTATGCGACAGGGTGTTCTCTTCCATCCTCCCTGATTTGGCTCCACACAGCCCCCAGTCCAAACATGGAAGTGTCTGGGTCTCAGCAGCAAGCGGGCCGGTTCCAACAGCACAGGTCTGGGCACGGGTAGTCACTGGGTTGGCTTCAGCAGCGCAAATCGAGGCGTAAGCAGAAATGAGGGGGGCCAAATCATCCCCCAGTAGTACATCTGCTGGCAAATCCTTCATCACCCCCACATTCACGTGTCCCGAACCAACCCCCCAATCCAGGTGAACACAGGCAACGGGTAGCCGGAAAATGGTGCCTCCTGCTACCCTTACGACTACAGTGTCCCCGGTGTTTTGGCTCTCTGGGATGAGGTTCTTCTGTAGTAGGGTTATGGTGGCGCCAGTATCATGTAGGCCATTGGCTACCTTTCCATTAACCCGGACAGTTTGCCTGTGTTGCTGCCTGTTGTCCTGGTTAGCTGCTTGTACTGGATCAGCCTCGTGCAGGACGCCCCAACGTTCTTCCTCCTCAACGCAGTGAGCCGCAGGCATTGATGTGCGGGGATTCCCCCCTGCTGGCTTTCTCCACGAGTGGGACTGCCTGGCTGGATTCAACGGACAGTCTGTTTTTTTGTGCCTTAGCTGTTTATACCCGAAACACCTGAGGGGTTGCGAATAGTCCTGGGAGTTGAACCTGGGCTGCCGAAAATAAGTGGCCGCTGGAGGTGGTGCTGTAGGGCGGTACAACTGTGGTTGGTCGGCGCCAGCTGGAGGGGGTGCCGCTGATCAATAAATTACACCCGAGCTGTTGTCTTGACCACAGGGTTATCCAGTTTGCGGGCGTCTGTGTATTTGTCTGCCAGGCAAGCTGCTTCAGGCAAGGTGAAAGGTTTTCGGTCCCGGACCCACTCTATGACTTCTGGGGACAGCTTGTCAAAGAAGTGCTCCAGCAGGAACAGCTGCAGCACCTCTTCCCCGGATACTGCTTGGCATCCAGCGACCCAGTGGGATACCGTGCGGTGTAGGCGGCATGCCCACTCAGTATATGAGTCTCCAGTCTGCTTGCTCGTCTCTCGGAACCGTCTCCGGTATGCCTCCGGTGTGATGGCATATCTGGCCAAAAGTGCTTCTTTTACCAGCCCATAGTTCATAATATCCTCGACTGGGATGGCCCTGAACGATTCACTGGCCCGGCCGGACAATTTCCCACACAAAATGGTAACCCATTCCTCTGTGGGCATCCGGTGTAGGGCACATTGCCGTTCAAAATCTGCAATGTACCCATCAATCTCCCCTTCTGCTTCAATTAAATTTATAAAAGCAGCAAAATGTATCTTTCTCCTTTCAGTTGGTGCTGTTGTCACTCCCCCTGCTGCAGCACCTCTTTGCTGTAGCCAATTTGCATCCACAGCCGCTATAACTCGGTCTATGCTCTCCGCTGTAGGGTTAGGGCCATAATGTGCCAGTCTTATGTTAACAGCCCGCACATTATATAAACATATATACAGCATTGAGTCTGACTAGCACAGATCATAGTGGGGTTCTCATTCACCCTGTGCCCCTATTAGTGACTCCCGTCACACTAAGTAATTTTCTAGCAAAAAAAAATGTTTTTAACTTGTAAACAACAAATCTCACAAAGAGGCTTGGTCCTTAAGTGGTTATTCTATGTAAACTGTATGTGGTGGCTTGTATAATCGCAGGGATGTACATCCCTTTGTCATTTTCGGCTAAGGTTCTCAAAACATTGGCGAGTTTTAGGGCCCATTATCCTGTTACACCGCTGCTAGAGGTGGGAGACTATAACAATTTGCTCAAACAAAAAACAGGGGTCATGGGACTTTGAGTGAGACAGGTCACTTGAGAACACATTGAGCAAAGTAAAATAGTAATAATTTATTAAACGTTTCATAGTACACAAAAATGCATCAAATCGATGTCCAACTATTTTGCAGATATAAATACAGAAAACTGACATGTGACATTCAAATAAAAATGCAGTTCATATTGTAATACTTAAGTATTAATAAGCTTAATATTAAATAACCAAAAATCTGTGGGGCTCTACATGTTTCGTGGATCGCTTACTGTCCACTCATCAGGAGCTTAATGGAAGGAGATCTAAGGCTGCTTTCACTCTGGGGCATTGGTGGCGTCGGCAGTAAAGTGCCGCTATTTTTAGCGTCGCTTTACCGTAGTTTTAGCGGCGCTATTCGGTCGCTAGCGGGGCGCTATTAACCCCCGCTAGCAGCCGAAAACGGGTTAAAACCACACGCAAAGCGCCGCTGCAGTGGCGCTATGCCGGCGGTTCGGCAGCGCTACCCATTGATTTCAAAGGGCAGGGGCGCTTTAGGAGCGGTGTATACACCGCTCCTACAGCGCTGCAAAGATGCTGCTTGCAGGACTCTTTTTACCGTCCTGCATGCACACCGCTCCAGTGTGAAAGCCCTCGGGCTTTCACACTGGAGTGAGAGGAGAGGCTCTTTGCAGGCGTTATTTTTAGTGCTATAGCACCTGTATAGCGCCTCAGTGTGAAAGCAGCCTAAGGATATAGATTGTGTTACAATGCAAAAATCTGATATAAATGTCTTGAAGAAAAAAAAAGAAAGGGGGGGATAACCTCAGACATTATCGATGGGTTCCCGCATGCATGCACGGCAGAATTGCGTTTTGGTGCCTGCGGGTGCGCGACAGAATGTGATAGCTCGGGCACGTGCGCGGTGGCCCGCGCATAGCGTAACAGACGCAACTCTCTGATGGCCTATAAAAGGCTGCCCTGGATTCTCTCTAGCTCTCCCTGAGTTCCTGAACCTGCATCTGTTTCCTGTTATCTTGCTGTGACCCGGATTGTTCCTTGACCTACTCTGATCTTCTCCTGGTTCTAACCCCGGCTTATCCTCAGGACTGCTCTTCTGCCTAACCTGTCTGCTTGCCCGTGTATGACTCTGGCTTGTCTCAGAGACTTTGCTTCTCACTACACATGTCTGTCTACCTGTGTATGACCCTGCTTAGTACCACACCAACTTCTCTTAAAGTAGTTTCAGCTGATCACCAGTGTTGGATACTCAGCCAGGCCTTTATTGAGTTCTCCGGATACCCTACTCACTGTATCCTGTCCCAGCTCTTTAAGGTCTAACTCCAGCACTCCAGCTATCTGCTCAAGTAGCCTGCAAGTGGTCATCTCCTCAAGTCCTTCACACCCTGCTGGCAACCCATGCTTCTTTGAGCATTATACCCTCTGTACCACCTTCAGTCGCAAGGGGAGCCTCTCTCAGCATCTTGGCCTCGAGTAAGGTACGTGACACAGAGGGAAGTGAGGGTGCCAAAACGGATGTCTGGCACGGGGCCGTGGCATAGATGAACTGCCCAGTTCAAAAGGGGGGTGGGGCGGGGAAGGCCAACCAAAGGCAAGCCAGGACATCAAAGTGCCAGTCTTTTTCTCCTTCAATACATTTATATGAGATTTTTGCATTTTAATACAATCTATATCCTTAGATCTCCTTGCATCATGCTCCTGACGAGTGGACAGTAAGCGATCCACGAGACATGTAGAGCCCCACAGATGCTTGGATATTCAATAGTAAGCTTGATTACACATTTGTATAGGGAATATTTCTTAACTATTACAATATGAACAGTATTTTTATATGAATGTCATATGTCAGCTTTCTGTATTTATATCTGCAAAATATTTGGACATTGATTTTATGCATTTTTGTGTACTATGAAACGTTTAATAAATTATTACTATTTTATTTTGCTCAATGTGTTCTCAAGTGACCTGCCTCACTCAAAGTCCCATGACCCCTGTTTTTTGTTTGTGTATACATTTAGAGATGGAGGCATGTCACTGTGTTTGCTTCAGATCATATTTCTTTTTTCCTGTATAACAATCTGCTAGACTCCCACTGGGATAAATTATCCCCTACTTCTCAAAATTCCTCCTCTACTGGGTGACCCACTCCCTTTTCTCGCCTGGTGGGAGAGCTCAGTCTGACAGACGTGTGAAGGCTGAGACGCCCAGCTACAAAAATGTTCTCATGTCACTCTGCTACTTATGATGGTTTATCCAGGATAGATTTGGGCCTAGACAACCGCTCTATTCTGTTTCTTCTAGCCGCTTCCCAATATGAACCAAGGCATATGTCAGATCACTCCCTTTTTGGGTACAACTAGTGTTCCCTACAGTCCCGAGGCAACTTAGCTGGAAATTAAATCCATTTTGGTTAACCCTGTTTCCTGATCCGGACTCCACCCCTGAATTGTTAACATCCTTCTTCTGCTCTAATATGGATTCAGCAGATGTTGGGGTGGTGTGGGATACAGCTAAGGCTTTTTTGAGAGGTTAATTGATATACCTTATTAAAAACATTAAATATTAAAAAAACATTAAAACTTCTACAAAAGCTTGGGAAACATTTATTTTGATGGAAGCAGGGAGAGCGGAGGAGACCTATGTTAACACACACAGACGATGGTTGAGACAGGTAGAACTCCAGTTAGCAGAGAATAAACGTTTTTTTCCTACAACAAAAGCATTATGAGGAGGGAGAAAACACAGGACATACAGTATGTGTTGCTGATAATCAACAATGTTCAGCGCACATCGACAAATTGTATGATTCTTAGGGCTGTCTTAGGAATTCGACACAAGACATTTTGCTGGTGTTTCATTTCTTTTACACTGATCTTTATTCATCTAAGGTGAACCCCACTGGGAGTGAAATAGCTTCTTTCTTGGATGAATGCCCCCTACCATCCCTTTCGGCCCAGGATGAAAAATGGCTCAATGATCCGATTACGGAGGAGGAACTCCTGGCATTAAAGCAGGCTCCTAATGGGAAATCCCCTGGTACAGATGGACTTCCATCTAAGGTATATGGGTGTTATGCAAAACAAATGCTACCCACACTGCTTAAAGTGTATAATGGGGCGCTAGAGTTAGGGAGACTACCTCAATCAATGAACAAGGCAATTATTATTGTTCTGTTAAAACCGGGTAAAGATGCTCTGTCGGCAGATTCGACCCATCTCTCCTATTAACATCAGACATCAAGCTATTGGCCAGGGTATTGGCATCAAGATTGTCGAAAGTTATACACAAGATAGTTTAAAGGGATCAATGTGGCTTGAATCCGGCTCGCTCCACAGCACAGAATCTTAAATGTCTCTTTTTGAATCCGCAGAGACAACACAGGGAACAGGGCAATATTTTCACTGGACGCTGCCAAGGCCTTTGACAGTGTGGAATGGTACTATCTGTGCGAGGTCTTGGAGCATTTTGTTTTGAAGTGGGTAAAACATTTATTAAGTGGATAAAGGTGCTTTATGCTGCCCCCTTTGCTCATATTAGAGTAAATGGGGAGGTATCTGAGTCCTTTGAGCTACACCAGGGCACTAAACAAGGGTGTCCTTTGTCACCCCTGCTCTTTGCCCTGGCATTGGAACCCCTGGCTGCTCGTATTCCAGCTTTGCCTGGGATAGTGGGGTTTAAAAGAGGACAAAGAACAGATGTTGTCAGATATCTGGGAATACAGATTTCCCCTGACCCAACCGAATATATTCTATTGACCTAATTACCGATACTATGTAAATTCCGTGAGAAGTGCTCTCTGTGTTGTAAATTTCCTTTATTGGTGGCGGGGTGAATTCATTTAATAAAAATGGTGTGGGTCCCCCAGTTATACGTCTTTAACAACTCTCCAATTTGGATTCCACGAAAATGGTTCTTGCGTATAGATTCACAGTTGAGGGAATTAATATGGCGTACAAAGATGGCCCGCATTAGATTAACTACTTTACAAATGGGAAAGGATCTGGGGGGACTGGCTGTCCCACACTCTAGAGCCTATTCTATAGCTTCTCAGATTCAGCAGCAACTGGGGGGATGGGGGTTAACAGATCCCATGGACTCAGTTAGAAACATGCTTATTCCTGAGGGATCGGACTATTCTGCTCTTGCTCATTTGGAGGAAGGCTTTCCTCATCTGTCTTCAGATTTTCCGACAGTTACTCTACTAAAAACTTTGTGGAAATATACTAAGGCAATTTAAATGTGACTGGCTTTCTATCATGTACCCCACTGTGGCGTAATTCCCAATACAGGGAGATGCTAATGTTGGAAGGGGTTCGTGATTGGGAGAAAGTGGGGATTAAATATATTTCTCAATTATATGAGGGGTCTATACTTAAAGCCTTTATAGAGATACAACAGGATTATAATATCCCTACGAAAAACAATTTTATAAACATCTCCAACTAAGGCATGCCTTAAATGCCCATGCTAGGGCCTCAAGACTCATATTGACTAACCACCCTATCATAGAGAAGGTATTTCTCGGATTTATTCAGTGCTCCTAAGTGTGTTACAGGGGGCCTCGTATCTGCCTTGCCGGAGCGGATGGGAGAGAGATATGGGCACTATAGATGGAGATATATAGGAAGCTTGCCTTTCCGCTGCTACTTTTGGGATCAGTGTCGGCCACGCAGAAACTCTCTCATCTCTTTCTGCTTCACAGAGCTTGTAGGACAACTCAGCAGCTGCATAAATGGGGTTGTAGAGATAGTCCTTTGTGTCCGAAGTGTCAACGAGAACATGGGGACCTAATACACATGTTGTGGAGATGCCCCAAGATGCCCCAAGCTTTTTCATTTTGGGGGAGGTTATATCTACGGTATCCCAGGTTTACAACTACCAGATAAAAAGTGACCCTGTTGTCTGTCTGTTGGACGCTCTGGAGGAGGATAAATTAACACTGCATGAATATGTGGCATTACTATTTTACTATTTTACTTTACGTTGCACGCAAATTAATTGCTAGATTTTGGATCTCTCCCAGGGTGCCCACCAGGGGACAATGGATAGGACAGGTCAATTCAGTGATTATTAGAGAAAAATTAACCTACCTTCATAAAAAAGCTCCTAAAAAATTCTTCCCCATATAGCAGCCATGGCTGGATGTTCCAGGTCTTGCACCACAACAACTAGTTTTGAACAGGTTATTGGAGGGTTGAGGAATATATGGCGAGTAATTATCCAGATAGCGAGAGGTTAGTTTGTGAAGCTGTTTCCCTATCTTTCAAATGTTATTATCAGCTTTAGATGTTTGTTTCTTTCTGTGTTTGTGGAGATTTTATTTTTTCACTGAATAACTTTATATAGCAGCAAGGAATATCTTGAGGATGAGCATGTATATTTCTTTCATGTAGCATCCATAAGTCATAAGTTTAACTCATGTTTTAGTGCCGGTTCACACTGAGCGCTGTGAATTTGTTCCGTTTTTTTATCCTGTGTGAGGTGCGATTTTACCGCAAATTTACAGCGATTTTACCGCGAATTTCAGGAGTTGGACATAGCTGCGATTGATGTTCTAGCCAGGGCCGGACTGGGGATGAAAACCAGCCCTGGAAAAAATGTCATACCAGCCCCATAGCATTATTATACCAGCCCAACAGCATAACGTCATTATTTTCTTGTTCATAAAATGGAAAACCATGCATTTTAAAGCACATTTAAAGAGTGCATTATATATAGATAAGACACATATAAAAGCACATAGGGCTCTGTGATTGGCCCTCCTGATCACATGACGGCTGTGTGGAATCACAGCCATCATGTGATGTAAATAGAGAGTCGTTTTCTAGGCAATTGGCTCTCCTCTCCTCACACGGAAGTTGTCGGAGAGGAGAGCGGATCTCTGCAGCCGGCCAGTGATCAGTGAGAATGAGCTGTTTTTTACAGCTTTTTACACATTGATCACCAGCCTACTGTCCCCACACATGTCCCAAAACAATGTAAACACACAAAGTCCCCAAAACACTGTCCCCACACACATGTCCCCACACAGTAAAAACACCTGTCCCCCACATATGTAACAGTAAAATCATATGTCCCAATGATCATCTGCACACATATGTCCGTGATCACATCTGTGCATGATCATCTGCGTACATATGTCCGTGATCACACAAACCAATTATTATACACTTTAACATGATTTTTTTACCAAAGACATGTAGCAGAATATATTTTGGCTTACATTTATGACAAAATTAGATTTTATTGGATTTCTTTTAAAATAGAAAGAAGAAAATATTGTTTTTTTTTCCAAATTTCCGCTCTTTTTTTCCGCTTATATCGCAAAAAATAAAAAACTGAGTCGTGAATAAATACCACCAAAAGAAAGCTCTATTTGTGTGAACAGCGTTGCATGACCGCGCAATTGTCATTGAAAGTGTGAGAGCGCTGAAAGCTGAAAATTGGCCCGGGAAGGAAGGGGGTGAAAGTGCCCAGTAATGCACACAAAAAATAAAACAAATTGCCTGCACACCACTCTGTCCCTTAATGCCCACCTCCTTTTTATAGGGCACACAGTGTATAGGAATGTATAATGTAAAACATGGTGGGATTTCCGCACCCAGGGGAAATACAACTGGGCAGTGGCGGTGCGTCCATTGCACCTGTCAATCTTCAATAGACAGATTCATGCATTGCATGAACCTATCTATTGTCGCTGCTCCCGCCCCCTATTCAGGTGTCCGGCACCCTTGTTGGGCATCGGGCATTTGAATTACAGCGGCGGGGGTGTTTTTAGAAGTGCCTGATTAGAGCCGTCAGCTCTAATAGGCTTCCAAATTGGTAAACAGCGGGCACACTGCTGTGCGTTCGCTGCTTACACAGTGCTGTGTTAGGAAATCAAATAAATCGCTTCCCTAACACTGACCCGCCTCTCAGCCAATCAGGTGCACTGGGTCTGGTTACCTGTCACCTGATTGGCTGAAGCGACAGGCGCTGTGATTGGATGCCTATCGGAGGGAGCGTGGAGCAACGCGCTGACCTGAGACAGGTAAGTGCCGGGGCGGGGGGACACTGGCAGGATTTAATGGGCAAACTGGTGGCAATTGATGGGGCAAACTGGCGGCAATTGATGGTTACAGTAGCTGCGTTTGATGGGCACAGTGGCTGCGTTTGATGGGCACAGTGGCGGCAATTTATGGGTACAGTGGCTGCGTTTGATGGGCACAGTGGCTGCGTTTGATGGGCACAGTGGCGGCAATTTATGGGTGCAGTGGCTGCGTTTGATGGGCACAGTGGCTGTGTTTAATGGGCACAGTGGTGGCAATTTATGGGTACAGTGGCTGCGTTTGATGGTACAGTGGCTGCGTTTGATGGGCACAGTGGCAGCGTTTAATGGGCACAGTGGTGGCAATTTATGGGTGCAGTGGCTGCGTTTGATGGTACAGTGGCTGCGTTTAATGGGCACAGTGGCTGCAAATAATGGGTACAGTGGCTGCGTTTGATGGGGCACAGTGGCAGCAATTTATGGGTACAGTGGCAGCGTTTGATGGGCACAGTGACTGTGTTTAATGGGCACAGTGGTGGCAATTTATGGGTACAGTGGCTGCGTTTGATGGTACAGTGGCTGCGTTTGATGGGCACAGTGGCAGCGTTTAATGGGCACAGTGGTGGCAATTTATGGGTACAGTGGCTGCGTTTGATGGTACAGTGGCTGCGTTTGATGGGCACGGTGGCTGTGTTTAATGGGTACAGTGGCTGCGTTTGATGGTACAGTGGCTGCGTTTGATGGTACAGTGGCAGCGTTTAATGGGCACAGTGGCTGCAATTGATGGGTACAGTGGCTGCATTTGATGGTACAGTGGCTGCGTTTGATGGTACAGTGGCAGCGTTTAATGGGCACAGTGGTGGCAATTTATGGGTACAGTGGCTGCGTTTGATGGTACAGTGGCTGCGTTTGATGGGCACAGTGGCTGTGTTTAATGGGCACAGTGGTGGCAATTGATGGGTACAGTGGCTGCATTTGATGGTACAGTGGCTGCGTTTGATGGTACAGTGGCAGCGTTTAATGGGCACAGTGGTGGCAATTTATGGGTACAGTGGCTGCGTTTGATGGTACAGTGGCTGCGTTTGATGGGTACAGTGGCTGCGCTTGATGGTACAGTGGCAGCGTTTGATGGTACAGTGGCTGTGTTTAATGGGCACAGTGGTGGCAATTTATGGGTACAGTGGCTGCGTTTGATGGTACAGTGGCTGCGTTTGATGGGCACAGTGGCTGCAATTGATGGGCACAGTGGCTGCGTTTATGGTACAGTGGCTGCGTTTGATGGTACAGTGGCAGCGTTTAATGGGCACAGTGGTGGCAATTTATGGGTACAGTTGCTGCGTTTGATGGTACAGTGGCTGCGTTTGATGGGCACAGTGGCTGCAATTGATGGGCACAGTGGCTGCGTTTATGGTACAGTGGCTGCGTTTGATGGTACAGTGGCAGCGTTTAATGGGCACAGTGGTGGCAATTTATGGGTACAGTGGCTGCGTTTGATGGTACAGTGGCTGCGTTTGATGGTACAGTGGCTGCAATTGATGGGTACAGTGGCTGCGTTTAATGGGCACAGTGGCTGCGTTTGATGGGCAGGGCACAGTGTTGGCAATCTATGGGTACAGTGGCTGCGTTTGATGGTACAGTGGCTGCGTTTGATGGTACAGTGGCAGCGTTTAATGGGCACAGTGGTGGCAATTCATGGGTACAGTGGCTGCGTTTGATGGTACAGTGGCTGCGTTTGATGGTACAGTGGCAGCGTTTAATGGGCACAGTGGTGGCAATTTATGGGTACAGTGGCTGCGTTTGATGGTACAGTGGCTGCGTTTGATGGGCACAGTGGCTGCAATTGATGGGCACAGTGGCTGCGTTTGATGGGCACAGTGGCTGCGTTTGATGGTACAGTGGCTGCGTTTGATGGTACAGTGGCAGTGTTTAATGGGCATAGTGGTGGCAATTTATGGGTACAGTGGCTGCGTTTGATGGTACAGTGGCTGCGATTGATGGTACAGTGGCAGCGTTTAATGGGCACAGTGGTGGCAATTTATGGGTACAGTGGCTGCGTTTGATGGTACAGTGGCTGCGTTTAATGGGCACAGTGGCTGCAATTGATGGGCACAGTGGCTGCGTTTGATGGTACAGTGGCTGCGTTTGATGGTACAGTGGCAGCGTTTAATGGGCACAGTGGTGGCAATTTATGGGTACAGTGGCTGCGTTTGATGGTACAGTGGCTGCGTTTGATGGTACAGTGGCAGCGTTTAATGGGCACAGTGGTGGCAATTTATGGGTACAGTGGCTGCGTTTGATGGTACAGTGGCTGCGTTTGATGGGCACAGTGGCTGCAATTGATGGGTACAGTGGCTGCAATTGATGGGTACAGTGGCTGCAATTGATGGGTACAGTGGCTGCGTTTGATGGTACAGTGGCAGCGTTGAATGGGCACAGTGGTGGCAATTTATGGGTACAGTGGCTGTGTTTGATGGCACAGTGGATGCGTTTGATGGGCACAGTGGCTGCGTTTGATGGTACAGTGGCTGCGTTTGATGGTACAGTGGCTGCGTTTAATGGGCACAGTGGTGGCAATTTATGGGTACAGTGGCTGTGTTTGATGGTACAGTGGCTGCAATTGATGGGTACAGTGGCTGCGTTTGATGGGCAGGGCACAGTGTTGGCAATCTATGGGCACAGTGGCAGTGTTTGATGGTATACAGCTAATAATCTGGGAGAGAGAGAGAGAGAGAGAGAGATATTTTTTTTTAATACCTTAATTCTTGTTGTGCTGTAGCACCGCACGGGACGAGGCAAAATGGAGCAGCACGGCATTCTCCTGCTCCTCCCCCACAGGCACACAGACAGAGCGAGGCATGATGAGTGTGGTGGGCGGCGCGCCGGAGGAGACAGTGAGTGACACAGGCAGCCATGGCATAGTGCAGCAGCGGCGGCCACCGCTGCTGATCTTTAGGTCAGGACACAGGCAGTGAGCGGCCCCGGAGACACACACAGACAGTGAGTGACACACAGCCATGGCATAGTGCAGCAGCGGCGGCCGCTCTTTAGATTGCTGATGCTGACACAGGCACTGTGAGCGGCCCCAGCGGTACTTTGTGCAGCCAGCCTACCGGGATATTTCCCGGTATCCCGGTAGGCCAGTCCGGCCCTGGTTCTAGCCAATGGAATCATAATGTAAAAAAAAAAAAGGTGTTAACTTCCTGTGTACTTCCTGGTTTTTGTGGAGAGTAGTGTGGTGGAATTCGCACATATCTGAACCAACAATGCGATTCCAGAACGATTTACATTGATGTCTATGGAGACTAAATTCGCAACGCAACGCTGTAAACTCGCACAAGACCCTTTTTTTTTATTGTATCGCATTCGTAGAGGAATCGCAACACATGTATGTGAACCACCGTCATTGAAAACAATGACTTTATAGATGACATGCGAATTTAGAATGTTTTTGACGCATCACATTCGTTATGAACTTGCATCAGTGTGAACCGGCACTAAAAGTTACTTATTCGTAATGTGTTTCGGAGTCATTACAACATGATACAATGTAATGTAAAGCACGTATCTGCTGCAGTCTGTCAAAATACTATGTTTTTCTCAATAAAAACTATTTTCTGGTAAAAAAAAAATAAAAAATGATGACAAATTAACAAACCAAATTCTAGAACCACTTTATTGTATTTTTAGTAATTCCATTTATTGGCATTGTATATACATTGATAATATACACTGATACTTGTAAGCATACAGTTTATGGTGCACTTTTTTTCTTCTGCACAATAGCAGCTACTGGGTATTTTGTAATCCCGCAAATATTTTTTCCAAGAAAAATCCTAAAATACCCCTGTGAATTAAAGAATTAAAATGTTATACTTTGAAAGAAATGTACTGCAAATAAATGTTGTAATCACTTAAAGACAGTTAGATGAGTATAAAGAGATTTTCAGCAAAAAGTAAAATGCATGATGTCAAGTCTGTTTTGCATATTTTAATCCAGCCCTGCAGTAATTCCTGGAGCGTAATAGGGAGTCATGCTCATTTTTGTCACACTTTTGTGGGTATTGTTAACTTTTACATGATGTTTATTCTGTAAAAATATAGATTTTTTTAAATAGGAGCTTCTGATATATTTCAAGTTGACAAAATATTCGCTAGGTCAATACATTTCCCACATTTTGTCAGTAAAGGTTGTGAGAGTTGGGCAACCAAACAAGTAGGAAGGCTGTTTTTTTAAAATTAAAATAACAAACATGTTATACTCACCTGTTCTGTACAATGGTATTGCACGGAGCGTGCCGAACCTCCTTTTCTTGGGTCTCCCACCAGCACTTTCCTCTCCTCCTGTTCAGTGTCTACCCCTCTAACAAGCACTTGCTATGGGGACAGACATGTGGGCTTGCTCCCGAGCCAAGCTCTGTGTGTCTATAGCCCCACATAGTGTGGCTCAGCCCCACCCCTGTCCTCCTCACTGGATTTGATTGACAGCAGCAGGAGCCAGCATGGTTGCCTTTATGTTCAGTGAGGAGAGAGAGAGCAGTGATGCCACTCTTAGGCACGTCGCTGGATCGAGATCAAGCTCAGGTAAGTATTTAGGAGGGGCTGGGGGGGAGCTAATCGTAGAAGGTTTTTTTGCCCTAATGCAGAGAATGCATTAAGGTTAAAAAACCTTTAGCCTTTACAACCACTGTAAAATTATTTATAGAAACAAAATTTTTAAACTCACTAGTAAATTTATGTAAATTTAAGTGAACCTGTGCCAAGGTCATACACAGTAAAGCATTTACATTCTCAAGAACCAGTAAAAGCATTTTAAAGAGGAACTAAAGTCATACTTACCTCTTCTTTAACCCTTTCGCTGCCAGGTCCGTATGGCATACGGACCTACAGAACTGCTTGCAGGTGGCCAAGTCTGTACGCCGTATGGACCTACATTCCTCTTCTGTTATAAGCTCATGGTCACTTTAGTGACCATAAACTTATATCAGAAATGTTCAGCAGACTCTGCTGAACAAAACAATAGCTCTGATTAGTGGCTAACAAGACGCTAATAAGAGTTATTCAGATAAAATAACACCACCCCTCTGCTGCCTCTCTACCTGTCACCCGCTGCTTCCCCCCCTTCTGAACTGCCTGAAATGATTGCTCTGTTCCCCCCACACTGTCCTCTGCCTACTACATCTGTCCCCCCAGCACAAATGTTTACCCCTTAGCATCAGCGCCCCCCTTCCCCCCCAGCATGGATCTCTATGGATCCGTTGCAATTGCCGGTGTTCTATCGAGAAATGCCTCCCGTCGAAAAATGCCCCCGATGGGTCAGCGCATGCACAGTAACAAACGTCACTCCAGCTGATATGTTGATGAGTTGGCATGACATCAACACAGCACATGTGCAGATAGTCAGAGGCATTATCCGATGCTATGCAAACAGCGGGGGAACGTAGTTCTCCAATTCTGCCTCGCTGTTGTGGGTGTGTTGAAGTGCCGGTTTTGTGTGTGTTGCAACCCGCCCTTACACACAGGCAAAACGAGCCATTTAACACACCAAACCCATCCTGCAACACAGACAAAACTTGCCCTTCGCCTCAACAGCGAGGCACATTCTGACAAATACGGTCTCCCTCCGCTGTTTGCATAGCTTTGAATACTGCCCGTTGAATACTGTCTCCCGTAGAGAAATGCCTCCGACGATCTGCGCATGCGCTGTGTTTACATCACGCCAGCACATATCAGCTGGATTGACGTTTGTTACTGCGCATGCACATACCCATCTGGGGCATTTTTCGACGGGAGACATTTCTCGATAGAACACCGGCTCCCTCCGCTGTGACTCCTGCCGGCAATTGCAGATTCACATTTTTTTTTCCTAAATTGATGTCCCCCCCTTGATGGCACTCCCTTCAGTGCCCCCCCTCACGATTTCCGGTGGCCCCTCCATGCAGCTCTGCAAGCCAGCGTTCTTTGCAACTGCTGCCCGGGAGATCGGCGAGTGCAATGTGTCTGGATGGAGAGCGGGGGGGTTTACCAACCCCCTTCCTTTCCTGAATGAACAAAGTGATTAATAGCGATACTCCCTGTCCGTGATGAATGAACCTGTGTTTACTCTGTGTCTGTTTGTGAATGAATATGTCATACATATACAGTGCGGGTCAGGATTCAGATAAAGGGACTGTCTTCAGTCCCTTTCTCTGTCTCAAAAAAGAGACATTAGGGGTTTAGACCCCTGATGTCTTTCCCAACTGCCCTGCCCCAAGAAAAAAAATGTAAAAAATAAAATTGTAATAAATAGTAAAAATAAAAAACCTAATAAAGGTAGATTTAGACATGCATCTAAAGCACCCTTGCCACTGAGATCCAGATTGTGTTTTGATCGCGTTTCAGAAGCTACTGACAGGCATTAGGGGTCTGTTTAGACCCATGATGTCTCTCCAAACCCCCTCATCCCTCCCACAAAAAAAATGTAAAAAATAATAAAAATAAAAAACCTAATAAGGGTAGATTTAAACATACATCTAAATCGCTCCCTGCTGCTGAAGCCCAATCCGCATTCGTATCGCGCTTTAGAAGATAGGACAAGTAGTGAGGAAGTGATTAGATGCATCCTCCCCCTGTTTTAACCCCATTTGGCCTTTTCCAGCGTTTCCTCAGACTTGGTTGTGTAGCGTTCAAATGGCGGCATCACTCCAAGTCGGGTCAACTGTACTGTGGGTGCAAAGCGAAGCTTTCTATTGCAGCTTATGGGGGGTGGTTGGCGGGCAGCAGAAACGCAGCTCAATCATGCATTTTTGCTGCCCCCCAACTGCAAGTGTAAACAAGGCCTAAGGCCTTGTTCAGGTGGGTCATACTACAGTGAGGCCATTTTTAGCTGCACAGGGATGCAGAGGTGTCCCGTCCATTCCTGTGCAGGCAGTCCCATCCATATCAATTGGGACCCAGCAGCTGCATGGACACAGTCAGTACTCCCAACTTGACATCTATGTGTGTGTTTGTCCCTGAACTCACACTGTCTGCATTTGGGGCTATATACCTACACCCACACAGATCTGTATTTGCAGCTGCAGCATCCCAATTGACATGAATAGGACTACCTGCACAGGGGTGCACAGAATACCTGTGCATTCCCGTGCAAGTAAACATGGCTCTCCATGGGGCATACGCCCCATGTAAACGAGGCCTTAGTAGGAATTTAGCAAGAATTTTGTAGGTTATGCGTAATTGTGTGCAAATAAAGACTTTAGTGTTTTTTTAGTGAAATTTTGTTATAAACTTTTGCGCAAATATTGTATGGCTTTAAAAATCATTAGAACCTTCTTTTGATTCTCCTGGTCATGTGCTTTCAGAAAATATATGATTTGGGGGTCCTTTTCAAACTCTGAAAGCTGTAAGTTAAAAATGAAAACCTCCAGATTTTTTGAGAAATTTTTGCATATGCTTGATTTCCACCAATTTGCAAAAAGGCGCAATTTAAAATTTACAAATATTTGTTATTTATTAACTCAGCACAGGTTAAGATTTTATATTTAGTAAGAATTTAGCAGGAATTTTGCAAAATGTGCTAATACTGATTTTAGTGTATTTATAGCAAAAATTGTTTTTATAATAATTTGCGCAAATATTGCAGGGCCTTCAAAATCAGAAGCACTTTTTTTTATACTACAGGTCATTTACTATATGGTTGTTTTTTTTTTTTTTACAAATTCTGAAAGTCCCACTTTTGAAAACTGTGAGCAGATAGGTTCTTTGTTGCATAAGGGACATGCAGTGTCTATTCTGCACAATAAAATAAACCTACCTGCCTGCTCACAGTCTTCTTTGGAATGTACACTGAGCCACATTTGCATTCCGGCACAGCGTGTGTGTGTCGGGATAACTGCAATTTTAAGCATGCGCAGGAATGACATCCCACACCAAAAGAAGCCGGGTAGAAGATGCCGGTGCCAGCAAGGAACATTAGACCATTAAAGGGAGGTAAGTATTGTGGAGTTTATCCTACTGCCACTTTCATCAAACTATTAAACTGACAGTTCAACTTTCCCTGTGTAATCTGCAGGGCTGCAATGTTGGTTTAACAGCTGCATTCTCCTCTGTGTTTCAGGAGCACAGTTCCTGAGATAGAGTATAGCTAACGTCAAACTCAAAGCTGAGCTCTACAGTGCTCCCAAGACTGAGAGCTGTTATCAAACAGACACCACTATGCACCACTATGCCATGTACTTCACTCCACCCATTCTGTGCAGGCATACCCCGCTTTACGTACACTCGCGAGTATGGACACATTGGCATCTATGGAAAATCTTGGTCAGCTTGACATGGCACTGCTCCCAGTATATCCGATTTTAGAGTCGGCCAGCTTGCCTAGGTAATCAGTTATTCCTGCAAATGACTATTGCAATGCATTACATGCAAGTGAAAGAAGATATTGCTTCACTTTAAGAACATTTTTATTTTACATACATGCCCTGGTCCCATTGTGGGGTATGCTTGTACATTACCTACTGCTGACAATTTACTGTATAATGAACTGTACTTCATGTTAAATACTCTAGACTGCTCCATTTTGTACAAAGGGGTGAGGTAGGGGTGTTACATACCCTCTCTGCCCATGGCTAACACTCATAGCCATAGAAAAATGATGGCTATAAATTGTAATAAGTAGAAGAACATCAAATGAATGCAGTGTTTACCTTCTCTCCCCAGTTAGGACCATAGCTGTTCTTTACAATCCAGTAAGGTGTAGGTTTCTCTAAATGTAAAATATAAGTCTCGTTATGTCATGACAAAGGAGAATGTACATACATGTTAAATTTGTGATGTAGACTGTGCTCAAGCACAACCAACAAAGTATGTGAATATAGAGAATTAAATATGTTTATAACAAAATTTTACAGAGGCAAATTCCTATCATTTAGAATACCAAAATGCCCTTAACTCATTTAGTAGCATAGCTAACAACAATAGTCCAATCTATGCTTTTTCACTCTTGATACAGAGGAAACCAAACCTAAACAAGGTAACCACCACTTTGCTTTTCTGGTTGGGAAAGGGGGAAATTTTCCTTTGCTAGTGATAAAAGAATCACTTTCACATTTTACTCCCTTCTGGTCATTGATAACAGGAAAGAACCGCCCCATTTTATGGAGTTTTTAAAACAAGTTGAAAAAAACCCTGAATGCGATAATATAAAAACCATGCAACCATCCTGTCCTTGGTTATTGTTTAAGCTGGGAGGTAGTGGTTTAAGGTATGGATAATATTTTCATAGCCCACATTAGGCCATTTAGTACCAATTGAGAAAATCATGTGTGCTCATTGAAAATACATAACAGTTTAAAGGGCCAGTCCACCCAAAAATGCCATTCCAGTTTCTGCTGGATGCTATAATTTAGTTCTTGGGTCTGCTCACATGCTGTGCCCATTATGAAGGGATCCCACTCTCAATATTGGGTTTTTAATGTATTTTATAGCATAAAGAATGCAACAGGAGATGCTGGACCATGCAAAGGTTGGCAAAAACATCCTTGTGAGTCAGGTATTGTGGCAGAGAGGGTGTAGATTTTGTGGAAGCAATTATAAATAGTCAGATGAATCTTGTAGAGAACTTGTTTACTCCCAGCTAGCAGTGAACAGCATGTGAACCTTTTCCTAGTTTCACTTCATAGTTTACGTAGTAGGTGAGTGTCAGGGCTGGGTTCAGCCCTTCCTTCTCTGAGCTGGCGCTCAGCTGTCGGCTAATTGCCAGCTCCTATCTCTCCACATGTACTTAGCTGTTGATGATATCTTGCTTGTTAGTCCTGCCTACTTAAGCCGTCCAGCCCAGAGGATCTCTGCCTGTTGGTAATATTTTTTCCAGATTGGATTAGCAAGATCACTGCATGGATCAGTTTGCCATGGCGCTACAAACGCTCCTGAGTCGGGTGGCTCACCTGGAATCTCCCACTGTGGCTGCTCCGGTACAACCTGAGTTGCAGGCCATCCCTGCTGCTGCGCTAGTCTCTGTGCAGGCACCCACCACAAGTACTACCTCTATAAGAGGTATGTCTAGTTCCGCTTCCCCAGCGATTTGGGGGTGACCCAGTTCAATGCAGAGGGTTTCTCAACCAGGTTGAGATATACTTTGAGATGCTGCCCCAGGCGTTTCCCACGGACAGAAGCAAAGTAGGTTTTGTGATATCTTTGCTTTCTAAGAGAGCCTTGGTCTGGGCAAACCCTCTATGGGAGACGCAAAAACCTGTTGTCTTGATCACGTTTGCCATCCTCATTGACTCCAGACTGAGAGAAAGACTCTCTTTTAAGGAGCACTTGTGGAAGCCTCCTGTATGTTTGCCTCCGAGCTTTGCAGTCCCACCCATGACTCCCTCACCTCCCATGTCTCCTGGTACCGAGTTGGTCAATGAAGATGAACCCATGCACTTGGGCTTCACGGGTCTTTGTGGATGAGAGAAGCTTTAGAAGGAGGGAGAGATTGTGCCTTTATTGTGGCCAGGAAGGTCACTTTTTGAAGTCTTGTCCTACCCATCCAGGGAACGCCCAAACCTTGAGGTCCTGTCATGGACAGAGCTTAGGTGGCGTGGTTTCGTCCCCAGTTATCCAGAAGATTAAGCCCCTGGTTTCAGTTACCCTTTCTTGGGCTGAGTCGTCCGTCGAGATACAGGCTCTAATCGACTCTGGGGTAGGGATGAGCTTCGAGTTCGAGTCGAACTCATGTTCGACTCGAACATTGGCTGTTCGCAAGTTCACCGAACAGCGAACAATTTGGGGTGTTCGCGGCAAATTCGAATGCCGCGGAACACCCTTTAAAAGTCTATGGGAGAAATCAAAAGTGCTAATTTTAAAGGCTAATATGCAAGTTATTGTCATAAAAAGTGTTTGGGGACCTGGGTCCTGCCCCAGGGGACATGGATCAATGCAAAAAAAAGTTTTAAAAACGGCCGTTTTTTCAGGAGCAGTGATTTTAATAATGCTTAAAGTCAAACAATAAAAGTGTAATATCCCTTTAAATTTCGTACCTGGGGGGTGTCTATAGTGTGCCCGTAAAGGGGCGCATGTTTCCTGTGTTTAGAACAGTCTGACAGCAAAATGACATTTTGAAGGAAAAAACTCATTTAAAACTACCCGCGGCTATTGCATTGCCGACAATACACATAGAAGTTCATTGATAAAAACGGCATGGGAATTCCCCAAAGGGGAACCCCGAACCAAAATTAAAAAAAAAAAATGACGTGGGGGTCCCCCTAAATTCCATACCAGGCCCTTCAGGTCTGGTATGGATATTAAGGGGAACCCCTGCATAAATTTAAAAAAAAAAATGACGTGGGGTTCCCCCTAAATTCCATACCAGACCCTTCAGGTCTGGTATGGATTTTAAGGGGAACCCCGCGCCAAAAAAAAAAAAAAAAACGGCGTGGGGTCCCCCCAAAAATCCATACCAGACCCTTATCCGAGCACGCAACCTGGCAGGCCGCAGGAAAAGAGGGGGGGACGAGAGTGCGGCCCCCCCTCCCTCCTGAACCGTACCAGGCCACATGCCCTCAACATTGGGAGGGTGCTTTGGGGTAGCCCCCCAAAACACCTTGTCCCCATGTTGATGAGGACAAGGGCCTCATCCCCACAACCCTGGCCGGTGGTTGTGGGGGTCTGCGGGCGGGGGGGCTTATCGGAATCTGGAAGCCCCCTTTAACAAGGTGACCCCCAGATCCCGGCCCCCCCCCTGTGTGAAATGGTAAGGGGGTACATAAGTACCCCTACCATTTCACGAAAAAAGTGTCAAAAATGTTAAAAATGACAAGAGACAGTTTTTGACAATTCCTTTATTTAAAGTCTTCTTCTATCTTCCTTCATCTTCTGGTTCTTCTGGTTCTTCTGGCTCTTCTGGCTCTTCTGGTTCTTCCTCCGGCGTTCTCGTCCAGCATCTCCTCCGCGGCGTCTTCTATCTTCTTCTCCTCGGGCCGCTCCGCACCCATGGCATGGGGGGGAGGCTCCCGCTCTTCTCTTCTTCTCTTCTTCTTTTCTTCTTTTCTTCTTTTCTTCTCTTCTTCTCTTCTTCTCTTCTTCATTTTCTTCTCCGGGCCGCTCCGCAATCCATGCTGGCATGGAGGGAGGCTCCCGCTGTGTGACGGCGCTCCTCGTCTGACAGTTCTTAAATAACGGCGGGCGGGGCCACCCGGTGACCCCGCCCCCCTCTGACGCACGGTGACTTGACGGGACTTCCCTGTGACGTCACGGGGAATGCCACAGGGAAGTCCCGTCAAGTCACCGTGCGTCAGAGGGGGACGGGGTCACCGGGTGTCCCCGCCCCCCCCCCGTTATTTAAGAACTGTCAGACGAGGAGCGCCGTCACACAGCGGGAGCCTCCCTCCATGCCAGCATGGATTGCGGAGCGGCCCGGAGAAGAAAATGAAGAAGAGAAGAAGAGAAGAAGAGAAGAGCGGGAGCCTCCCCCCCATGCCATGGGTGCGGAGCGGCCCGAGGAGAAGAAGACAGAAGACGCCGCGGAGGAGATGCTGGACGAGAACGCCGGAGGAAGAACCAGAAGAACCAGAAGAGCCAGAAGAACCAGAAGATGAAGGAAGATAGAAGAAAGAAGAAGCATTTAAATAAAGGAATTGTCAAAAACTGTCTCTTGTCATTTTTAACATTTTTGACACTTTTTTCGTGAAATGGTAGGGGTACTTATGTACCCCCTTACCATTTCACACAGGGGGGGGGCCGGGATCTGGGGGTCACCTTGTTAAAGGGGGCTTCCAGATTCCGATAAGCCCCCCGCCCGCAGACCCCCACAACCACCGGCCAGGGTTGTGGGGATGAGGCCCTTGTCCTCATCAACATGGGGACAAGGTGTTTTGGGGGGCTACCCCAAAGCACCCTCCCAATGTTGAGGGCATGTGGCCTGGTACGGTTCAGGAGGGAGGGGGGGCCGCACTCTCGTCCCCCCCTCTTTTCCTGCGGCCTGCCAGGTTGCGTGCTCGGATAAGGGTCTGGTATGGATTTTTGGGGGGACCCCACGCCGTTTTTTTTTTTTTTTTTTGGCGCGGGGTTCCCCTTAAAATCCATACCAGACCTGAAGGGTCTGGTATGGAATTTAGGGGGAACCCCACGTCATTTTTTTTTTTAAATTTTGGCCGGGGTTCCCCTTAATATCCATACCAGACCTGAAGGGCCTGGTATGGAATTTAGGAGGACTCCCACGTCATTTTTTTTTTTTAATTTTGGTTCGGGGTTCCCCTTTGGGGAATTCCCATGCCGTTTTTATCAATGAACTTCTATGTGTATTGTCGGCAATGCAATAGCCGCGGGTAGTTTTAAATGAGTTTTTTCCTTCAAAATGTCATTTTGCTGTCAGACTGTTCTAAACACAGGAAACATGCGCCCCTTTACAGGCATACTATAGACACCCCCCAGGTACGAAATTTAAAGGGATATTACACTTTTATTGTTTGACTTTAAGCATTATTAAAATCACTGCTCCTGAAAAAACGGCCGTTTTTAAAACTTTTTTTTGCATTGATCCATGTCCCCTGGGGCAGGACCCAGGTCCCCAAACACTTTTTATGACAATAACTTGCATATAAGCCTTTAAAATTAGCACTTTTGATTATTCATGTTCGTGTCCCATAGACTTTAACGGTGTTCGCATGTTCGAACAAACTTTTTTCCTGTTCACATGTTCTGGTGCGAACCGAACAGGGGGGTGTTCGGCTCATCCCTACTCTGGGGCTGCAGGCCTGTTCATTGATGCTACCTTTGTATCGAAGCACTCGAGTCCACTGCATGACACTCCACTTGCCATTGAGGCTCTTGACGGGAGACACCCACAGCCTGCTCATGTGACTCATGAGATGGTTCCATTGTCCATGGCCATAGGGGCTCTTCACCATGAGATAATTCAATTCCAAGTTATTTCCTCACCTAAGTTTCCATTGGTTATTGGTTATCCTTGGTTACAAAGGCACAACCCCTCTTTTGATTGGCTCCGTGCTGAGGTTCTCTCCTGGTCGCCACAATGCAGTAAGACATGCTTCCAGAAGGTAGCCAAGGTCCTGTGCACCTCTTCACTCTCCTCCCTGCTGGAGGAGTACTGCGATTTTAGCGATGTCTTTGACAAAGGTCAAGCTGGTAGTTTGCCTCCACACTGTCCGTATGATTGCGCAATTGACCTTCAACCTGGTGCCATACCCCTTCGTGGCCGGGTTTACCCTTTGTCGGGCTTAGAGGATAAGGCCATGGAGGAGTATGTTGCTGATGCAGTTTCTCGAGGCGAAATCCGCAAATCCTCGTTCCCTGCTGGTTTCTTCTTCGTGAAGAAGAGTGGTGAACTGAGACCTTGTATTGATTATAGAGGTCTCAATCCTTTCACGATTAGGAATGCCTATCCGATTCCATTGATTACGGAGTTATTTGACCACCTCAAGGGAGCAACGGTTTTCACAAAGCTTGATTTGAGAGGGGTATACAATCTCGTGAGGATTAAGCAGGGCGACAAGTGGAAAACTGCGTTTATTACCAGAACAGGCCATTATGAGTACCTCGTAAATTTTAGCCTTTGTAACGCCTGGGCAGTTTTCCAGGAACTCATTAACGATGTCCTCCAAGATTTGTTGCAGTTATGTGTTGTGGTTTATCTCGATGATATCCTCATATTTTCCAAGTCCCTGGAGAGCCACCACACAGATGTCTGTTGTGTGCTTCAGAAACTAAGAGAACAATCTCTATTGTAAATTGGAGAAGTGCGAATTCCATCGTGAACAGGTTAAATTCCTGGGTTATGTCATTTCCACTGCTGGTTTTTCAATGGACCCAGAGAAACCTTCTGCAGTCCTACAGTGGCCCCGACCCGTGGGTTTACGTCCTCTGCAGTGTTTCCTGGGCTTTGCCAACTATTATCGTAAGTTTATTCGTAACTTCTCATCTCTGGTCAAGCCCCTGACTGATATGACCAGAGAGGACGGTAACCCACAGAGTTGGTCTTCGGAGTCCGTTAAGGCCTTTGAGAGTCTCAAGGCTGCCTTTGTTTCTGCTCCTGTGTTGGCACATCCTGATCCTACGTTGCCTTTTATCCTTGAGGTTGATGCTTCTGACACTGGAGTTGGCGCCCTTCTGTCTCAAAATCCTACCTCTGAGAGCGCTTTGCATCCTTGTGGCTACTTTTCCAAGAAATTGTCACCTGCGGTGTGCAATTATGAGATTGGTGACAGAGAGCTGTTGGCGATCATTTTAGCCCTGAAAGAATGGAGACATCTCCTCAAAGGTACCACTGTGCCTATTCTCATTCTTACTGACCATAGGAATCTCACATTCTAGTCTGAGGCTAAACGCCTCTCTCCCAGAAGGGCACGATGGGCTCTTTTCTTGTCAAGTTTCAATTACATTGTCTCATTCTTACCCAGTACTAAGAATGTAAGGGCTGACGCCTTGTCACAACAATTTTCCTCCACTTCCATGTTGGAGTCGGTTCTGGCTCCTGTGATTCCTCCTGATCGTATTCTGTCTACGGTTCGCACCAGTCTCACTTCTCCTTTGGGTGACAAAATTCTTGCTGCTCAGGTCCATGCTCCTCCTGAGAAACCTTGTGACCGCTGCTTTGTCCCAGAGAGTCTCCATACTGCCGTGCTCCAGACTTACCATTCTCCCAAGGCTGCTGGCCACCCTGGGAAGAATCAACCTATGAGGAAAGGTTGTGAGCACTGAACTTATTCTCTCTGGAGAAGAGACGCTTGAGAGGGGATATGATTTCAATTTACAAATACCATACTGGTGGTGACCCCACAATAAGGATAAAACTTTTTTGCAGAAGGGAGTTTAACAAGACTCGTGGCCACTCATTAAAATTAGAAGAAAAGAGGTTTAACCTAAACTACGTAGAGGGTGCTTTACGGTAAGAGCGGCAAGGATGTGGAATTCCCTTCCACAGGCAGTGGTCTCAGCGGGGGGCATTGATAGTTTCAAGAAACTATTAGATAAGCACCTGAATGACCGTAACATACAGGGATATACAATGTAATACTGACATATAATCACACACATAGGTTGGACTTGATGAACTTGTGTCTTTTTTCAACTTCACCTACTATATAACTATGGAACTATGTAACTCTTTTGGGCCATTTCCCAACAATTCTGGTGGCCTAGTCTACGTGCTGATGTAACCGCCTTCGTAGCTGCCTGTTCCGTGTGTGCTCAGAGTTATGCCCTGTACACATGATAGGATTTTCCCATTCGAAAATGTGTGATAGAACCTTGTTGTCAGAAATTCCGACCGTGTGTAGGCTCCATCACACATTTTCCATAGGAATTTCCGACACACAAAGTTTGAGAGCTTGCTATAAAATTTTCCGACAACAAAATCTGTTGTCGGAAATTCCGATTGTGTGTATACAAATCCGACGCACAAAGTGTCACGCATGCTCAGAATAAATTAAGAGACGAAAGCTATTGGCTATTGCCCCGTTTATAGTCCCGACGTACGTGTTTTACGTCACCGCGTTCAGAACGATCGGATTTTCCGACAACTTTGTGTGACTGTGTGTATGCAAGACAAGTTTGAGCCAACATCCGTCGGAAAAAATCCATGGATTTTGTTGTCGGAATGTCCGATCAATGTCCGACCGTGTGTACAGGGCATAAGACTCCACGACATCTTCCAGTGGGCCTCCTACCACCCATACCCAATGGAGAGAGGCCCTGGATTCACCCGTCTATGGATTTCATTGTGGAGTTACCCAACTCCCAGGGCAACACAGTTATCCTTATGGTGGTTGACCGGTTCTCAAAAATGTCTCATTGTATTCCACTAAAGAAGTTGCCCACTTCTAAGGAACTGGCTTCCATTTTTGCTCTGGAGATCTTTCGCTTACATGGGCTACCCAAGGTGATTGTCTTGGACAGGGGTAGTCAGTTTGTGTCCCAGGTCTGGCGAGCCTTTTGTGCACAGTTGGGAATTCAGCTTGCTTTTACCTCTGCATATCACCCGCAGTGTAATGGGGCCTCAGAACGAACCAATCAGTCCTTGGAGTAATTCCTACAATGCTATATTTCTGACCATCATAACAACTGGTCAGATCTATTACCGTGGGCAGAGTTTGGTCACAATAGTGCCTTGAATTCTGCTTCCTGATTGTTCCAGTTTATGGTGAACTATGGTTTCAAACCTTCCATGTTGCCTGACTTATTTGTTCCGCAGAGTATTCCTGCGTTAGAGGAGCATCTCCGTGGTCTTCGTTCCACTTGGGCAGAAGTCCAGGAGGCTTTGTGACATGCTAATGATAGGTACAGACTCCATTCTGACCGCAGACCGCAACCTTCCTACCAGGTTGGGGACAGGGTCTGGCTGTCATCTCGCAACCTCCGACTTCGTGCTCCCTCACTGAAGTTCGCACCTCGGTTTATTGTGTCTTTCTGTATTCTTTGCAGGATTAACCCAGTGGCTTACTCATTACACCTTCCTTCTAACATGTGTATTTCAAATGTATTTCATGTCTCCTTATTAAAACCTTTTGCTCTGCAACCGCTTTACCACCTCAGTGCCACGTCCTCACCCTGTACAGGTTGGGAACCATAAGGAGTGTGAAGTACAGTCCATTGTTGACTCCCATAGGTTCCGTGGGCACATACAGTACCGGGTGCATTGGAAGGGGTAAGGTCCGGAGGAATGCTCTTGGGTCTCATCCTCAGACGTACATGCCCCTGTCCTCATCCGTGATTTCCATAGACGTTTTCCCCTTAAGCCTGGTGGTCCTCTGAGAGGGAGGGGTCATTGAGGAGGGGGTACTGTCAGGACTGGGTTCAGCCTATCCTTCTCTGAGCTGGCCATTTAGCTGTCGGCTAATTGCCAGCTCCTATCTGTCCACAGGTACTCAGCTGTTGATGATATCCTGCTCGTCAGTCCTGCCTACTTAAGCCATCCAGCCCAGAGAATCTCTGCCTTAGCCTTAGTCAACATCACAGAGACGCTCTCCTGCATTCCTGTTAAAAGACTTGCTTGGCTGACATCCCTTCTGGCTCCAGATCCTGCTTCCTGTTTTACTACGCTCATCTCCGGCTCCCTGACGTTTGGCTTGTCTGACTATCTGTTCTGGTTCCTGAACTCTGGCTATGTTTTGACTATGTTTGTTCTATTTATTTTTATTATTAAACAAGTGTGATTTAACTGTACTTCTGTCTCGATCTGATTTCATGGTTTCTGACAGAGAGGTTGAAAAAAGACACAAGTCCATCAAGTCCAAGCTATGTGTGTGATTATATGTCAGTATTACATTGTATATCCCTGTATGTTGTGGTCGTTCAGGTGCTTATCTAATAGTTTCTTGAAACTATCAATGCCCCCTGCTGAAACCACCGCCTGTGGAAGGAAATTCCACATCCTTGCCGCTCTTACAGTAAAGAACCCTCTACGCAGTTCAAGGTTAAACCTCTTTTCTTCTAATTTTATTGAGTGGCCACGTGTCTTATTAAACTCCCTTCCGTGAAAAAGTTTTATCCCTTTTGTGGGGTCACCAGTATGGTATTTATAAATTGAAATCATATCCCCTCTAAAGTTTCTCTCCTCCAGAGAGAATAAGTTCAGTGCTCGCAAACCTTCTTCATAACTAATATCCTCCAGACCATTTATTAGCTTTGTTGCCCTTCTTTGTACTCGCTCCATTTTCAGTACATCCTTCCTGAGGACTGGTGCCCAGAACTGGACAGCATACTCCAGGTGAGGCAGGACCAAAGTCTTGTAGAGTGGGAGAATTATCGCTTTATCTCTGAAGTTAATCCCCTTTTAATGCATGCCAATACTCTGTTTGCTTTGTTAGCAGCAGCTTGGCATTGCATACCATTGCTGAGGCTATCATCTACTAGGACCCCCAGGTCCTTTTCCATCCTAGATTCCCCCAGAGGTTCACCCCTATTGAGTAGATTGCATTCATATTTTTGCCACCCAAATGCATTATTTTACATTTTTTATACATTAAATCTAATTTTCCATGTAGTTGCCCACCCCATTAATTTGTTCTTCTTGCAAGGTTTTCACATCTTGCGGAGAAGTTACTGCTCTGTTTAACTTAGTGTCATCCGCAAATACAGAGATTGAACTGTTTACCCCATCCTCCAGGTCATTTATGAACAAATTAAACAGGATTGATCCCAGCAACAGAACCCTGGGGGACCCCACTTCCCACCCCTGACCATTCCAAGTATTACCCATTTATCTCCACCCTCTCAACTCACCCTTGTAGCCAGTTTTCAATCCATATGCTCACCCTTTGGTCCATGCCAACGGGCCTTACTTTGTACAGTAAACGTTTAAGGGGAACTGTGTCAAATTTTGCAAAATCCAGATACACCACATCTACGGGCCTTCCTTTATCTAGATGGCAGCTCACCTCCTCATAGAAGGTTAATAGATTAGTTTGGCAAGAACGATTCTTCATGAATCCATTCTGATTACTGCTAATGATACCGTTTTCATTACTAAAATTTTGTATATAGTCCCTTATCATCCCCTCCAAGAGCTTGCATACTATTGATGATATGCTAACTGGTCTGTAATTCCCAGGGATGTATTTTGTCCCTTTTTTACATATTGGTGCTACATTGGCTTTTCTCCAATCAGCTGGTACCATTCCAGTCAGTAGACTGTCAGTAAAAATTAGTAACAATGGTCTGGCAATTACTTGACTGAGTTCCCTAAGTACCCTTGGGTGCAAGCCACCTGGTCCCGGTGATTTATTATTGTTGAGTTTCCCAAGTCTATTTCTAATTCTGTCCTCTGTTAGCCATGAGGGTGCTTCCTGTGATGTGTCATGAGGACAAACATTGCAGTTTTGGTTACTGAAGCCCCGATTCCCTTGTGAAGACTGAGGAGAAAAATAAACTCAATACCTTCGCTATCTCCCAATACTTTTTTACTAGATGTCCTTCCTCATTCTTTATGGGGCCAATGTGGTCTGTCCTCCTTTTTTTACTGTTTATATACTTAAAGGATTTCTTGGGATTTTTTTTGCTCTACTCCGCTATGTGTTTTTTTTCGTTTTCTATCTTAGCCATCCTAATTGCACACATATACATATACATATTTTGTTGCATTCTTTGTAAAATCTGAATGATGATGATTCCTCAGCCTTGTATGTTTTGAAGGCCTATACCTTCATCTTCTTTGCTTTTATATGCATTTTTACATTGGAGTTAAACCATCCAGGACTTTTGTTCGCTTTTTTAAATTTATTTCCCAATGGGATGCACTGGCTAATGCCCTTATTTAATATGCTCTTAAAGCAAACCCATCTCTCCTCCATGTTTTTTGTTCCTAAGATTTTATCCCAATTTATATCTTCTAGCAAGGTTCGTAGTTTAGGGAAGTTGGCTCTTTTGAAATTCAGTGTCTGTTCCCCTTGTGTTTCCTATTTGTGTGATTTATACTGAAGCCAATTGACCTGTGATCGCTGTTTCCTAAATTGCCCTGTATTTCCACATCCATGATCAGGTCTGTATTGTTGGTAATCAGTAGATCTAGTAACGTCTTGTTTCTAGTTGGTGCGTCTTCCATCTGACCCATGAAATTGACCTGCAAGACATTTAGGAACTGGCAAGCCTTAGACAAATGCGTGGTTCTCTCCACCCAGTCTATGTCTGGATAATTAAAATCCCCCATTATGATAACACTTCCCATCCTTGCTGCTAATACAAATTGTGATAGGAGGTCCGTCTCCCCCCCTCCCTCAGGTTAGGGGGCCTATAGCATACTCCCAGTATTATTTTCCCCTTAGCTTCATCCCTTTGGAGCTCTACCCATAAGGATTCCACCTCCTCCCTAGCTCCCTTATTGATGTTATCTCTCACATTCACTTGTACATAATTCTTGATATATAGGCACACCCCTCCCCCTTTTTTACCCTCTCTATCCCTGTGATAAAGGGAATACCCTTGAATGGTTGCCAGCCAATCATGAGAGCTGTTGAACCAGGTCTCAGAAATTCACACAAAATCTAAATCTTCCTAGTTCAACAGTATCTCTGGTTCACCCATCTTGTCCGCCTGGCTCTTGGCACTGGTGAAAATGCTACCTAGTTTAGACCAGTCGCATACTGTCCTCTTATTGGGTGTTCCGAGATTGCAAATAGGACTTGTTACTATACTTACCTCGGGTTTATGTGCTTTGGTCAACCTACAACTAATGCCCCAAATACTACCTTCTGGAATATGTTCATTGCTGACTATCTCTACCTCTGGACCCCCGCCCCCCCCCCCCTGTTGCCTAGTTTAAAATACCCTCTAACTTCACTCCCAGCAGATCTGCACCCTTCTCATTTAGGTGCAGTCCGTTCCTTCTATAGAACTGGTGAACAACTGAGAAGTCGGCCCAGTTCTCCAGGAACCCAAACCCCTCCTTACTACACCAACTCCTCAGCCACTTGTTTACTACCCTAATCTCCCTCTGCCTTTCTGGTGTACCCATAGTATTCCTGAGAATACTACCTTGGAGGTCCTTTTCCTCAATTTAGCTCCTAAGTCCCTAAAATCGTTCTTTAGGACACTCCATCTGCCTCTGACTTTGTCATTGGTGCCAACGTGCACCATAACAGTCGGGTCTTCCCCAGCCCCTCCCAGTAACCTGTCCACCAGATCCTTGATGTGCTGAACCTGAGCACCCGGTAGACAGCATACAGTTCGGCGCTTCAGGTCTTTGTCACAGATTGCCCTCTCTGTGCTTTTGAGAATTGAGTCTCCTGCCACCAGAATCTGTCTATCCTTTCCCTTCGCTTCCCCCCCAATCTCATTGGAGGAGTTCTTTCCCTGCAGCTAAGAGAGTTCTTCAGCTCCATCAGTGCTGGTCCCTGACCGCTTTCACTTCATTTATATAACTTCCTACTTCCTGTTCCCACCCCAGGTCCTCACACATACATATTATACATCTTTCCCCTTTTAAAGAAAATGTATGCATATATAAATGAAGTGTAATATAGAACCAACAAGGAATGCAGTATAGCAAGGAACAATAACAAACTACAATATAAAACAAAATACTGAGTAAAAGTCAGTGTGTGATAAAGTCTTGGAACTTTGGATTGGGTTTACACACTCTTCCAGATCGCGTAACAACTTATGGGGCTTGCGAGTCTGAAACCTCAAGCCTGTCGCCGTCATAATTTTGTTGTGGCTGTGTGTTACATCCGTTGTTGGAAGTGTCAGTTGGCACAGCAGCAGATGGCTGTGCTTGGGGTCCTAAAGTGTTCATAGGCACATGGGCAGCAGCAGTACAGTATTATTAAGGTACCTGTAGGAGGTGATGGCGGTTCCTTACATAGGTCCGACCATCAGAATGGACAACATAGCTGTTTGGATGGCAGGCCTTTCTGTGAACCGTGGGCAGTTTGTCAAACCCATGGGTTGTCTCCATACTTACCACCTGCCCAGGCTCCAGAGGAGAAAGGCATCTGGCTGATTTGTCATGGCTTATCTTTCGTTTGTGCCTGAGTGGAAATAAAGCAGCCTGAACATCAGTCTCCACTCTTGGCAGGAGCTGGGATGGAACCATGGGAATCAGAGTCCTGGTTTGTCATGATAGTAAACGTTGTGCCGGAGAAGGCATGCCATCCCTAAGTGTGTTGCGGAGGTTGAGTAGGGCTGCATAAACATGAGAACCATCACGTGAACATTTCTCTAGGAGATGCTTGGGCGACCTTACACTGCGCTCTGCAAGACCATTGGATCTAGGGTAATTGGGACTGCTAGTAACATGCTGAAAATCCTATTGGTGAGCAAAGTTCTTAAATTCTCTACTTGAAAATGATGTTGCATTGTCAGTCATCAATTGATGGGGAATTCCATGTGTGGAGAATATCCTCATTAATGTTCTGATTACTGTGTTACTGGAAGTGTTTGGGAGGACATCAAATTCCCACCAGCCAGAGTACGAATCTACCAAGACCGGGTAATCCTTGTTTGACCACTCAAATATGTCAGCTGCTGTGATAGACCATGGTCTGTCAGGTATTTGGTGAAGAGCTAAAGGTTCTCTCATCTGGTGCTGTGCATTGCAGGGGGCACATCTGAAAACTACTCTTTCAATGTCAGTATATATAATGGACCAAAATAAGGTTTCGCGTGCCCTTCGCTTAGTGGAATGAATGCCAGGATGACCTTGATGGAGCTGTGTCAAGTAGTATTTCTGGAGAGAGTAATGGATGACATGTCCCTAACCACACAGGATTAATCCATCGTCCACTATCAATTCATCCCTTATAGAGTAAAATTGTCAGATATCATGTGGAATTTCCTTAAAGGAGCCAGGGCACCCATTGAGGGTGATGTCAATGAAGCGCTGACAGGTGGCATCTGCCTGTGTTTCTTGCTTTAGTTCCTGACAACACCCCATCCAGAGCCAATCATAATCCTCAATAGCTTCAGAATTATCAGAAGTGGGGAGTTGTGCACGTGAAAGAGCATCCGTAAGAAACAGTTCACGGCCTTGTTTATAGATTGCATTCAGGTGGTAGCGTTGAAGCTTTAGCATAATTCACTGGATGCACGCAGATCCTGTGTGCAGGGGTTTTCTCAATATGATTATGAGTGGCTTATGATCCATCTCCACAGTCACAGGGCGGCCATAGATATAGTCATGGAATTTTACACAGGCAAATATTAGTCCCAATAATTCCTTCCCAATTTGAGCATAGCATGCTTCAGTCTCAGTAAGGGCTCTTGATGCAAAAACCATAGGCCTCCCATCTTGAAGACAGACTGCGCCAAGACCATGCTGGGAAGCATCAGCAGACAATACTACCAGCTTATGCACATCAAAATACTGGAGGACAGGTGGACTGGTTAATTGTACTTTCAATGTATCTACAGCAACAGCATGTTGTTCAGTCCAACACCAGTCGACATCTTGGCACAGAAGCTAACGGAGTGGAGATGTTATCTCACTGTAGTGATGAATGAACTTCGAGAGATAATTGGTCATGCCAAGAAACCTTTGCAATCCGTGTTAGTCCTCTGGAGCAGGCATTTGATGGATGGCTTTGTTTTCTTCTGGGTCAGGCTTGACACTTTTATCCGTGAGAAGGTGTCCAACATATGGCACCTCTGAGACCCTGAAGTGACATTTGGTAGAGCTGCATATTGATGGCTCTGACATGGTTTAGTACGCATTTAAGTTGTTTGTCATGTTCCTCAACGGAGGATCCCCAAATCAAGATATCATCCACAACTATTTCACATGGCTGTCCAGCAAAGAGTAGTTCTATACATCTCTGAAAGACTTTGCTTCCAGTTGACATTCCATATGGCATCTGTAAGCATTTGTATCTCCCATATGGGAGTAAAATTTGTTGTAAATATACACATTTGCAAAATACACATTTTGCATCTAGAATTCTGAAGACCTTTGCCTGTGGCATATCAGCGATCACTTGCTCTACAGTTTTTAATGGATAATAAGGCCTCAGGAGTGCCTTATTGAGGTGCACAGGATCAATGCATACGCGGACAGTGCTATCTTTCTTGACTACTGCTGCCATGGCAGCCACCCAGGGGGTGGCCTCCTGCACTGGTGCAATGATGCCCAGTCTAGTCATCCCTTCCAACTCTTGCAAGACTTTTTGTCTTTTATAGCCAGTAGGATCCTTCAAGGGGTACAAACAGTAGGCTGTACCGTTTCATCTAAGCGCATGTGATACATGACTGGAAGCCTACCAACAGTGTCAGTTCAAAATAAGTCCTCATATACGGTCAACCTGTTGTTGAACTGCATGTACTTCTGCACTGAGTTGGATTAGATTTAAACGTGTGCTGTCTGGTAAGCCTAGTAGGCTCTTAACATTTATATCCACAATGTGGAATAGCAGCTTGTCCCCTGATAGATCCAAGGTAGACGTGTCCAGTGTCTGAATTGTTTGAACGCCATAAGCTATCAGATTTACTTTATTTGACTAATCAGTTTCAGCTTTGGGGTCAATGCTGTGCAATGGGGATAAGGACATGACATTGTATTTGGCACCAGTGTACATTTTCAACTTGACATGTTTGTTGCATGCAGTTGAGAAAGTGGTAAAAATTTCTCCTTTATTTGCAATTAGGTTCACACTTTCACAATGAAAACAGTTTTGGTGATCATCACTTTCCACTTCATTAATTCTGTGCACATTTTGTTGTATATTTTCACTAGATGGTGTCATCCACGCACCTCTATTTTGAGGCTTGGACCTGCAACATTTTGCAAAATGATTCCATTTGTTGCATGAGTTACACCTTTTGTTAAAAGCCGGACACTTGTTGTGCTTAGTAGCACGTTCACTACCACAGTTGCTGCATTGTCTTTTGTTCTGTTGGACCACAAACACTTCTGCCTGTCTTTTTAGTTCCTTAGTGGCCCTTTTAGAATGTTCAAACAACATACATATTCTGATGGCTGAGTCCAGTGTTAAATCTTTGTCCCTGAAAAACTGAGCATGAACTGCATGATTGTAGATACCACATACAATCCTGTCAAGAATCATTTCATCTGTTAGTGCACCAAAATACAATTTTGTAGCCAGCAGTCTCAGTGTGGCTGCATAGGATTGGATTCTTTCAGCGGGTTTCTGAGCCATCATGTTAAATGCATGTCTGTCTATTATCACATTACATTGTGGTAAGCATATCTCATCAAATTTCTTGATTAAGACATCAGGATCCTCTCTGCCCTCTCTGTCCTCTTTGTCATGAAAATGAAATGACTCAGATTTATCTAGTGCATCTGAACCAGCAAAACTGAGAAGAGTGTAAGCTTGTACCTTTTTTGACTTGTCTGAGAGTCCTGCTTTGCTGTACACATCCCATTCTCTTTTGAATTTCAGCCAGTTGTTAGCAATGTCATTATCAAAGATTAGGGGTTGTATGCCACGTAAATTCTGAGCCTTGATGTTTCAGCAATCTCACTTCTGTCACCATGTAGATTTTGTGGAAGTAATGATGAATAGTCAGATAAATGTTGTAGAGAACTTGTTTATTCCCATCCAGCAGTGAACAGCATGTGAACCTTTTCCTAGTTTCACTTCATAATTTCCTACGTCCTGTTCCCACCCCCAGGTCCTCACACATACATATTCTACAGAGGGCTTGCTGTTTGAGTATCCAAGACATATAGGGAGACAGGGACAAAATCAGTCTAAAATGATCTACCACAATGTCATTTTTGGGTGGACTAACTCTTGAAGCCAAGTACAGCTGTCATGTTCCCCAAAGTCATAATATTTTATTATACAAGATATAATTTCCCTTAATGGGGAAAGGTATAGGCTGTCTTTTTTTTTAAGCTAGATTTTGAACAAATATACAGTATATCAGTCTGCAGCAGATCTTTCATCGTCCAACCACAGGTTGGGGGTAAAGATAAATTCTGGCAATATTTCTTAACTGCTGTACAGAAAAGTCAGATCATTAGGCCCCTTTCACGCAGGCAGACTATAGAGGGCAATGGATGGTCCAAACGGATCCACCTAAAAATCTGACAAGCAGACATGATCGGCCCATCCATTTCCCTCTATGGAACGGCGGATGTAAACGGACAGGTGTCCGTTTACACCAGCCGACATTCGATCTGAACCTATCCATTAAAAACAGGTGGATGAGGGATCTGTTTCCCATCTGTCTGATGAATCAAATCAGATGACAGTCAGATGTAAACAGACAAGCAGTCTTTTTTCATCCAACTGCCCATAGAGTAAAGCAGGCTGTGTTCATGACCGCTCTTCATAAGGGGAGAAGACACAGACCTGTCATCCGCCTGCTCAGTGCGGATCAGCGGACAAATTCCCTGCTGAGCAGGCGGATCTGCTGGCAGAGTCCACCTGTGTGAAAGTGTCTGATTGGCAGGGTTTTGTAAATCTCAGTAATGGACAGTCAGAAATGCAAATAATTTGACAGACAAAACAGCTCCCAAATATGCATTTTATGGTGTAATAAGTTTAGGTTAAACATGCAATTGCTGACTTATCTTGTTCTAGATTTGGACTATAATCTACTATTATCTATATTATATACTCTATTTTCTATTTTATTATAACCAGTATTTAAAGTATTTAAATGTGTTTTTTCTTATATGTGTCTAAGTAGACAATATTTATAATGCTCTTTTACTTACTGTTAACATATCCTACTATCAAGACTGCGTGATTGATATAATCTGGACTGCAGTTATTGTGAAGATTATGTACGATTCCTCTTTTGTAATGCTGAAAAAACAATGAAGAGATCTTGTGAACAACTTAATTTTATTACCTTGATTCAATGCTTACCATATCATTGTCCACTAACCTGTAGCAACACGTTGTTGATAATTACTGTCAGAGTTCCATGGTTTCCAACATAAGAGATCATTTCTGGAAGAGTAATGAAAGATGTTAGAGAGGTATAACGGAAACCATATATCTTACACCTGTGGTAGCTTTTCCATTATTTTTAGATTAGCAAAAGTGTATTTATTAACGAAGGTGTTAGGAGTAATTGGTAACACACTGGTATGAGACACTGGTCAATCAGGCAATATTTTATTTCAACACAACTTTTTTTAGTCAAGTGTGTAGGCAGGGCCTAAGAAGAATGTACCCAACTCAGGAGAAACTACCAAGTAGATCCTGTATTTATCTTGTATTGATTTAAACAGTTACATTTTCAGCAACACACTGATCAGGAGAGGAGAGGAGCAAAAGAACAGCAGTAATAATACTCAGCTCAGAAAAGCCATCCCACAATTACAAGTACAGGAGGAGTGCTTCCACAGAATTGGGTGGTAATATTGCACTAATGTGACTAATGACAAAGCTCCCTGCTGTAAGAAGCTATCCAATTTTTCTATACTAGGTACCAGAGTGTAATATACACAGTGAGGAGACCCTCCCTTCATCCAGAACCTTTCCCTGCTTTATTTATTCTGACCTTAGCCAGCAGTCTGTCCCTGTCCACACACATGCTCCAGGCACACACAAATGACCTGTGAATTCCCCCATAAAGATGGTCATCAACAAGCTTGTGGGATTTCAGTGTCCAATTAGACAGCCGTCCTCCTCAAGATTGCTGCTGGAGCCAACATGAGGAAACAATTTTCCTTTTGGAACTTCTTTTCACCTGAAGAAGTGGCATGCTGCCACTTACAGGCTGGTAGAATATGCAACCTGCACCTGCCTACACTCCCTCCCTTAACAGATGCTGTCCTTGGCATGACAAAAATCAACACATAGGTAAACATTATACAGAATAATATAGACAACCAGAATATTTCACAAAACATTTAGCAGGCCTGAGTCCCCTGGTAGCACTGGCAGGGAGGCATCTTTGACAATGGGCATTTTCTACAGGGACTCTGAGACCTTGAGCCCAGTAGGGACTGTTTTTCTAAATGGGCATTTTTTTCAGGTAGGGCCTGCCTGACCTGAGCAGCAAAAGTGTCAGGAAGAGGTTCCTGTTGAACCTCCAAACTGGTCTCTATTGGAGATAAAAACTCTAGAGGAGCCTCCCTGATCTGAACAAGTCCCCATTCTGTGACCATAATGAACATTAAATGGTGAAGAAGTAGAGTCTGATCTGAAAACACAAGGTCATAACTAATTCCAATGCAAGCGTTTCCCTAGTCCTCCCCGGTTTTCCACAACAACATCATACACAGGCAACCATCCAAATGGATGATTTTCAATGCGGTAGGGGCAAGGCTCCCAGCAAGGCTCTAATTTCCAGGTTCAGGTACAGTACATCCAACAGCAGATCTAGAGGTACTGGACCACATCATCCAAATATCAGGAAAAAGGGTGTTTACCCTGTGGCTCCATGCACCATGTGATTGTAGATCTAAACCAAATCACCGCATACTGAGGCCAGCGTTCTTGATGCCCCTGTTCCAGAATACGAATCATCCCCAACAGAGTTTGGTTAAAGAGCTCACACACCCCATTCCCTTCTGAATGCTACAGAGTGATATGCCACTTACAAATTCCACTCAACCAACACAACTCCAAAAAATCTGTGATTCAAAATTAAGACCTTGATCAGAGAGAATTTACTTTTCTATAAAGCTGTTAAGCAGATGAACAAAGTCATTGAAGTAGCTAATCTTCTGTGCCTCTAGAGGAGTGGTCTCCAAATTGCGGCCCGGGGGCCGGATGTGGCCCTTTGCATGCTTTTATCTAGCCCTTGAGGCATTATTGCCCCCCACTGTCAGCAGCAGTGGGGCATAGTTTCTGCCATGACACCAACAATGGGGCACTATTCCTCCTTTAGACCCCAATGATCAGGCACAATGCCTCCCCCTGACACCAGTGATGGGGTACAATTTCCCCCACTGATATTGACGTTGGAGCTCTAATCCTGCCATTGATACCAATGATGGGGCACTATTCCTCCCACTGATACCAATGATTGAGCACCAACGATTGGACACTATTTTTCCCACTGACATCAATGATGGGGCACTATATTTCCCACTGATACCAATGATGGGGCACTATTACTTCCCCCAATGTAGATGATGGAGTATTGTTTACTCCCACTGATGCTGGAACATTTTCTTCTCCCACTGGCCACAGTCCGGCCCCCCCAAAGTTTGACGGACAGTAAACTGTTTATAAAGTTTGGAGACCCCTACTCTAGAGGCTAATCTACAAAGCTCTACATTTAAAACAATAACAAAAAATGAAGAGCAGATGTTTAAAAAAGTGAAACTCGCATAACAAATTACTTTGGGGTAAACACTACAAAAGTAACTCAAATATATTTGCTAAAAATACACTTTCCCTTTAAAGTGTTTCTTCAGGTGTTATATTTTAAACTATGTTTGGACATAACTAACATCAATGAGTAGGTATAGGTAAAGGTAACAAAGCTCATATGAAAAATAGAAGTACCAAGTAAGAGGTCTTAAATTGATTTTTATTTGTTATAACTACTACCAGATTTAGAAAGTCAAGGCCTCAGTAGGACCATCCATCCTCACCTGTTTCATTCTTTGCAAGCATCTGAAAATCTTGGATCCATCCTATAGGTGTGAGACCTTTTCTACAGTTTTTTCTTACAGCAGAATATGGGTATTCTTTCTCACTAACTAATCCTCCTTCAAAAAAAATGTATGTCAATCAGTACCAAAGGAATGCACAAAGAACTTAAAGCACATCTTATCCCCAAAACAATACATTGCATATACCTCTCAACCATCCCTGATTCGCTGGGATCATCCCAGAAATTGGTGCTTGTCCCAGAGTCCCGGTGTTCTGCCGAGAAAGTTCCGCTCGGCGGATAAGGACCCCCCCTCTACTGCGCAGGCGCTGCGCCTGCGCAGTAGGATCCGGCGGAAATAGCCGAAGGGGAATAGGTCCAAATCAGCTGTACACGGCGCCTGTAGGAGGGCCCCTCGCGGGCTCGCTTCGCTCGCCGCGCTCGGCTCTTTTAGATTCCCCCTCTAGGTCCACTTGGATGGTAGGGAAGCAACCTGGACCCAGAGCGCAGGCGCCGTGTACAGCTGATTGTTGATCTTGAGCTTCGGCTATCTCCGGCGGGTGTTAGTAGTTCATACTGCGCAGGCGCTGCGCCTGCGCAGTACAGGGGAGGGAACTTATCCGCCGAGGGAACTTATTCGGCAAGACACCGGCGAATCAGGGCTGAGTTCCGGATCACCCGTGGCACGTGCAGGATGTTTTGGTTCCTGCACGCCGCGGGCATCACTCTGTATGGCAGCCACCAGCCAGCATCTTTCCTCGCTGGTCCGGCTGCCTCTGACACACATGCACAGTGCAGAGTGGAGCGCACTGAACCCGCCCCCTCCTCCTCCTACTGTGATGTTTTGTTCCCTGTACAGAGGAGGAGGCGGGGAGCATGTACTCCACTCTGCCAGAACGGCGATCTGTCACTGTGTAAGTGACGTTTGCAGAGGAGGGGCCTCCTTAACCATGATGGAAAGCTCTGCCCACTGATCACTGGGCTCAAAAGGAGAGTCAGCCTGCTGGTACCTGATGGGGGTCCCATGTGACTGGGGGGGAGGGGCAGTCATTAGTGAGTGTAAAGCGTAAAGGGGGACACACTGTATCTTGCCCTACTGACTTCTGATCCTCCATCTTGACCCCTGTACCCTACCTTACTGACCCCTGGTCCTCCGTCCTGCTGACCCCTGTACCCTGCCCTACTGACCCCCTTTCCTCCATCCTGCTCACCCCTGTACCCTGCTCTATTGACCCCCAGTCCTCCATTCTGCTGACCCCTGTACCCTGCTTTACTGACCCCATGTTCTGTCCTGCTGACCCCTGTACCCTGCCCTACTGACCCCCCTTTCTTCAGTCCTGCTCACCCCTGTACCCTGCTCTACTGACCCCGGTCCTCTGTCCTGCTGACCCCTGTACCCTGCCCTACTAACCCCCTGTGCTCTGCCATGCTGACCCCTGCACGCTACCCTACTGACCCCCTGTCTTCCATCCTGCTGACCCCTGTACCCTACCCTAATGACCCCCTGTCTTCTGTCCTGCTGACCCCTGTATGCTTCCATAATAAACCCCTGTCTTTCAACCTACTGACCCCTGTACCCTGTCCTACTGACACCCTATCTTCTGTCCCCCTACTGACCCCCTGTCTTACGTCCTGCTGACCCCTGGACCCTGCTCTACTGATCCCCTGTCTTCTGTCCTGCTGACCCTTGTACCTTGCCCTACTGACTTCCCCTGTCTTCTGCCCTACTGACTCTCTGTCTTCCGTCCTGCTGACCACCAACATTTTTCCACAGATTACTTCCTCCCTCAAGTGCCCCTCATTCCAAAGTTCAAAAGTTGGGAAGTATGACATTGCAGCTTACCAGTTCTTAGAGAAAGTGGCTGTGTTATTTTTCCCTTTATTAGCAATCTTGCAAATAGCACACTTCCTGTCCCTGGCTATGAGTGGCTATGCTGACTCAACTGTGTCCATGAAGGGAGCCATGGTAAGGTTGCCATTCGTTCCTGTTTCCCAGGGCAGTAGCCATTGTTAGGATTTGTCCCTGGGAGCTACGCACTGTAAAGTTTGCAGTGCACAGACTCCAACTCGTTATTCTGCTTATGTGGCAATTTAAAACGGTGCCGCTAGAATGACCTGCTTGCAATTCATTCTGCCAAACATGCACAGACTTCTCCAGCAGGGCAGTTGTGGATTGACAATTGCAGTGTAATGTAGCAGACCTTGGAAAATTTTGTCTTCTTTGGTGTTGAGTAACTACAAGACCCAGCATGCCCAAGCTTCCGATACTTCTTGTACATTTGGGCCATCTTTGGCTTCAGCACTTTACAGAAAGAGGCATGCTGAAATGTTGTGGTCATGCTGCAACTTGTGGTTCTTCAGTAGTTGCTTCTCCTCCCTGGCCCTTCTGCTCACATCATCCCGGTTGTTATTTAAGCAGCAAATTATATGTGAAAAAGTTTTAGCTTTGCTGGTGGAGAGGAATGTCAGATAACAGGGTGTCCATGGGAAGGCCTGCAGGAGCTTGGCATGGAGGGGACATTTGTTTACCTTGTGCACCGCTGTCGCTGTGTTCTTGTGTCAAGTTCCCCCACTTCAAACTTGCTCATTAATGTCCTTATGGACCTTACTTTTTGCTTGTACTGGTGTGCAGTCATGTTAGAACAGACAGGGGCCATCCCCAAACTGTTCTCAAAAAGCTGGGAGCATGAAATTGTCCAAAATGTCTTGGTATGCTGACCCCTTAAGAGTTCCCTTCACTGGAACTAAGGGGCCAAGCCAAACCCCTGAAAAACAACCCCACACCATAATCCCCCCTCCACCAGATGATTTGGACCAGTGCACAAAGCAAGGTCCAAAAAGACATGGATGAGCGAGTTTGGGGTGGGGGAACTTGATTAGCCTGCACAGAGTTTTGACTTCAACCCGATGAACACCTTTGGGATGAATTAGAGTGGAGACTGCGAGCCAGGCCTTCTCATCCACATCAGTGCCTGACCTCACAAATGCGCTTCTGGAAGAATGGTCAAACAAACATTCCCATAGAGGACTCCTAAACCTTGTGGACAGCCTTCCCAAAAGAGCTGAAGCTATTACAGCTGCAAAGGGTGGGCCAACTCAATATTGAACCCTACGGACTAAGGCTGACCATACATTATACAATTTTCTTGTACAACTTTCCTTTAGATTTACCAAAACCATATAATATGAGGTCAGACCTAAACACTTTCTATTTGTATGCAACCAGACAGGCCCTTATACTACATAGTTGAAGGTAAATCTAAAGAAAATTGAATAAGAAAATTGTATGGTGTATGGCCAGCTTAAGACTGGTATGCCATTAAAGTTGCGTGTAAAGACAGGTGTCCCAATACTTTTGGTAATATAGTTACTTATGGTTATATATATATATATATATATATATATTTATATATATATACAGTAGATATATATTAGGGGGGGCAGACTTAACTGGTATTGGCAGTGGTAAGCCATGCATGTGCCATGTAAACCAAGTAATAGTCCAAGCAGGTTTGTCCTACACTTTTTTAGCAAGGCAGTAAACAAACAGTTGTAATGCAGGACTTTGTACAGCAAGTCTATAGCATAAAACAAACACATTTTTTGCTTGCCCGAGTCACTAATTCAATTTGTGACAGTTCCTGACTAACAGGGTGCCCCTAATAGGTTTCCTAAAACACACAAGCAGCTTTGTACTTTTTATTGTTCTGCTGTCAGCAGTCAGCCTTTTCACCCAGCAGCAGGCTCTCATGGCAAAGTGAGAGGGAGCAGTGAGCATGAGTCAGCTCACTGACTGGATCTATGGCTTAAAATGTGGACCTAAGACTGGAGGCTTTTCCTATTTAACGTTCTACAAAGTCTGCAGGCTCCAGGACCCAGGAGAGGAGAAAACAAATGTTTTGTTTATCATGACAGATAGAAAACCTGGAGCTCCTAATGATGTGTAGATGAAAAACCTAGGTGACACATATCCCCCCACCCACAACCTTACTTGCCGGTGCCTCATAGTATATATATGTTTAACTTTTACCTTCCCTTAGAACAGTGATGTATGCATCCCATGTGTATCCTCCTCTACAGCCATCATCACATGGACCACAGTCTATAACCTCTGGGAAGAGAACAGGAACCACTTGTCAGTTTTTTGAAGTGGTAAAATCACTTCACAAAACAGTAAAATGCAGTAATATCTCATTTGCATGTGGAGGTAAAATACATTTTGAAAAAAAATTATATATAATGGTAATATATATATATACACAATATACATACACACACACACACACACACACACAATATATACTGTATACCTTTAGTTTAAAGTGAAAACTAGTGAGTTGAGGCAGTCCCTAGTATTTAGAAGATAATATATTTTTTGATGATTTGACTCTCCAGCATTTACCAAAAACTGAAATACCTGTAAGCAGGTTGCCTACGGAAACATTAATGGCTTGCCCATGGGGCAAAGCCTGTCTGGGCAGCCAAGTAGAGATAGTTAGGGGATGTTTTCACATTTGTTCACATTGGACTGAATTGCCCAAAAAAGTTGCATCCGCTGTTCCTAGCCTTGTCTGAAATTCTTTAAAGGGGTGCATGGCGGTTCTGGACATATGAAAGGACTAGGGTCAGTAAAGCAGTAAAAGGTCTACTCGGGAATACAAACAAGAGGAGTAATGCAGTTGGCATGGGTAACCAAGAACTAGTGCAAGGCACACAACAGAAGGTTATTAAGTGTGGTACCTGGTGCAGGTGATGGGTCCTCTGGTAGCAAGGGGGTCGGTGATCTGGTTTCTTCCCCAGTGGTCAGTCTCCTGTGGTAATAGGGGCTGGACCCCTGTGTAGCGGTACCCCCATAAGGGCTGCTGCAAATTTTGGTTTGTCTGTCACCCTGCCCAGCCCTGCATTCACTCTCAGGCACTCCGAGACATAAAGCAGCCAGTGAACTTTGTTTTTTTTTCCACAGTGCTGGGGGGATATCTGGGGTGTAGAGGGGTCACAGTGCTGGGGGGATATCTAGGGTGTAAAGGGGTCAGAGTGCTTGGGGGATATCTGGTGTGTAGAGGGTTCAGAGTGCTGCAGGATATCAGGGGTGTAGAGTGGTCAGAGTGCTGGGGGGATATCTAAGGTGTAGAGGGATCAGAGTGCTGGGGGGATATCTAAGGTGTAAAGGGGTCAGAGTGCAGGGGAGTTATTTATTTGGGGTTGAGAATCCAGGGGTGTGGAGGTGGTAACAGGATAACAATTTTAGGGGGAAACCTGGTGTGTATTTGTGTGTGTGTGGGGGGGGGGGGGGGTTGGGCTGAGTTAGGAGTGCTGGATGTATATAAGATGTAGAGGGGTTACAATGTTGTGGGTATCTGAGGCCCTCTCAGGCTGGATGGTGCCTCATGATTTTTATTGGCGGCCGTGTCTATACTTGTTACAACTGTCCGGAGCATCATTCTAGCAGATATATTATATGCACAGGACAGCTTTGTTACTTTATGTATGTAGTATTTTCCCGCTGTTTCTTTGCTGTACAGAATGATTGTTCATGTAGTTAATGCGGAGCTCCACCCAAAAGGGGAAGCTCCGCTTGTCTGCCTCCTACCTACTTGATGTCTGTTTACCTGTGCTGTCTCCATTGTAGGGGCCCCAGAGCATTACTTTGCCCAGGGGCCCATGATGCTATTAAGACGGCCCTGGCCGCATGGTACGGAAAGAAAGAAGTTAACAAGTGGACACATGAGGTCCGCGCTAAGCGCATGGCAGGACCCCATTCTGTCACTGGGAGTGAGGTGGCAGAGGTACGCTGGATTGGTTCAGAGGGCTTGGGCTCAGCAGTGTCCCTCCTAAATGCAACATACCTCAGACAACAGTGTGTAGTGACACGGGCAGCACTTTTCAGGGGAACTACTCTGTTACTGCACAAAGTAACATGGCTCATCTCTAAGTCCGGGGACTAGCCTTAATGTTTGATCCTCACATGGCCGCAGTCCCCGTAAGGTCCCGGGCATTGATGAGAGCGTTCACGGCGAAAGGTACTCATACCTGCAGGGCGAGTGGCCTCTCCCACATACCTGTTGTGTGTAGACCAACCCTTTAATAATTTTGACATGTATCCAGATAGATGACAATGTAAGAGTTCTACAGATGTGTGGTTGAAATGCAGTGTACTAACCAATTTTATGTTTGGGAGGTTAATCCAGGTTATGTTCATCTTCAGTGCTAATACATTCATAGGAAGGAACAAATTGTACATTCTGTATTTATATTAATGGTTCCTTCTTTCAAATTCCAGGTCTGTATATACTCGTTGTATTAGAGTATTACCAAACAAATGAGAACAAAACAAAGATCTGCTTATGCTTACGGTTTTTGATAAAAAAAAGGTTACCAAGATTTTGGTAAAAAAAAAAAAAAAAGGCGTAAAGAGAAACAATAAATCTAGACATTTCCTTTACAGTTACCTGACATGCTTGGGCAATTTCTTAAGACTGGGTGTGACATTTAGTCTATTGCTACTAAATTACCTCTCCCAGCAGCCCTGCTTCTCTTTGTAAAACAAGCATGGGCCCCCCTCTATAATCATCCTAGAGTCCTATCTACCGGATAAGGGTCTGGTATAGATTTAGAGGTTGGTCCCATTAGATCTTTTATAATGTAGAAAATGCTCTGTTATCGCAATTTTAACAAGGGGAAAAAGGATAGAAACATTATAAGATGCCCCCAAAATACATACATAATTCAGGCATGCAGCCTGTCTGGCCAGAAAGCAGTGAATGTGACATGACATCCCCCTACAGTACCATACCAGGCTACATGCCCTCCTCTGCAAGGCACCTTGTCCCCATGTTGATGGAGACAAGAGCCTTATCTTCATATACCTGGCCTGGCAGATGTGGGGGTCTGCATGGAGAAGACTTATCAGAATTTAAAAAAAGGAGGCCCCAAGGTATTTGGTCATCCTCTTACATGAATGAGTACATAGTGCCCCTTGTTACTCATTCACAAAAAAGTACAATAGTAAATAAAAACACCGACACCTTAGAAAAAGTGTTTTACTAAATAAATAAACAATGTCCCCCGATGTAAATCCAGTGGCAGTCATATTGCGCAGACCCAATGTCAATCTAATGTAAATCACAATGAACAATGCTCCTATGGCACAATGAGTGTTTTAATGACAATCCTCTCCCACCAATACGCCCATTGCAAATGACAATTCCCTGGCTTTTCTACAAAGTAAACAAAACATATTTGGTCAACGGCATCACCCAGGATACCCATTGGCTTTTTTACAATAAGAAAAAGCTGGCAGATGGCCAGAAGTTTTCAAATAGTGGCGGTAATAATGCTGGCACTTAATGATTTTTGGCTGCAACAGCTCAAGGTCTGGGCGAACTGGCCAAATCTAGCTATTTAGTTCACCTATTCGAGGAACAGCTCAGGTGGGTCGTATTTATATTGCTATACTAAAGAAAAAGGCCTCCAAGGTAGTAGCCTCAGAAATACTACCTGCACAACGAGCCACACCAGAGTTGCAGCAGGAGCTTCAAGAGCTAAACAAGTGGCTGAGGATCTAATGTAAAGAGGTTTTGGGTTCATGGAGAACTGGGCTAACTTTGCAGTCGCTTACCGGCTCTACAGCAGAGACCAACTGTATCTAAATAAGGAGGGTGCAGCTCTGTTGGGGGACAAAATGGCCAGAAGGTTGGAGGATCTTTTAAACTAGGATGTGGGGGAGAGATTAGTGAGGGGTATACTATGCAGTAAGTAGGGGGCAGAGTTTACAGATGTGAGCAAAGTTGGGGGTGAAGGAGGCCTCAAACCAGGGGCGGACTGACCACTCATGGGGCCCCCAGGCAATAGAAGATTATGGGGCCCCCAGGCTTACAGATGGCCTTCATGCCAGGAGTAAGTAACAAACAAAACAACATATAGAGTACAGCAGTCAGGATGGGCGCCAAGCTCACATCAGAGTCCTCCCTTACATCAGATTCCCAACTTTTCCCTATAAATCACAGTCCACAGAGTGCCACCTTACGGCAGAGCCCCCCAGTGTGCCACCCTATGGCAGAGCCCCCATAGTGTCACCTTCCATCCGTGTCCCCTTATACACACCTTTGCACCTTTGCTTGGTATGGCAGGCAGCTGTCGGGAAAAGGCTTTTAATTAGAAAAAATCCACTTGTTGCAGCCTCTAAACTGCCCAAATGAGTCGTAGTGCCAGCTGAATAGTGAACTGCTGTGGCTGGCCTCAGATCGGGCAGTGGGGCATGTGAATAAAGGCCATGCTTGATGTGTGCCATGATTTCACTGCACAGGTGTGTACCCAGACCTGCTGCCTGATCCGAGGCCGAGCTCTGTAGTGCACCAATCAGATGGCTCCAAATGGCAACAAGTACATTTTTCACGAGCATGGGAGCATTATATTGACTTTTGTTGAGCAGCAGTGGGCACACCTGGTTCATACAGTATACACACATGCATCCACAGTATACATACATATAGACACACATATACAGTATACATACACACATACAGTATACATACAGTATACACACACATGCAGTATACATACAGTATACATACAGTATACACACACATGCAGTATGCATACACACATACAGTATACATACACAGTATACATACACATGCAGTATACATACACACATACAGTATACATACAGTATACATACAGTATACACACACATGCAATATACATACACATGCAGTATACAGTATACAAACACATGCAGTATACATACACACATACAGTATTCATACAGTACACACACACACATACAGTACACATACACAATATACATACAGTACACACACATACAGTATCAGTGGCGGTGCGTCCATAAAGGGCGTACGGGCACCGCCCCCTCTCTCCTGTCGCCTCGCTATCACCATAGATAGAAAGATTCATGCAATGCATGAATCTATCTATGGTCGCCGCTGCCACCCCCTATTCAGGTGTCCAGCCCCTTTTCGGGCGCCGGGCACCTGAATTACAGTGGCGCTGTATTTTTTGTAAGCACCTGATTAGAGACATAGGCTCTAATAGATGTCCAAAAAGGTGAAGAGCGGGCGCCATGCTGGGTGCTCGCTGTTCACTAAGCGTGTGTGTTAGCAAAGCGAATGAATCGCCGGATAATCAGAGCGCAGAGGAACATCACTGTAACAGCTTACATTTGAATTGCCAAGTGTTCCGGCTGCTTGCCGTCACACACAGCTCCGCCTCCTGGCGCGGGTACTTTGATACTCGTCACACATCCCGCCATTGGATGGGTGATCTGTCTATCAAAGTACCCGGGCGAGGAGGCGGGGCTGTGTGAGACAGTGTGCACGGGGAACACTGACACTCTGCAATTCTAATGAAAGCTGTAACAGCGATGTTCCTACTTCCTCTGCACTCTTATGATCCGGCCACCTGCTCTCCTCTCTCTTTCACTCGGGGGTCGCTGGGAGAACAGCTCCCATACAGCCCCGCCTGCTGGTGGTGCTCGTATCCCCCTCCCCCATTCCAAGGCAGCCCATGCTCGCCATCCCTCATTTTCCACTCACAAAATGCAGGTAGGAGAGTGGAAAATTTGAGGGCTGATGTAACACAAGTAACAGTATGTATGTTCACACAACATTAGTTATGATGTAGGTGAGACCCTCCATTACTACATAAACGGGCCTGTAGCAGGTTTTTATTTTTCATTTATTCTGGAAAATGTAAAAGTATTTAGAAATGTGCTCTAAATAACGTGTTTCGATTCTACCTATAGTGAATATCTGAGTACAGAGGGTGATGATGGTCTGTAAGATAAATGATAAAAGTTTACGTTGTACGGAGAGGTTCCTAGGAGATCCTTGAATTCCCCACTGTGCCTCAATGTTGCCAACTGCTGCAAATGCCCAACAGGATCCACACTGCCCCTGTTAATGAAATGGAAGCATTTATAATAAACAGAAAACTATTACAAATCTTTGAACTTGTGAATAACATGAGCATTAACATAGATTATTTAATAATAACAAATATCAAAGCCTTTAGTCTGTGGTGTTTTTTCCTTGAAATGCTTCCACACCTATATTTCTAAATAATCTTTGATTCTTCAGCCTGTAAAACAGCTGTGTTTACAACAGAAACTGAGAATCTAAAGCGGAACTACACTGCATCTGAGCGCCACAAACCAAAAAGGCTATTTAATTTATTTTTAATATGCAAAGCAAATTCCCCCATCCATCCATGTCTCCATGCTTTATTTTGCTGAGAATTCACTTTGGAAAACAAACCCTAGAATTTCTGGCTGGAGCAATCTTGAGTAAGGGCAGATGATATATTTACTTCCTAGAATCCATCTGCCCTTAGCTCAGGTATGCAAGCAGGGGGTGTGCTTAGCTTATAAAACCCCTCCTACTCTCCTGAAGACTCCTGGGATGTATGACATCTTTTGCCTAGGCCTGGAAACCAGGAACTGATTGAAGAAATGTAGTTTGAAACAAGTAAATATGATATACTTTCCTATCTATTTACTAATGCTAGCAACATAAGGATTACAAATAGTCAATGTTGATTGAGAGAGTGAAGTTCCACTTTAAAATGTAACTACGGTAAAAAATGACATGAGATGCAGCTGATCAATAGCATTATCCCAGCAGTTTTTTCTATCTGAATTACATAGGTTTGTTACCTGTTGGTCCTGCCTGTAAAATTATTATTTTATCATGTTCTGTAACAGGCCAAGCTGTCATGCAAAAGTATCAATTATGCCGCGTACATACGAGCGGAATTTCCGACAGAAAAAGTCCGATGGGAGCTTTTCATTGTATATTCCAACCGTGTGTATGCCCCATCGGACTTTTTCCATCGAAAATTCAGACGGACATAGAGAACATGTTCTATATTTTTCCGGCGGAACAAATTACTATCGGGAAAAACGCTCGTCTGTATGCTGTTCCAACGCACCAAAAACAACACATGCTCTGAAGCAAGTACGAGACGGAAGCGCTTGGTCTTTCTGGTGATGTGTTGTACGTCACCCCATTCTTGACAGTCGAAATTTGGTGTGACCGTGTGTATGCAAAACAGCTTTAGCAGAATTCCGTCGGAGAAACCTTCAGAGTTTATTCCGACGGCAATTACAATTACAAGACATCCTAGTCTCATCTGCCAAATAGCCAGAGCAGATGTCAACCAACCAGTAGGGTGCACTAACAGCAGCCAAATGGATAAAAGTATAAGGGGGACACTGCAGCATTAGGAATGAGTCATTGCCTTTTTAAAGTAGGTCTCAGAAAATGCAGAAATTGGCAGGGTCAAGTATTAAAGTGGTATGGAAATCTTATTTTTAATTTTGTCCTACAGGTAAGTTTATAAAAAGTCTTACCTTTAGGTGCCTTAAAAATGGGTGGAACTTGAACTGCTTATTAGATATTAATATCAGCCCACATCAGCCCCAGAAGATGACATCACTGGCACATGTGCAGTACTCTCTGCATTCTCAGAACACTGTGTGTGTCATCACTACAGAGAGTGCTGTGCCACGATGGTGACTTCCGGCCACAAACACGAGAGTGATGTCATCACGGCCCAGCCAATCAAATGGCCAGAGAGTGTGAATCTGGAGCAAAGATCGGGCAAAGATGGAAGCACCGGGAGCAGTGACAGCTCAGCACTGGAGGCTTCCAATTCAAATGTAAGTCTGTCATAATGTGCTAGTATGGGGTGCGAATGGTCTTTATATAAACATGTACTGTATATTTCAACATGAATTCCAAAACACTAGGAACATTAGATCTATTACCATTCTCTGGTGCAAACAGAATATATACAAGAGTAGTAAACCTTTGGCTATGACAAACCCATTGAGCCCCATTTTCTAATTGTTTAAAAACAAACAACAAATAAGAAAAAAGTGAAACTGTAAAGAACTAAATTAAAGCTTGTGGGTGGGGCTTAAGGTGTCAACCAAGGACACGGTGCAAGCAGGGCCATCTTTAATGCAGGGCAAACGGGGCAGTTGCCTTGGGCCCTATCATTGTTGTGGGGCCCATCGCAGCTGCCCCCCGAGCCCGCACTGCCCGCAAATATTTTTATATGTGTAGCTGGTGCAGCCGATTCCCCGCCCGCTTGCTCTCCGAGCCCATTAATTCAAGTGGCTACGCTGTGACAGGAGATAGGCACAGCTGTGGGCTGTACGTACCGCAAGTCGTGCTTCTCCCTCTGTTAGAACTGGAGCTACTATGACAGGAAGTGAAACAGAGCGGCTCTGTGTTCCCCTGCTTGCCCCCCCCCTTCTTCGGTCAGCAGCGCGGAAATCAAACACACAGACCGGACTGTGTGTGGATTCTACTCTTGTCAGCAGGAAAGAGATTGATGGCGGGGGCAGGACCGGAGAAGCTTGCAGAAGAGGACACAGGGTAAGTTGCTGGCAATTAGTGAATGATGTTAATGTGCAGTAACCTCTCTAGCAACCAATCAGTATATGGTATTAATGTACAGTAACCTCTTGCAACCAATCAGGGAATGGTATTAATGTGCAGTAACCTCTCTAGCAACCAATCAGTATATGGTATTAATGTACAGTAACCTCTTGCAACCAATCAGGGAATGGTAATAATGTGCAGTAACCTCTCTAGCAACCAATCAGTAAATGGTATTAATGTGCAGTAACCTCTAGCAACCACATAGTGAATGGTAATCATGTGCAGTAACCTTTCTAGCAACCAAATAGTGAATGGTAATAATGGGCAGTAACCTCTAGCAACCAATCAGTAAATGATATTATTGTGCAGTAACCTCTAGCAATCAATCAGGAAATGGTAATAATGCACAGTAACCTCTCTAGCAACCAATCAGTAAATGGTATTTATGTGCAGTAACCTCTAGCAACCAAATAGTGAATGATAATAAAGCGCAGTAACCTCTCTAGCAACCAATTAGGGAATGGTATTAAGGTGCAGTAACCTCTAGCAACCAATCAGGGAATGGTAATAACATGCAGTAACCTCTCTAGCAAACAATCAGTATATGTTATTAATGTGCAGTAACCTCTAGCAACCAATCAGGGAATGGTATTAATGTGCAGAAACCTCTAGCAACCAATCAGGGAATGGTAATAATGTGCAGTAACCTCTCTAGCAAACAATTAGTGAATGGTAATGATGTGCAGTAACCTCTAGCAACCAATGGGTGAGCAGTAATGATGTGCAGTAACCTCTAGCAACCAATCGGTGAGTGGCAATGATGTGCAGTAACCTCTAGCAACCAATCGGTGAGTGGTAGAGATGTGCAGCAAACTCTAGCAACCAATCAATGAGTGTAGACCAGTTCTTTATGTGTACATTAGTAACTTTTTTTTTTAGATAAAGCTGGCCATAGACAGTTCGCATCTGGGACAGTTCAGCAGGAACCATGTATGGGCAGGCTGAAAGGAACCATCTATACAACTTGGGTACAACCAGCCTGTCAGATTTTACATGTGATTATTTCTAGCCACTAGCTTCTCTCCCCAGAATCCCCTGTCAACACTGTGTTGATGAATGAATCTAGAAATTTTCTTTCCTACAACCTGTGGCTGCAGGAAAAAAAAAAAAGTTCAGTCTATAGCTGGCTGCTTACGTGTGTGTGTGTGTGTGGGGGGGGGGGGGGGGGGGCAAAAAAATATTTGCCCAGGGTCCAATCAATTTTATAGATGGCCTTGGGTGCAAGAAACCTATATTTTTGCAAAGTTTTCTTTACTCAAAATACAGTTGAAATAACCAACCCCAGAGCAGATAACACAATACAATAAAAACCTTTGACATACACAGAACGTTTCAGAAGCACCTGCTTACAGGCTGGCCATAGATGATTCAATTTTTTTGTTCAGCCAGAGGGCTAAATGAAAAAAAAAAAAAAGAAGACAGATTCCTCCATCCACTCAAGCGATTGACAGACGAAACTGGGATGTTGTATTTTGATAGCACAATCTAATGATTGACTTTTCTCAAACAAAAATGGCTATACATGGATCAAAATTTGACTGGTCCCTGCTGAACTGACTAAATTTCGATCCATCTATGGCCAACTTAAGAGATAGGCTCTAGAGAAATCATTCATTAGAATAATGAGGGAATAAAATTTGGAAGGGGGGATGGTGAGAAGGACAGACCTTTCAATTAGTTATATTTTATACATATACTGTGGCAGGGTAGCCCAGCTGCGCAAAATCACATACCTATACGTGATTTTGTGCATGCAGTCTAGGGGGCATGCGCGCCTCATCGAATCGTCGCTCCTGCTGTGATTGGACACAGCGGGAGCCAATCAGCGGGTCACTGGGACTCGCCGATCGTTCAGAGGAGGGACGGAACAGCAGTCTGCCTATGTAAACAAGGCAGACCGCTGTTCTGTCAGGGAGCAAAAGTGAGATCTTGTGTTTCAGCTAAGCGGAAACACGGATCTCTCTTTTCCTCCAGTGCATCCATTCCCTCCACAGTTAGAAAGCACCCCCTGGGAGCACACTTAACCCTTTGATCACCCCTGGTGTTAACCCCTTCCTGCCAGTGTCATTTATACAGTGTCAGTGCATTTTTTTAGTACTGATCACTTTATTGGTGTCACTGGTCCCCAAAAAGTGTCACTTAGTGTCAGATCTGTTGGCCGCAATGTCGAAGTCCCGCTAAAAATCGTTGATCACCGCCATTACTAGTAAGAACAATAAAAAAAAATAAAAAGTCCCTAAATATATTTACCAAAAATATGTAACAGAATACATATTGGCCTAAATTGATGAAGAAATTAGATTTTTTAAAAACATTTTATTGGGTATGTTTTATAGCAGAAACTAAAAAATATTGTTTTTTTTTTTCAAAAGTGTGGGTCTTTTTGTGTTTATAGCGCAAAAAATAAAAACCGCAGAGGTGATCAAATACCACCAAAAAAAAGCTCTATTTGTGGGAAAAAAGGGACATCAATTTTATTTGGGTACAGTGTCTCACGACCACGCAATTGTCCGTTAAAGTAACGTAGTGCAGTATCGCAAAAAATGGCCTGGTCAGGAAGTGGGTAAAACCTTCCGGAGCTGAAGTGGCTAAAGTAGAAGTCCATCCTATTCTAAGCTTAAACCTGCTCCTGACCCCCTTCTAAACCTTATTCTATCCATGCTGTGAAAGAAAGATGTGTATATTTACCAATTCTGAGAGCGATCCGGTCCAGTCATGTGATCCGCTGTCATCAGGGAAGAGGAGGGACAGCCAACTATGGATGCCCCATCGTAAGCCTATGGGTTACATCACTGCCCAGGCTCGGCAGCTGTTGTTGGCAATCTCTCCTGTTCACCGAAGCCAGCCCCTGGGGAGATCATGTGACCAGACCAGATCGCTCTCAGAAAAAGTATGTAAAATCTTGACCTTATCCTGATGTAAACCCTACCTGATACTGATGCAAACATGACCTGTAGGGATGGGCCCGATGTTCGAGTCGAACGTAAGTTCGACTCGAACATCGGGTGTTTGCCAAATAGCGAACATCATGGGGCGTTCGTGGCAAATTCAGGCGCAGCAGAATGCCCCATAATGCACTGCATTGACATCTGATGATTGGCTAAAGCATGCACCTGACAAGCGCAGCAGAATGCCCCATAATGCACTGCATTGACATCTGATGATTGGCTAAAGCATGCACCTGACCTGGCCAATCACAGCGCGAGAGAGCCATGGTTGGCCAAAGGCAGGGTGCCTTTAGCCAATCATGGCTCAGGGGGCTAAGTCCACACCCCACACTATATAAGGCTGCTTAGCTTACATGGCAGCCGCATATAGTGTTATGATTGAGAGAACATTAGCTAGAGGCAGGTTAGTAAGTGGCGTGCAAGCAGTTTAGTGTATATATATATATATATATATATATATATATATATATATATATATATATACAGTATATATACAGTGTAGTCAGTGTACTGTAGATTATATATACAGCGCAGGCAGGTTAGTAAGTGGCGTGCAGGCAGTTTAGTGTATATATATATATATATATATATATATATATATATATATATATATATATATATATACAGTATCTCATAAAAGTGAGTACTCCCCTCACATTTTTGTAAATATTTTATTATATCTGTTCATGTGACAACACTGAAGAAATGACACTTTGCTACAATGTAAAGTAGTAAGTATACAGCTTGTATAACAGTGTAAATTTGCTGTCCCCTCAAAATTACTCAACACACAGCCATTAATATCTAAACCGCTGGCAACAAAAGTGAGTACACCTCTAAGTGAAAATGTCCAAATTGGGCCCAAAGTGTCAATATTTTGCGTGGCCACCATTATTTTCCAGCACCTTAACCCTCTTGGGCATGGAGTTCATGGAGTCCTCTTCTACTCCTCCATGATGACATCACGTGGCTGGTAGATGTTAGAGACCTTGCACTCCTCCACTTTCCGTTTGAGGATGCCCCACAGATGCTCAATAGGGTTTAGGTCTGAAGACATGCTTGGCCAGTCCATCACCTTTACCCTCAGCTTCTTTAGCAAGGCAGTGGTCATCTTGGAGGTGTGTTTGGGGTCGTTATCATGTTGCAATACTGCCGTGCGGCCCAGTCTCCGAAGGGAGGGGATCATTCTCTGCTTCAGTATGTCCCAGTACATGTTGGCATTCATGGTTTCCTCAATGAACTGTAGCTCCCCAGGGGTGGCAGCACTCATGCAGCCCCAGACCATGACACTCCCACCACCATGCATGACTGTAGGCAAGACACACTTGTCTTTGTACTCCTCACCTGGTTGCCACCACACATGCTTGACACCATCTGAGCCAAATAAATTTATCTTGGTCTCATCAGACCACAGGACATGGTTCCAGTAATTTGTGTCCTTAGACTGCTTGTCTTCAGCAAACTGTTTGTGGGCTTTCTTGTGCAACATCTTTAGAAGAGGCTTCCTTCTGGGACAATAGCCATGCAGACTAATTTGATGCAGTGTGCGGTGTATGGTCTGAGCACTGGCAGGCTGACCTCCCACAACCTCTGGATATGACGCTGAGCACGTGCACTCCAGCTTCTTTGCTCGACCATTGGAAGGCCTGTTCTGAGTGCAACCTGTCCCGTTAAACCGCTGTATGGTCTTGGCCACCTTGCTGCAGCCCAGTTTCAGGATCTTGGCAATCTTCTTATAGCCTAGGCCATCTTTATGTAGAGCAACAATTCTTTTTTTCAGATCCTCAGAGAGTTCTTTGCCATGAGGTGCCATGTTGAACTTCCAGTGCCCAGTATGAGAGAGTGAGAGTGATAACACCAAATTTAACACACCTGCTCCCTATTCACACCTGAGACCCTATAACACTAATGACTCCCATGACACCAAGGAGGGAAAATGGCTAATTGGGCCCAATTTGGACATTTTCACTTAGGGGTGTACTCACTTTTGTTGCCAGCGGTTTAGACGTTAATGGCTGTGTGTTGAGTTAATTTGAGGGGACAGACAATTTAAACTGTTATACAAGCTGTACACTCACTACTTTACATTGTATCAAAGTGTCATTTTTTCAGTGTTGTCACATGAAAAGATATAATAAAATATTTACAAAAATGTGAGGGGTGTACTCACTTTTGTTGGGTGGCATTGACCGGTTCAACATTCAGTGTGTGTGTACAGCAGCCGGTCCAACAGAAGCTGGCCGAATGGGGCATGACCGGAAAAGGTCTGCTGACAGGCAATCCAGTCAGCGCTTTCAGTCAATTTCTGAGAGACTAACTGGTGTGTTCTGGTGTGGGGACAGTCCCCCTATCAGAGCACAATAGCTCAGCAAGAAGATTGCTCTATTAACATCAGATTTTTAGTACAGTGGCTCCTCCTGAGCATTAGGTTGAATGAAAAAAAAAAAAAAAAAACGAATAATGTGCACCAGGCTTTAGAGGGCACAAATTACTTTCCTTGCCCTGGGCACTGACAACCTACACTATGCCACTGAACTAAGAACCTGCAGCCAAGCCAAGTCTGACACAGACACACTGCTTTACCTGGACTAAGTAGGCATTGCTCGGTAAAGGAAACAACGTGGGCTGCAGACTCCTCACGTCTCTCTCTCTTTATCTAAATCTGCCTCCCCCTTCTCTCTCTCTCCTCCTTTCTTCCTCTCCCTCCCCCTTCCCTCTCTCTCCCTCCCCCTTTCGCTTTTCTCTTCCCCCCTTCTCTCTTCCCCCCCTCCCACTCCCTTCTCTCTCCCTCCCCTTCTCTCTCTATCCCTCCCCCTTTCTCTCTCTTTTCCCCCTCTCCCCCTCTTCTCTCTCTTGTCTCCCCTTTCTCTCCCCCCTCCTCTCTCTCTCCCTCACCTTTCTCTCCCCCCCCCTTTCTCTCTCTCTCTTCTCCCCCCTTTCTCTCTATCTTCCCCCTTTCTCTATCTCTCTTCCCCCTTTCTCTCTCTCTCTTTCCCCCTTTCTATCTCTCTCCTCCCCTCCCCTTTCTCTCTCTCCTCCCCTTTCTCTCTCTTCCTTCCCCCTTTCTCTCTCTACCCTTCCCCTTTTTCTCTCTTCTCTCCACCTTTCTCTCTCTTCCGTCCCCCTTTCTCTCTTCCCCCTCCCCCTCTCTCTCTTCCCCCTTTCTCTCGCCCTCCTTTCTCTCTCTCCTATCCCTCTTTCTCTCTCTACCTCCCCTTTTCTCTCTCTCTCTTCCCCCTTCTCTCACTCTCCCCCCTTTTTCGCTCTCTCCCTCCCTTTCTCTCCCCCTCTCCCCCTTTCTCTCCCTCTCCCCTTTTCTCTCCCTTTAACCACCTTTTATCTCTCTCTCTCTTCACAGGTTCACACTTGGCATTTTTGCCCCCTCATTCTGCATGTATATTCACAATTTTACATTATCACATTCTGTAATTAAACTCAGACTCTTGTTAGCCACACCCCTTTAAGCCACGCCCAGTATTTAGCAGAGTTTAAACCACACCCACTTTTTGTTGCAGCTCACTTAGTGCACCGCAGTTTTTTTACCCCACTTGGGATCTTGCACATGGGCCCACTGATTTGATGATACGCCCCTGTATGAGTGCTACCAGAATTACTGCAGAAGTTGAAGGGGTGGGGGGGTCAGCATATCAGTGCTCAGACCATACGCCGCACACTGCATCAAATTGGTCTGCATGGCTGTTGTCCCAGAAGGAAGCCTCTTCTAAAGATGATGCACAGGAAAGCCCGCAAACAGTTTGCTGAAGACAACCAGACTGAGGACATGGATTACTAGAACCATGTCCTGTGGTCTGATGAGACCAAGATAAACTTTTTTGGTTCAGATGGTGTCAAGCATGTGTGGCGGCAACCAGGTGAGGAGTACAAAGACAATTGTGTCTTGCCTACAGTCAAGCATGGTGGTGGGAGTGTCATGGTCTGGGGCTGCATGAGTGCTGCCGGCATTGGGAATCTACAGTTTATTGAGGGAACCATGAATGCCAACATGTACTGACATACTGAAGCAGAGCATGATCCCCTCCCTTACGAGACTAGGCTGCAGGGCAATATTCCAACATGATAATGACCCCAAACACACCTCCAGAAGTTGAGGGTAAAGGTGATAGACTGGCCAAGCATGTGTCCAGACCTAAACCCTTTTGAGCATCTGTGGGGTATCCTCAAATGGAAGGTGGAGGAGCGGAAGGTCTCTCTAACATCCACCAGCTCTGTGATGTCGTCATGGAGGAGTGGAAGAGGACTCCAGTGGCAACCTATGAAGCTCTGGTGAACTCCATGCCCAAGAGGGTTAAGGCAGTGCTGGAAAATAATGGTGGCCACACAAAATATTGACACTTTAGGCCCAATTTGGACATTTTAACTTAGGAGTGTAGGCACTTTTGTTGCCAGCGGTTTAGACATTAATGGCTATGCGTTGGCTTATTTTGAGGGGACAGCAAATTTACACTGTCATACAAGCTCTACACTCACTACTTTACTTTGTAGCAAAGTGTAATTTCTTCAGTGTTGTCACATGAAAAGATATAATAAAATATTTACAAAAATGTGAGGGGTGTACCCACTTTTGTTAGATACTGTATATATAAATACAGTGCAGTCAGGATAATATATATATCTATATATAGATATATTTATACACACAGTATCTCAAAAAAGTGAGTACAGTAAAGTAGTGAGTGTACAGCTTGTATAGCAGTGTAAATTTGCTGTCCCCTCAAAAAAACCTCAACACACAGCCATTAATGTCTAAACCACTGGCAACAAAAGTGAGTACACCCCTAAGTGAAAATGTCCAAATTGGGCCCAAAGTGACAATATTTTGTGTGGCCACCATTATTTTCTAGCACTGCCTTAATCCTCTTGGGCATGGAGTTCACCAGAGCTTCACAGGTTGCCACTGGAGTCCTCTTCCACTCCTCCATGACCACATCACGCAGTTAGTGGATGTTAGAGACCTTGCGCTCCTCCACCTTCCATTTGAGGATGCCCCACAGATACTCAATAGGGTTTAGGTCTGGAGACATGCTTGGCCAGTCCATCACCTTTACCCTCAGCTTCTTTAGCAAGGCAGTGGTCTTCTTGGAGGTGTGATTGGGGTCGTTATCATGTTGGAATACTGCCCTGCAGCCCAGTCTCCGAAGGGAGGAGGTCATGATCTGCTCAAAAATCTGATCAAAAATCCATACCAGACCCTTATCCGAGCACGCAACCTGGCAGGCTGCAGGAAAAGAGGGGGGAATGAGAGAGCGTCCCCCCCCTGAACCGTACCAGGCCACATGCCCTCAACATTGGGAGGGTGCTTTGGGGTAGCCCCCCAAAACACCTTGTCCCCATGTTGATGGGGACAAAGGCCTCATCCCCACAACCCTTGCCCGGTGGTTGTGGGGGTCTGCGGGCAGGGGGTTATCGGAATCTGGAAACCCCCTTTAACAAGGGGACCCCCAGATCCAGGCCCTCCCCCCCTGTGTGAAATGGTAAGGTAGTACAAAAGTACGCCTACCATTTCACAAAAAAACTGTCAAAAATGTTAAAAATGACAAGAGACAGTTTTTGACAATTCCTTTATTTAAATGCTTCTTCTTTCTTCTTTCTTCTATCTTCTTTCTTCTATCTTCTATCTTCTATCTTCCTTCGGTTTCTTCCTCCATCTTCTTCTTCTTCTGGTTCTCCTGGTTCTTCTGGTTCTTCCTCCGGTGTTCTCGTCCTGCATCTTCATCCGCGGCGTCTTCTTCCCTTCTTCTCCTCGGGCCGCTCCGCATTCATGATGGCATGGAGGGAGGCTCCCGCTGTGTGACGCTTCTCCTCTTCTGACGGTTCTTAAATAATGGGGGGGCGGAGCCACCTGGTGCCCTCGCCCCCCTCTGACGCACGGGGACTTGACGGGACTTCCCTGTGCCATTCCCCGTGATGTCAGAAGGGGGCGGGGTTACGTAAGCGTCACACAGCGGGAGCCTCCCTCCATGCCATCATGGATGCAGAGCGGCCCGAAAAGAAAATGAAGACAAGAAGATGAAGAGAAGAAGATGAAGAGAGAAGCGTCACACAGCAGGAGCCTCCCTCCATGCCATCATGGATGCGGAGTGGCCCGAGGAGAAGAAGGGAAGAAGACGCCGCTGAGGAAGATGCTGGACGAGAACACCGGAGGAAGAACCAGAAGAAGAAGAAGATGGAGGAAGAAACCGAAGGAAGATAGAAGAAAGAAGATAGAAGAAAGAAGATAGAAGAAAGAAGAAGCATTTAAATAAAGGAATTGTCAAAAACTGCCTCTTGTCATTTTTAAAATTTTTGACAGTTTTTTTGTGAAATGGTAGGGGTCCTTTTGTACCCCCTTACCATTTCACACAGGGGGGAGGGCCGGGATCTGGGGGTCCCCTTGTTAAAGGGGGCTTCCAGATTCCAATAAGCCCCCCGCCCGCAGACCCCCACAACCACCGGACAAGGGTTGTGGGGATGAGGCCTTTGTCCCCATCAACATGGGGACAAGGTGGTTTGGGGGGCTACCCCAAAGCACCCTCCCAATGTTGAGGGCATGTGGACTGTTACGACTCAGGAGGGGGGGGCCGCTCTCTCGCCCCCCTCTTTTCCTGCGGCCTGCCAGGTTGCGTGCTCGGATAAGGGTCTGGTATGGATTTTTAGGGGGACTCCACGCCATTTTTTTAAAAAATTTTGGCGCGGGGTTCCCCTTAAAATCCATACCAGACCTGAAGGGTCTGGTATAGATTTTGTGGGGGACCCCATGCCATTTTTTTTTAAATTTTGGCCGGGGTTCCCCTTAATATTCATTCCAGACCTGAAGGACCTAGTATGGAATTTAGGGGGACCCCCACGTCATTTTTTTTTTTTAATTTTGTTCGGGGTTCACCTGTGGGGAATAATTCCCATGCCGTTTTTATCAATGAACTTTTATGTGTATTGTCGGACCGGCAATTCATTAATAGCCGCGAGTAGTTTTAAATGACTTTTTTTCCTTTGAAATGTAATTTTGCTGTCAGACTGTTCTAAACACGGGAAACATGCGCCCCTTTACAGGCATACTATAGACACCCCCCCAGGTACAAAATTTAAAGGAATATTACACTTTTATTGTTTCACTTTAAGCATTATTAAAATCACTGCTCCCGAAAAAACGGCCGTTTTAAAAAAAAATTTTTGCATTGATCCTTGTCCCCTGGGGGAGGACCCAGGTCCCCAAACACTTTTTATGACAATAACTTGCATATAAGCCTTTAAAATTAGCACTTTTGATTTCTCCCATAGACTTTTAAAGGGTGTTCTGTGGCTTTCAAATTTGCTGCGAACACCCCAAATTGTTCGCTGTTCGGCGAACGGGCAAATAGCCAATGTTCGAGTCGAACATGAGTTCTCGAACTCGAAGCTCATCCCTAATATATATATATATATATATATATATATATATATATATACACACATACTGTTGTGCTCATAAGTTTACCCTGGCAGAATTTATGATTTCTTGGCCCTTTTTTAGAGAATATCAGTGATAACAGAAAAACTTTTCTTTTACCCATTGTTATAGGGCGTACACACGGTCGGACTTTGTTCGGACATTCCGACAACAAAATCCTAGGATTTTTTCCGACGGATGTTGGCTCAAACTTGTTTTGTCTACACACGGTCGCACAAAGTTGTCGGAAAATCTGATCGTTCTAAACGCGGTGACGTAAGACACGTACGTCGGGACTTTAAACGGGGCAGTGGCCAATAGCTTTCATCTCTTTATTTATTCTGAGCATGCGTGGCACTTTGTCCGTCGGATTTGTGTACACACGATCGGAATTTCCGACAACGGATTTTGTTGTCGGAAAATTTTATCTCCTGCTCTCCAACTTTGTGTGTCGGAAAATCCGATGGAAAATGTCCGATGGAGCCCACACACGGTCGGAATTTCCGACAACACGCTCCGATCGGACATTTTCCATCGGAAAATCCGACCGCGTGTACGGGGCATTAGTGTTTGGCTGAAGCCATTTATTATCAATCAACTGTGTTTACTCTTTTTAAATCATAATGACAACAGAAACTACCCAAATGACCCTGATCAAAAGTTTACATACCCTGATAACATGCACACAAGTTGACACAAAGGGGCTTGAATGGCTTTTAAAGGTAACCATCCTCACCTGTGTATAAAAGGTCAAGGAGTTTCTGGACTCCTGACAAACCCTTGCATCTTTTATCCAGTGCTGCACTGATGTTTCTGGATTCTGAGTCATAAGGAAAGCAAAAGAATTGTCAAAGGATCTGCGGAAAAGGTAGTTGAACTGTATAAAACAGGAAAGGAATATAAAAAGATATCCAAGGAATTGAGCATGGCAATCAGCAGTGTTCAAACTCTAATGCATGAATGAATGAATGATTTGTAAAGCGCTGTAAATGCGAACTGAATCACCTCAAGGCGCTAGATGCGTTCTGTGTTGTCAGCTTCTTAGAAGAGGTAGGTCTTGAGTTTTTTCCTGAAGGCCTGATGGTTTTCTTCCATGTGGATGTAAGTCGGAAGAGCGTTCCATAGCCGTGATCCTTGGACTGCGGATCTTACTTCTCCTTTTGATTTGTAGCAGTATTTGGGAATGAGGGGGAGGTTTTTGTTAGATGGTCAAAGACTGCGATTGGGTGTGTAGTGTTTTATTTTCTCTCAAAGGTATTGAGGGGCGTTTTCTTGTATGCATTTGTGGGTGAGGCAGAGGGTCTTGAATGTGATCCGATTTTTTCCTGTTAGCAGTCTTGCCGCCATGTTTTTAATGAGTTGTAAGCGCGCAAGCTGATATTGGGGTAATCCTATGTAGAGGGAGTATGCGTAGTTGAGTCGGGAATTGATGATTGTTCCAACTACTGCTGCTTTGTCCTCTTCTGGGATGAAGGGGATGAGTCTACGTATCAGGTGGAGGAGATGGTGAGAACCACTAACTACTGATCCTATTTGTGCATCCATTGACATTTCTGAGTCAAAGATGACTCCGAGACTCTTGGCTTTGGTGCTTGGAGAGATGGTCTGTCCAAAGATGGTGGGAGGTGTCCACGGGGTCTTAGTTTCGGAATTTTGGTTAGCGTGTAGGAGAAGAAGTTCTGTTTTTGAACCGTTGAGTTTGAGGGCGCTAATAGTCATCCAGTCATCTGGAAGTGAGGCATTTCTCTAATTGCTGATGATGGTCTTTTTGTCCGGTGATGCGAAAGTAGAATTGGGTGTCATCAGCGTATGAGTGGAAGCAGAGGTCCGATTTTCTGATGATTTTGAGGAGTGGGCGGATGTAGATGTTGAATAGCACTGGTGACAAGGGTGAACCCTGAGGGACTCCACAGGAGACTGCACGGGTTTCAGAGGTGAATGCTCCTAGTTTCACTGTCTGAAAACAATTCTCTAAGAAGGATGCAAACCATTTTAGACCAGAATCTGTGGCTCCTGCTACTTCTGTAAGGCAAGCAAGTAGAGTATTGTGGTCCACTGTATCAAATGCTGCACTGAGGTCTAACAGTACCAGGAGACATGATTCTCCGTCATCTGCTGCTTCAAGGGCGTCGTCCCATATTTTGAGAAGTGCCGTTTCTGTGCCATGGCCTGGGCGGAAGCCTGATTGCAGAGGGTCCAGGAGTTGGTGTGTGTCCAGGTGGCGTTGTAGCTGTTGTACTACTGCTTTCTCCATAATCTTGGAGATGGTATTGATTGTTGTTATCGGTCTGTGGTAGTTAGGGTCCTTAGGGTCGAGGTTGGGTTTCTTTAGCAGGGGTTTAACAATGCCTTGCTTGAGGGTGGTTGGAACAATCCCTTCTTTGAAAGACTGATTTATGAGGTGTGTTATAGTAGGGGCCAAGATGTTGGAACATTCTTTCAGGAGTTTTGTGGGAATGATGTCGTTTGGTGATGTGCTGTCTCGAAGGCTTCTGATGATGTTTTTGGTGGTGTCAGTGGTGATTGAGGTCAAAGAGAAATTCGGTGATTGTGTGATGTTCGTGTCGATATCCTCTTTTTGCTTTGGTTGAGTGAGGTTGGTTGTTTTTTTCTGTTGAATTGTTTTTCGAATGTTGTCGATTTTGTCGATGAAGAAATTTGATAACTCATTGCGGAATTCTTGAGTTTTGTTTGCTGGGGGCTCTAAGCAGGTTGGGTTCATTGTTCATTCATTTTGAAAAGCTCCCATGGCCGGTTTAAGGCAGTTGAGATGGTGTTCGAGAAATGTTCTTTTTTGGCTTTGAAGATTGCTTTGTGGTATTTCACAGTGAGTGCTTTGTAGTTTGTATGGTTTTCCTAGGTAGGATTTCTTCTCCATGCTCTTTCAGCTCTTCTACGTTCTTGCTTGAGTAGGGTGAGAGTGCCATTAAACCATCTCGAGTTTTTTTTTGCGGATCAGTGTTCTGCGTTTTGGCGCCACTGATTCTGCTGTTAATAGTAATGCCTTGTTTAGGGAGTTGACTGTTTGTTCCGTTGAGAGGTTTAAGTTTAGCAATGGTATTTTGTTTGATAATGTGGTTTTGAAGAGTTCAGAGTGTAGTTTCTTCTGAGATCTGTTCCAGTGTGTAGTTGTTGCGTGGTTCTGTTTTTGGAGGGTGGTGTTAGTGGTGATTTTAAATTTTATAGCGTGGTGGTCCGTCCATGGTAGTGGTGTGTTGTCGAATATGTTGATGTCCATATTTTGTTTGAAGATGAGGTCTAGAGTGTGTCCTGAACCATGCGTGGGAGCATTTATCAGCTGCTGAAGACCTAGTTCTTCCAGTTGGTTAATGCAGGCGGTCGCGATAGGGTCTTGGGTAGAGTTTGCCCAGAGGTTAAAGTCTCCAAGTACCAGAAACTTTTTGGTTTTCAGGGTGTGTATTGAAATGAATTCAGTGAGTGGTGTAAGGAGATTGGTCTTTGGTCCTGGTGGTCTGTAGCATAGTAGTATGTGAGTGGTGTCTTGGGGTGTTGTTTGAAGATGCAGGGAGAGTGTCTCCATGAAAGGCACTGAGTTCTGTAAAGTTGGTTTGCTGAACACAAGGTGCGATTTGAAGATCACTGCTAGGCCTCCTCCTTTTTTTCCTGTTCTATGCTCAGTTAGGATCCTGTTGTTCTCAGGCACCAATTCAGTTAGGATGGTGTTGCAGTCGGGTGTTAGCCAGCTTTCCGTAATGAAGAGGCAATCTATGTTGTTTTCGATGATGAAGTTGTGGATTTCCAGTCTGTGCTTGACTGCAGATCTGGTGTTGATCAGGGCGCATGCTAGTTGTTGTGGTTGGATTGGTGTCTCCCTGTATTTGATGGTTGATTGTGGGTTGGTCCTTAGTAATTGTTCTTTTTTTAGTTTTTATTGGGTGGGGATTGGTAAAGTTGAGGCGGTGTTTCTTAGCCTGTGGAGGGCATCCGCTGTGATTTTGAAATTGCACATGGTGAGAAAGACAAAGTTGCTGATGGAAGGATGATCAGATGATGGTACTGATGTAGCGATGATGAGCTTGCTGGGGAATAGAGGGATCAGATGGCTGCCACTGCTACGGGAGTAGTGTAGTTGACAGGCTGGATGATGGTGCGAAAAGTTCAGGAGGGGGGTGATGAAGGGGCTACCTACCACCCTCCTGTTGATCCAGAGGAAGGTGAAAAACCCCTAGCTGAGCTAGCCAATTGCTGCAGCAGAGGAAAAAATTCCTTCCTGACCCCCCGAGGGGCGATCAGACTCGAGGACCCTGGATCAACTGCTGGGGTACCCCTGTGGGCTTACCTGTAAAGGATGGTCCAGAAGAAAAGATGGGGGAGAGGGGGAAGGGGGGGCTGTGGAGGGGGTGAAGGGGGAAAGGGGGATCTGGCCACTACTTACTGGTTATGGACTGGTGCTGCGTCTAGGAGAATCTGAGATAGGCGCTGGGCACGGCCAGAGCTGTGGACATCCTGGCCTCCGGTGTCAACCTGTGCCCCTGCAGTGAGTTCCAGTAGCGAGGAGGGGGTGTTCCAGGTGTAGAGGGGCACGGGGGCCTGCTGGACAAGTGTGGGAGGGGTATGAGGTGGCCGGCTGGCTGGAGCAAGGCCGCAGCCACAGTCTGTTCCCCGCGTCTAGTTGCTAGAGGACAGGGCAATCGGACGGCGGCTGCGGTGGTGCCCCGGTGGAGGTATAGTGGGTGGTTCGGGACCGTGAACAGTGAGGGGAGTCCGTGGGATGGTGGGTCCTACCTGGAGGTGACGGGATGATCCCCGAGGGCCGGTGGAGTGCTGTGGCCTCAGGAGGGAGGACCAAGATGGCCGCCGGCTAGACTCGAGCCGCGGGCTGTCTGGATGCTAGGGAGTCCCAAGATGGCCGCTGGCTAGGCCTGAGCCGTGGGCTATCCGAGTGCTATGTTCCCGGTCCGGCTATGATGGATGGTGAGAGGATGGATCCGGTAGGAGGGGGGCGCGGTCCAGCTGGTCAGGCTGCTGATCGGCTGTGGGAGGTGTGGGAGGTGAGGCAGCGATTCGGGGCTGGCCGGAGCTAGGCCGGAGCCGCAGAGTTTCCTGCGGGATGGGTCTGTGCGGCCGGCGGACTGAACACGGCGTCCGGATGGTGTGGACGACGTGATGGATAGGTAGGGGGGGTCCCGGTGCAGTTCTGCTCGGGGAGTCCTGGATGAGTCCTAGGTGGCTGGGTGGCCAGATGGCTGGAGCTGCTGCACAGAGGTCTGCTCTCTACAATGTCAGCACTCAGACACTGAGTAACAGAAGCAAGGACTGGAGAAAAATGACACTCCAATCCTTGTCCTTTGGCTAATCAAGAAGTGGAAAATGAGGGGTTCTTTTGAACCCAAACCATGGTCTGGTAGACCAACTAAAATTTCAGCCACAACTGGCAGGAAAATTGCTCGGGATGCAAAGAAGAACACACAAATAACTTCAGGTGAAATACAGGACTCTCTGAAAACATGTGATGTGGCTGTTTCAAGATAAACAAAAAGGAGGCACTTGAAGAAAGATGGGCTGCGTGCTTGAGTCGCCAGAAGAAAGCCATTACTACGCAAATGCCACAAAGTATCCTGCTTACAATACACCCAACAGCACAGAGACAAGCTACAAACCTTCTAGCATAAAGTCATTTGAAGTGATGAGACCAAAAATTTTTGGCCACAATCATAAACGCTTAATTTGCAGAGGAGTCAACAAGGCCTATGATGAAAAGTACACCATTCCTACTGTGAAACACGGAGGTGGATCACTGATGTTTTGGGGATGTGTGAGCTGCAAAAGACACAGGAAATTTGGTCAAAATAGATGGCAAGATAAATGCAGTATGTTATCAAAAAATACTGGAGGAACACTTGCATTTATCAGCCAGGAACCTGCGCATGGGACGTACTTGGACATTCCAACATGACAATGATCCAAAACACAAGGCCAAGTCGACCTGTCATTGGCTACAGTAGAATAAAGTGAAGGTTCTGGAGTGGCCATCTCAGTCTCCTGACCTCAATATCATTGAGCCACTCTGGGGAGATCTCAAACGTGCAGTTCATGCAAGACAGCCCAAGAATTTACAGGAACCGGAGGCTTTTTGCCAAGAGGAATGGGCAGCTTTACCATCTGAGAAGATAAAGAGCCTCATCCACAAATACCACAAAAGACTTCAAGCTGTCAGTGTACAGTATATAATACAGTGGATAAGCGGAACCCTATGACAGAATTCAGAAAGAAAACAGCATGGGTCCCCCCCCCCCCGTCCATACCAGGCCCTTTGGGTCTGGTATAGATTTTAGGGGGACTCCACACCCAATTTTTTTTTAAAAAACAGCATGGGGTCCCCCCCAAAATCCATAGCAGGCCCTCTGGGTCTGGCATAGACTTTAAGGGGAACTCCACTGCAATTTTTTTTTTTAATTGGCGTGGCGTCCCCCCCAAAATCCATACCAGACTCTTATTCAAGCAAGCAGCCTGGCAGGCCAGTAAAGGGGGGGCGAGCGAGTGCCCCCCCCCGAACCATACCAGGTCGCTTGCCTTCAAAATAGGGAGGGTGCTTTGAGGTCAAGGGCCTTGTCCCCACAACCCTGGCCAGTGGTTGTGGGGGTCTGCGGGTGGGGGGCTTATTGGAGCCTGGAAACCTCATTTAACAAGGGGGCCCCCCAGATCCCACCCCCCCATATGAAATCTGTTTTGTTGTTCATATTGAAAATCTTTCAGTTTAACGGCTGATAAACTCCAGCAGAGATCGTGGGATGTAGATGTCTCCGGACCTTTCTCAGAGCCTATTCCAGGCAAGGCCTAACAAATGTCCTCACTGTAGAAAAGAGTGTTGGCACAAGTTGGGCTTTAACAGCATTAGTAAAGTATGTTTTATTCCATTTTCTTAAAAATTTCTTACCTGATCTTTCACTTCTGAAATAACTCCCATTTTCCTCCAATCATGACTGTATGGAAATGTAGCTGACGTTGCTGCTCGCTTTAGATTGGATAAATCCATACCAATACTGGATTTTATTCCGTAACTCCTAAATTCTTCAGCTATAGAAAAATGACATATTGCAATCAGTTTCCTGCAGAATGTATGGAACTAAAAGAAAGTCTTAACTGAGCAAGGCAATAACTGGTATCACGTTCTTACAACATCCTGCTTTTATTGATGGATAAAACAGTATAATACTAAACTACTAGTTAGATGTTTAGAAATGCAATGAACAAAAGACTATGATGTCAAGAGTAATTTATCAATATGAATACAGAATAGTTTGTTACTAGCTATCCCATATGAGATTTACAAATTCAGCCAAAACATTATATTTCATTTTAGATTTTAGAGTAGAGAAGGGTAACGCTCGTCATAGATGGATGGAAACTCAGCCAATTCAGCAGGAACTGGCCGAATTTTAATTAATCTTTAACCGCTCCCTTTAGGCTGCAGTACTGTGCAGTATATTCTGAAGTAGGAGTCCCTACTTTCACAATACAAAAGCACTGGTGGAGGATTCCCTCATCCACCTCGAATGTGTGGATGGGGCAAATCGGTTTGAATATTTTTGATCAGCTGGATGGCTGATCCAAAAAAAATAAAAACTGATCCATCTAATGGCCAGCTTTAGAGCCTCTGCCAGGGTTTATTGCTGCCTGTGCTAACACTGGGGAGATTTCCCTTCACTTCCTGCCAGGACAGGCATATTAAAGCAAAAACACATTTTATTAGACAGAGAAAGGGTTACAAATGTAGATATATTTGAGAGTACTGTACATTTAAGGTAACTAATACAGATAACTGTATGTGAATGCAGCTATCAGTGGAGCTACCACAGCTTAAAAACATTTTCACTTATGTGGTAAACCTTCCCCCACGCACTGTTCCACACAGACTTTTTAAGAAATATACGGAAACCATTAGCATAGTCACAACAAAATGTACTAAAAAATAGAATTAACAGGAAACCATCAAATGAAACAAATTTTCATGCAGTAAGTATGTGTATCCTATACACATTAAATATTACACTGGTGAATTATGATAGTAAAAGAAATACACCCAAGATCACTTTTCAGAAGGCATACCGCCACCTGTGTGAAAGAGCACTAAGGGCATATAGACATTTCCACTACAAAATCTTTCTTGTAGAACAATAGTCTTTTTTATACGCCAATGAGAATATCACTAACCATGTTTCTGCCCCTTTCTTAGGGCCCTTTACAGTCCTGAACTGTTAGTTGATGATGTCAACTGAAACAAAAAGTCCATTATTCTACAAGAAAGGTTTGCTGGTGGAAATGTCTATATGCCCTTAGTGTTCTTTACAAGAAAAGTGTCTAGGGGTGGAGAGGGAAATTATATATGTCTATAAAGAAGAAGGCACCATCCATCCAGACTAGTACAGCATCCTGAAGTTATTGAGCATTTATCCCTATGCAGTGGATTGTACTTGCATGCTTACCTGTGAGATCACTAAATTTGGTCACACCATACTCTGCTGTTCCCATCTCATCTCTCTGTAAACGAGCTGCCACCTCCATATTCTTGGAAAATACAGATAGGCGGTACAAGAATTCTGTGATAAAGAAAATCACAAGCTGTAGCTGGTTAGGAGGTGGTTACACATACTCGAACATACTATGGGTAACACAGGCTATTCTACTGACACAAAATGAAATACTACGTGATAGATAGATAGATAGATAGATAGATAGATAGATAGATAGATAGATAGATAGATAGATAGATAGATAGATGTCTCCAGTGCATGCAACCTAATTTGTTAGCAATGCATCCAGGGTCTGGGACACACAGGAGATGTTTATGACCTGATGGCGTACAAGAATAAGAGTGATAATATTGTGCATTTCTTTCTGTAAACTGGAAATACCTGTACATACAACTATCTCCTGATGGAGCAAGTGAATCAGCAAAACAATAGATGAAAAACAGTCAACCTTTCAGCAAAATCTGTGTATGAAAATGTGACACGCCTGGATGTTGTGTGTGTATTTATACTGTATATTGTGATAATGGGTAATCCAGATCACTAGCAACTAATCTTTGCAAAAGTAAACAGTTTTTATTTTTAAAGGCAAATGAAAAAAAGCTTTTCTTCAGCATACAACAAAATCAAATAATTCAAAAACTTCAGGCATAGAAATCAACTATTTGGCTCACCACCAGTATATACCTGTCCCACAGCAGGGTTTAAAGTTCCCACCTGCTTTAGGGGTTCGGAAGAGGGACCACAGGAGCCCAGGCAGCATCCCAGTAGCCAGGCAGCCCATAGCTCTCTTACAACTGTGTCCTGTTCAATTCAACACCTCATGGACACCTGTTGGCTGCTTACTGCCTTTTTCAGCCACTGGCTCAAAACCTCCCCCCTTACATCCATGACAGTATACATCTACTTAAACTTACTGAACCATATACTTGGGAACCTAATTATACCTAGGTTTCCTTAGATGTTACATCTCTTTACACAGCCATCCCTCATGATACAGGCATGTTAGCATTACAACACTTTCTCTGCCAAGATTGTATGTTAAATTCCAGACAAGCTAACCTTATACTTGACACTACATTATTTTGCCTTACACACAATTATTTCAAATTTGTCAGCGACTTTTACCTACAAATCCATGAAACAGCTATGGGCACTAATTTTGCCCCGTCATATGCTAATGTGCTAATGGGATACTGGGAGTCCCTTTTTATCTGCCAGCAAAACCCCTTCCCCTCCCATCTCATATATTACAGTCGGTACATCAACAACATTCTAATTATATGGGATGGTCCTCCCTCCTCAATGGACCAATTCATGGCACACTGTAACAATAATTCTTTTGGATTATCTTTCACCTCTATCTAACATAGTGAAACCCTAGCTTTTTTAGATCTGGAACTAGGACATGCCAATAGCACTATTCTTGCAAGGAACTATACCAAGCCCACAGCAGGTAATTCATATTTACATTACATTGTATCAGTTGCCACCATCCTTCCTGGGTAAACAATATACCCAAAGGACAATTCTGTCATCTTAGGCAGAACTGTACAAGGCAGTGTGATTATGTTCCTTTCTGAAACAAAACTTTTTAGAGAAAGGGTACCCAGAGGAGTTGATTTTTGAGGCAGACAACCACTACCTTCCTGGTAAACTGAAAGAAATCTCTAACAATCAGAGCGGACAACCTGTTTATCACAAGATTTCACAACCAGTATAGAAAAATGGGATTGATTCTGACCAGACACTGGGGAATTTTGTCACAAGATCCTTTCTTGCTAAACATTATTGATAACAGACCATCCTCCATCTTCAGAAAAGTTCCTATCCTAAAAAATAAGATTGCACCCAGTAAATTTGCAACTAAATCCCATCATACTTTGCCTGATTCCACTAAAAGGCATGTATCATTGCCATATTGGGCACTGATTGGCATCCTATGGGCATTGATTAGCATACCTGATAGGCACTGATTGAAATCTCTGGTAGGCACTGATTGAAATCCCTGGTGGGCACGGGTTGGCGCTTTAGGTGGGCACTTGTGGTCATCCTTGATGGGTCTGCACTCATAATCAATGCCTGTCAGGAGTGCCGCTGATTGGCTCACCTCTACTTGCGCCTTGTCAGCGAGCATAGAGGAAAAGCCGATAAACAGCACTTTCTGGTTGCGATGTGATAAACTGTGATTAGACACAGCTGATCACATGGTAAAGAGCCTATGTCATAGGCTCGTTACTGAGATCGGAGATGCAGTGTGTTAGAGTGACACACTGTACTATTGATCGCTACCGAGGTGCGCGCAAGTGGCTTATCCTGCTGGACGTCATATGATGCTCAGTCAGGATAATTGATCCCCCGGCCATCTTTCTGCTATAGGTGTGGTTGTGGTTAAGGTGGTGGTTAAGGGGATTCTATTCTATATTCTAAAAAAAACCCTGCCTTTATGATGTTCACATGAAAAAGTTTATTCTTTAGGTGACAATGGAGATTATAACCTATTTTACAAATGAGAACTCCCCAAATTTTCCTGAAGAAGCGGGTGATGGCCCAGGAGACACATTGAAATTCGACACCCCAAAGATATTTTCCCTGCTACAATGGAGCATCTACTGTTGTTCATGTCCATCTTTAAATATTTGGTGTATCCGGGGTATATGTATTAAGATTGTTATATACTTTTCAGCAACATGAGCATAGTAATATTTTTTAATGTAACCTTTTACTGGACTGAATAAAAATTGCTGACTTCATGAAACCTTGTTATATATTGATACCTTGAAAGTCCTGTAATTTTTTCGATATACTGTATAAGTTTGAGGGCTTGGTACCTTTAGGCTTGAATGTAAAGTTGTTATTACTTTCTTTGATTGGGTTTGAACTTAATTGTTTGCTTTTTTTGTCTTTATAGAGGTGTGAAAAAGAATTGAAAGAATCAAAAATGTATTTGAGAGGTGAAAATTATTATTGTTGGCAAAACTGCTTCTATTTTGGGTTCCAAATGGCTTCAGTCAGCACTTGCTAAGAGCATAAATTACTGCTTTACACTTACTCTCGTTTCCTTTTTAATTCAGCACAAAATACTTAAATAATTTTTTTACTAAGAGATACAGAAAAAAAATCATAGAAATGTGAATAATCATTGCATGCTACAGCATTGTTCCAATAAAGTTATATTTTCTATTTGCGCTCTCTTTTTTTTTCATTGGTTGAAGTGGATGGACTTACAGTATCTCACAAAAGTGAGTAAAATCCTCACATTTTTGCAAATATTTTATTATATCTTTTCATGTGACAATACTGAAGAAATTACACTTCACTACAATCTAAAGTAGTGAGTGTACAGCTTGTATAACAGTGTAAATTTGCTGTCCCCTCAAAGTAACTCAACACACAGCCATTAAAGTCTAAACCGCTGTCAACAAAAGTGAGTACACCCCTAAGTGAAAACGTCCAAATTGGGCCCAATTAGCCATTTTTCCTCCCCCAGTGTCATGTGAATCATTAGTGTTACAAGGTCTCAAGTGTGAATAGGGAGCAGGTGTGTTAAATTTGGTGTTATCGCTCTAACTCTCTCATACTGGTCACTGGAAGTTCAACATGGCACTTCATGGCAAAGAACTCTTTAAGGATTCAAAAAAATATAATTGTTGCTCTACATAAAGATGGCCTACGCTATAAGAAGATTGTCAAGACCCTGAAACTGAGCTGCAGCACAGTGGCCAAGACCATACAGCGGTTTAAGAGGACAGGTTCCACTCAGAACAGGCCTCGCCATGGTCAACCAAAGAAGTTGAGTGCACGTGCTCAGCGTCATATCCAGAGGTTGTCTTTGGGAAATAGATGTATGAGTGCTGCCAGTATTGCTGCAGAGGTTGAAGGGGTGGGGGGTCAGCCTGTCAGTGCTCAGACTATACGCCGCACACTGCATCAAATTGGTCTGCATGGCTGTCATCCCAGAAGGAAGCCTCTTCTAAAGATAATGCACAAGAAAGCCCGCAAACAGTTTGCTGAAGACAACCAGACTAAGGACATGGATTACTGGAACCATGTCCTGTGGTCTGATGAAACCAAGATAAACTTATTTGATTCAGATGATGTCAAGCATGTGTGGCAGCAACCAGGTGAGGAGTACAAAGACAAGTGTGTATTGCCTACAGTCAAGCATGGTGGTGGGAGTGTCATGGTCTGAGGCTGCATAAGTGCTGTCGGCACTGGGGAGCTACAGTTCATTGAGGGAACCATGAATGCCAACATGTACTGTGACATACTGAAGCAGAGCATGACCTCTCCCTTCGGAGACTGGGCCGCAGGGCAGTATTCCAACATGATAACAACCCCAAACACACCTCCAAGATGACCACTGCCTTGCTAAAGAAGCTGAGGGTAAAGGTGATGGACTGGCCAAGCATGACTCCAGATCTAAACCCTATTGAGCATCTGTGGAGCATCCTCAAACAGAAGGTGCTGGAGTGCAAGGTCTCTAACATCCACCAGCTCCGTGACGTCGTCATGGAGGAGTGGAAGAGGACTCCAGTGGCAACCTGTGAAGCTCTGGTGAACTCAATGCCCAAGAGGGTTAAGGTAGTGCTGGAAAATAATGGTGACCACACAAAATATTAAACAATGGGTTCCCCTAGGTGGACTTTACCGGCACTTGCATAGACAAAAAGAAATTATAAAAGTAGAAGCTATTATACATAGTAAAAACATATAAATTTTATTCATGTTGAAGAATACAAATATTAAAAACAAAAATAGATGTCTAGAATAACATGGTAGTACTACATAGTGAACGTAATAAACATCAAATAATAGGCAATAACGAAAGGAACCAGAAAACTCTTCTCAAGCCTGACGCGTTTCGGGGTATTTAGTGTTTGTAGGGTCCTTCTTCAGGGGCATAGTTGAGAAAGAGGGGTTCATCTAAACTAATTGAAAAAATGAAAAATGAAAAAACAGGGGGTCAAATGTTAGTAGGACTATCAGTAAATATCCAGTAAGAGATTGAAGTGATCAAATTGATCGCCTACCTGACAGGATTTCATTGATTGCTTGTAGAAAGGAGGTTTTTGTTAAAAGCAAAGAAAACCACAGAGAAAGGGCAGGATGTAAAAGTGAGCAGTAATGGTATAACAAGTATAGATAATATTGTTAGGTAATGAGGGCTGCAAGTTGGTGGGCAGCAGTCTCCATAAAGGAGTATAACAGTGCCGACCCGGGCGTGCGCAAGCCAGAGCGATATGCTGGGGTCACAGGAAGGCGTCTCTAAAAAAATGAGAGAATTGAGGAACCTTTAGAAAAGATCCAGTATAGGTGATTTAAGGAGTAAATGATTCAATAAACTGGTGTAAGCAATAATATGCAGAGGGAGCACACTAAAGATACTATATATATGGGCAACAAACTTGATGGCTTGGTGCAACCGAGAAGTACAGTGCAGATTCATAAAAGAGATCTAGCTTGGAATGCATTAGGGTAGAGAAAAATGTACATATATATAAATGGATGTTATAATAAAGTTGTTGCATGGTAAAAGAAGATAATAGATACAAAAAATATATATACCCCGGAGTGAGTATATGATATGCATGAGTATTAAAGAATTCTATCGTTGTACATCCTAGGAGCTAGAGTAATGTAATTAAGTATATCATGATGGTATATAGGAAGTAAATAAGAAACAAATATGTTAATACAAAACCCATATGTGTGTGCTCCCAATAGTCTACAGGGACTAAGAGCCATAGAAGGCTAGTAAGTAATGAACAAGCGAGAGAAATGGAACTGTATAATTGTAAATGTGTAAACAATAAAGGGAGAGATATTACTGCACCTATGACAATAATGCTTGAATGAAGGAAAAGTGAGAAAAAGTATATCAGTGGAGTAAAATACCTTAAGAAGACAAATAATGTAGCCAGCCTCACAACCCAGCGTCCGGCGTGTATAGCGCCTTAGCAGGGAGTGAGTGAGGCTGGTTTAAATGGTGTGCGGGCTCCAATTAGCTGGCGTCAAAACGAGGGGGCGGCGCTTAGGGAGGCACTTGGGCGTTTCTCCATCTCACGCCCACTGCCTCCATGTTGCCACTCCGGCGAGCATGCTCAGTTCGCCGGAGTGGCACTTCCGTGCCGGTGGGGCGGGTGTGCGCGACGTCGCTCCAACGTCATTGCGTTCGCGCATGCGCCTCGCTTCGGGGAGGTCTGTACAGGGCGTCTCAGCTGACGGTCTCCACTACACAGCTGTGCCTCGTTTTGACGCCAGCTAATTGGAGCCCGCACACCATTTAAACCAGCCTCAATCACTCCCTGCTAAGGCGCTATACACGCCGGACGCTGGGTTGTGAGGCTGGCTACATTATTTGTCTTCTTAAGGTATTTTACTCCACTTATATACTTTTTCTCACTTTTCCTTCATTCAAGCATTATTGTCATAGGTGCAGTAATATCTCTCCCTTTATTGTTTACACATTTACAATTATACAGTTCCATTTCTCTCGCTTGTTCATTACTTACTAGCCTTCTATGGCTCTTAGTCCCTGTAGACTATTGGGAGCACACACATATGGGTTTTGTATTAACATATTTGTTTCTTATTTACTTCCTATATACCATCATGATATACTTAATTACATTACTCTAGCTCCTAGGATGTACAACGATAGAATTCTTTAATACTCATGCATATCATATACTCACTCCGGGGTATATATATTTTTTGTATCTATTATCTTCTTTTACCATGCAACAACTTTATTATAACATCCATTTATATATATGTACATTTTTCTCTACCCTAATGCATTCCAAGCTAGATCTCTTTTATGAATCTGCACTGTACTTCTCGGTTGCACCAAGCCATCAAGTTTGTTGCCCATATATATAGTATCTTTAGTGTGCTCCCTCTGCATATTATTGCTTACACCAGTTTATTGAATCATTTACTCCTTAAATCACCTATACTGGATCTTTTCTAAAGGTTCCTCAATTCTCTCATTTTTTTAGAGACGCCTTCCTGTGACCCCAGCATATCGCTCTGGCTTGCGCACGCCCGGGTCGGGCGGGACGGGAGCACTGTTATACTCCTTTATGGAGACGGCTGCCCACCAACTTGCAGCCCTCATTACCTAACAATATTATCTATACTTGTTATACCATTACTGCTCACTTTTACATCCTGCCCTTTCTCTGTGGTTTTCTTTGCTTTTAACAAAAACCTCCTTTCTACAAGCAATCAATGAAATCCTGTCAGGTAGGCGATCAATTTGATCACTTCAATCTCTTACTGGATATTTACTGATAGTCCTACTAACATTTGACCCCCTGTTTTTTCATTTTTCATTTTTTCAATTAGTTTAGATGAACCCCTCTTTCTCAACTATGCCCCTGAAGAAGGACCCTACAAACACTAAATACCCCGAAACGCGTCGGGCTTGAGAAGAGTTTTCTGGTTCCTTTCGTTATTGCCTATTATTTGATGTTTATCACGTTCACTATGTAGTACTACCATGTTATTCTAGACATCTATTTTTGTTTTTAATATTTGTATTCTTCAACATGAATAAAATTTATATGTTTTTACTATGTATAATAGCTTCTACTTTTATAATTTCTTTTTGTCTATGCAAGTGCCGGTAAAGTCCACCTAGGGGAACCCATTGTTTTGTATTTATGCATTATTGGACGTGGCACGGCTTTTCTCCTAAACGAGTTGGTCACCCCTTCTTTGTACCACACAAAATATTGACACTTTGGGCCCAATTTGGACATTTTCACTTACGGGTGTACTCACTGTTGTTGCCAGCGGTTTAGACAATAATGGCTGAAAGATACCTGAAGAATGCTGAGCGGCGAGCTGTCCTGGAGTTTCCCCCGCAGCACTTGAAACCTTCCCCAACCCTTAGGTGAACAACTGTTGGAGGTTCCTTTTTCTTTCTCTCTCCTGACATTAAGCCATTGGGGTTTTTTTTACTGGTTATTGTAGCGGCTTTATGGAATTTTTTTAGAACAGTTTGGATGACATATATGAAAAATGAAAAGCTTGAAAACAGGACTACTCCGACCATAATGAGGCTTGTTCTGAGTGGAACCTGTCCTGTTAAACCTCTGTATGGTCTTGCTCACCGTGCTGCAGCTCAGTTTCAGGGTCTTGGCAATCGTCTAATAGCCTAGGTCATCTTTATGTAGAGCAACAATTATTTTTTTCAGATCCTCAGAGAGTTCTTTGCCATGGGGTGCCATGTTGCACTTCCAGTGACCAGTATGAGAGAGTGAGAGTGATAACACCAAATTTAACACACCTGCTCCCCATTCACACCTGAGACCTTGTAACATTAACGAGTCACATGACATTGGGGAGGTAAAATGGCTAATTGGACCCAATCTGGACATTTTCCCTTAGGGGTGTACTCATTTTTGTTGCCGGCAGTTTAGACATTAATGGCTTTTCTTTTGAGTTATTTTGAGGGAACAGCAAATTTACACTGTTATACAAGCTGTACACTCACTACTTTACATTGTAGTAAAGTGTCATTCCTTCAGTGTTGTCACATGAAAAGATATAATAAAATATTTACAAAAATGTGAGGGGTGTACTCACTTTTGTGAGATACTGTATATTAAATCATTTTTAAATGAGTATTTTTTTTTCTTTGCACAAAATAATGAAAAAAAGAAAAACAAATAAAAAATTGACTTCTTGTAAAATAAAATCATGCAAAAAATGCTAAGGGGGGGTAGTTAGTTTTAGTTAAGGTTATTTGTTATATCTGCTAGGCTGCTTGAAGCCGAACAGCCTAAAGAAGTTTTTAACTATTTATCAATTACTTGTCTTTAAATTTGGAAGCACTGCCATTACTGCATTTATACAAGTTTTTTAACAGCCATGGGGAAAGATTTAGTAAATCACTATCTTAATTTCATTAATTTCATTAATTTTCATCATTAAGTTCTTTAGATTTTTTACATTTATTAAAACCTTGGAAAATAGTGACATATGGTGACTATGACTGGTCTATCATTCATGATATTATGACCCTCATTCTAGTATATCTAGCAAGAAAACATACCCCACTTGCAAATTGGACACTATGTTAAACTAATATTAGGGGATATTGAAGCTAAAGTGTTGTATTTAAGCATATTTATCGTTATTCTTAGGTTTTAAGTGCAGCAACCCAAAGCAGAATCCACCTTGTATTGATACAAAAAGTGAATTCCAATAGTTTTTGATCTTTAAAGTTGAAACATAGGAATTAAGAACTATTTATTGAATAAAACAGACTGTGTGGGTTTTACCTGGGTGTTACATAGTTAGTAAGGTTGAATAAGGACAACAGTCCATTCAGTTCAACCTGTGTAGGTGTGTGTGTAGAAAAAACATTTCCCATATCCCCGTATATTCTTTTTGAAAAGAGTCCAAGAGTCTTTTAAAACTATCCATACTTCCTGCCAACACTACTGATTGTGGAAGACAGTTCCACATCCTTACCGCCTGACAGTAAAAAACCTCCTATGCAGCTTAACGTTAAACTGCTTCTCTTCCAGTCTCATCATGTGGCCCAGTGTCCTCTTACATTCCCTGAGACTGAAAAGTTTCATACTTACGCCGGGGTCAATCTTAGAGATATTTGTAAATCACTATCATTTCTCCTCTCTACCGTCTCTTCTCCAGGGAGAATAGATTTAGCGATTGTAGTCGTTCCTCATAATTGAGGTCCTCCAGTCCCCATATTAATTTAATTGTCCTTCTCTGGACTCTCTCCAGCTACAGCACATCCTTACTCAGGATTGGTGACCAGAACTGGACGAAATACTCCAGATGAGCCTAACCAGAGTTTTATAAAATGGAAGAATAATCATTTAATTTAATGATTTATTTAATCATTTCTCTGGAGTAAATTCCCTTTTTAATGCATGCTAATATTCTGCTGGCTTTGGTAGCTGCAGCTTGACACTGCATGCTATTGCTCAGTCTGTCTTCTACTAGGACCCCTAGATCCTTCTCCATCCTGGAAGACATTAGGGGTTCTCCCCCTAATGATTAAGTTGTGTTTATATTTTTACCCCCCAAGTGCATTACCTTACATTTTAATCATCATTTGCCATGGAGTAGCCCACTCCATTATTTTATACAGGTCCTCTTGTAAAGTTTCTATATCCTGCTGTGTTGTTATTGCCCTACATATTTTTGTGTCGTCAGCAAACACTGAGATCAGGCTATTTATCCCACCCTCTATATCATTTATAAATAAATTTAACAGAATAACAGAAGAAGGAAGGAAATCCTGGACTGCCGCACTCCATGAAAAAGGCATTTTTGTTGGCAATAATTAGTAAAAATCCAACAAAACAGTCACATCGAAAAGTGGATAAGACAGGTATTAGAGGCTAATGCGTTTCACATCAAATGATGCTTACTCATAGCTAATTTAACAAAGACCAACTATGAGCATATAAAGGATAATTGAAAAAGAAATACACCAATCAAAATTTAACAATTCGATGGTTACACCTTCTGCACGATTGGTTCTTGAAAATCTCGGGAAATAAGGTGCACCTGTGGAATAAAAGAACACTAATACAAATAAAGTAAGTAGATAAGTAGATGTGTAAACAATAGACAAAAATTAATGTCCGACTAACTTTGAACACATCTGTATGAAAAGAAAGGAGAGAATAACATCTCTCTTTCAATCATACTAAACAATGTTATTATGAAATATTTAATGTAATGTAATCTTAAAAAGGTATGTTTGAAAAGATATTGTTGTAGTAACAAACGTGCTACTGCCCACAAATACCAAAATGGAAAGGACCCTATTAGTCAATAATATATTATATCATGCTTAAAAAATGGTTTTGTTAATTTATTGGGTCCGTTTGAAATCTAGATAACTCGTCAGGTAAAGGGCAATGAAGACATGGATGTATAAGAAACTACCAGGACCTAGGCTTCTATATCAAAACATATTCAAAGAACAACTAAAGGAACAGGGCCAAGGGGGAGAAGCATGAAGGGGGTATATGCTTGGGAAAAGGGAGAGTAGACACCGGAACTATTCGACAAAGAAGTACTAAAGTTATGAGCAGGTGTATTGGGGAGCCTGATGTCTCACTCCTCCCACTGCAGACAAAATTGAGCTCATACTTGGAAACAAAGAACATCACTAGAAATTTCCTTTATCCAGGAAAAACAAATGGTATTTATATATATGAAATATGTTTGAGCTACTGTGCTGAACCCGCAAACAAAATGAAAAATAAAGAGCAGGTGTATAGCAAGACTCAAAGTCTCACCCCATCTGCTGTAAACAAAGTGATGATCATATGAACGAGCTACTAAAGGACCACTGAAAAAAAACACTAAATGGTAAAATAATAGAATGTATATAAGCTGCGGGAAAGATTAAAGACTTGTGAGCGGGTGTATGGCGAGATGCAAAGTCTCAACCCCACCAGCTACAAACAAAAGCATGATTCTAATTAAAAGACCCATAGCAAATTCATGGATGTATTCCAGAGAATGGGATGTAATGAATTACCAATGGAACAACGGGCAAATTACAGGAAAAATATATTATTAAGTTTAGTTATTTAGTTATTAACTATTTATCCATATAATGCTAGTATTACTATAGACACTTTTCTCAGTACTCTTCTGTATTGGTTTATGGTTTATTTGTATTAGTGTTCTTTCATTCCACAGGTGCACCTTATTTCCTGGGATTTTCAAGAACCAATCGTGCAGAAGGTGTAACCATCGAATTGTTAAATTTTGATTGGTGTATTTCTTTTTCAATTATCCTTTAGAGCCCTTTCACACTGGGGCGGTTTGCAGGCGTTATTGCAATAAAATAGCGCCTGCAAACCGACTTAAAAGTGCCTCTACTGTTTCTTCAGTGTGAAAGCCTGAGGGCTTTCACACTGAAGCGGTGCGCTGGCAGGAGAAAAAAAAAACTCCTGCAAACCGCATCTTTGGAGCGGTGAAGGAGCGGTGTATTCACCGCTCCTTCACCGCTCCTGCCCACTGAAATCAATGGGGCAGCACGGCTATACCGCGGCTATAGCAGCGCTATGCAAGCGGTTTTAACCCTTTTTCTGCCGCCAGCGGGGGTTAAAACCACACCGCTAGCGGCCAAATACCGCCACAAAAACAACGGTAAAGCAGCGCTAAAAATAGTGCTGTTTTACCCTCGACGCCCCCACCGCCCCAGTGTGAAAGGGGCCTTATATGCACATAGTTGGTCTTTGTTAAATTAGCTATGAGTAAGCATCATTTGATGTGAAACGTGTTAGCCTCTAATCCCTGTCTTATCCACTTTTCGATGTGACTGTTTTGTTGGATTTTTACAAATTTTTGCCAATAAAAATGCCTTTTTCATGGAGTGCGGCAGTCCAGGATTTCCTTCCTTCTTCTACACATTTGTGCAGAGCCAGCACCTAAGAGTTTGCAGTAGGGTGGGAGCACTTGTTTAGGTGTGGAAGCTTTGTGAGCAGCATTCCTACTTCAGAATTGGTCCCAGGAGGAGCGTAAAAGCTCAGACACTAATTGAATGGGGACACACAACAAACACATAGTGGATTTTACTCAAACATTTGACTGTAAAAGTTGAAGTATGCTTTAAAGCGGCATTAAACTCAAAACCAAACATTTATTATATTACATCCTACCAATTCTTGCTTTCCTTTATTTTTCCCTGGTGATCTGACCAGTAAGTCTGTTGTTTTTCAACAGAACAAGCTCTCCGGCAAATGTAGCATTTAGAGGGCTGAGAGAAACCATTTACCACTGACAGAGCTGCTTACAATAATCAGCATTTACTTATATAGGTAAACTTTTGCTGTAACTGATTTGTAACTGCAGTCTAAGCTGGAGTTTGTCTTTAATTGGTTAGTGTATCTAAATCTGCTAGTACATCTAACACTCCCCTCCACCCAGACTGACAATGCTGCTGTCAAAAGGTGCTCCTGTGCTCATTCATTCAGAGTGGGAGCACTCTACAGGAGGTGTGTTACCAGCCAGATCACCCGGTGACAACAAAGGGAAAAAGCCTTAAAAAAGGAAAACGAATGCAGCCACCACATCTAATAATTAGTAAGCTGCAATATATTACATTTTTGGTATTGGGTTTAATACCGCTCTAGGCATGTTTTATTATGATATAGACATTTTGGGCTGACAGATTATTACTCTGACCCATTGTTGTACAGTTACTCAAGAGTGCCCCAAATCATTAAGGAAAAACAATCTAAGTTAAAAAGTACTATTTAAAACAGTGATTCTCAAACTGTGTGCCGCTTGGGATTTGCAAGTGTGCCATGGGAGTTTTGAAAAATATTTAAAATTGCTAGTGTTTTGAAACCTTGAACATGTCAAAAAATTAAATGGTAAATCAATTTTGCAAAAGTTAAAAAAATAACATCAGCAATCTCTGTCAGTCTGGTATTCATTGCTTCCTTTTGTAACGCAAGACTTGTGCGAGATCTCGGGAGAACTCGATCGCTCTATTTGTATTATAATAATAGAGACTGTTCCATTTGTTTGTTCCGTTTGCCAAATTTGGAGCTTCGCTTCAATCTGATTTGCTCTTGAAAGCAGGCACATCTTTCACATTAAATTTAAATTTAAACATATTTGTAAAAATAAATAAGTTCTTCACCACAAAAATTGTTAAATCTTTTCAGGTGTGCCGTGATCTAAATCTTTTCTAAATTTAAAAAATTTAATTTAATTTAATCTAAATTTTTAGAACTTTTTGGTGTGTCGCAAGACAAAAGGTTTGAGAAACACTGATTTAAAATGTTAAAAGATAATGGTTAACAAGCAAAATTATAGTTTTCAACCTAAGCCAACTTAAGAACTTTTACTGCTTCTCAGAGACACCTCTCTGCTAAGGTTATACCTTCAGGTCTTCTGTAGCTCTTGTTAAACTGCTGTATGAAGTGTGCAAATTGGACCTAAAAAAAAAGAACAATAATCAGTAACCAGCAAAATCACATGTCAAATATTTCAGTTGCCATTTATTCACTGAATCTAATGGGCACTCACCAGTTCGGAGCTTGTACAGGATGGGTCTGGGAAAAGGACCATGACAGCACTGATGGCACAAAGCAGTAGCATATTGATACTTTCATACAACAGCTCTAAATGCTGGAGTAAATGATCATATCTTCAAGGAAATATAAAGAAAATTTGCCTAGTAAAAGTGAAAGTGAGGTCACTATCAACAAAGGAAACCAAGCACAGTAGTGTAAATGATAGTTTAGAGGAAAAATTAGAAACCACAAAATAGATGCAAACTGAGCCAGAAAGAAAATCAAACTAAAAACAGAGGTGCTAGATCTTTTATTACTGGTATCCGGTGTTCTCAAAGACCATCCTATTGATCAAGCTATCTTGCTTCAGTCAGATTACCCGCAAATGTTAAAAAAAAACACCCTAACGGAGGGGGGTCTTCAGACACATCCAACTATACAGGAAACAGAAAGAGCGCCACACCAAAGGTGTGAGATCCCAAAATTATGTTTTATTATGCCCATGGCAGAAATTTGTTATATATGTAGCACCCTGATGTTTAGGCAGGGTTTCTATTAAATTTATTTGCCAAGTGATAATTGCTATGACCAACTGTCAGAAGGTCAGTTGCTTTCGCCTTAATTTTGGCACTTCTCTCTTCTGTCTGCTTCTGTCTGCTAGATGGCTGGGTATCTGGTGACAATAGATAAGACAAGGGCATTGCAAGAACAGATTGGGAATGAATGGAGTGTCTCAGGCAATGGGCAGGGATCTTTTTGGGTCCCTTGGCCTGCTGGGAAAACCTATTAATTTGGGTGGAGTCAGGTGATCGGGGTTCTGTGCCACCAGGATGGCTGTTTAGGTGGATATGTGTTGTATTGCCCTGGGCTGTTAGGCCATAAACCTAAGGCCTATCCTGGGAACATCTGGCTGCTAGGATGTCTGAGGGCCTATCCAGAAGCAAGAAGCAGCGTAGGGTTGGGACTGCGAGCTTGTAGTCCAACCAGAAGTAACGGTTCAGCCGGCCGGAGAACCTGTCATGGTTGGAGGTAGAGGGGAACGCTGTCGCCATTAAGGGACCATCCACCTTGTTACCGGGGACCACTGTGAGTAGCTGAAGCAAGTACCAAAGCATTATTTCTACCAGCCAGGGATGGGGAAGAAGTGGGAAAATTTCAGCAAGTGCCAAGTCAAGGACCCAGCCAGTGGAGGTGACGCTTGCAGAGCATAATTGTGTGCCAAGTCAGGGACCAAGCAGGCCAGTGAGATGACACTTGGGGAGTATCTGTGAGTGCCAAGCTAGGGACCCAGCAGGGACGCGGGGGGGTGACGCTTGAGGAAGATACCGAGTTGAGAAGATTGGAAGAGCTCAGGGGATCCAGTGGCAAGTGGATCAGGAAGTCTAGTGAAAGAATGGGAGCTCAGTTGAGTAAAGTTCTACAATAGGAGATTGTAGAAAAAGCGAGAGAGAGTTCATTGAAACCTTTGTTAGAAACTGTTACAAGATTGTTGCCATAGGAGACAGCAGTCCTACTCATTCAGATGTGGTAATGTCTAGCTTTCCCTGCATGGCTATCTGCCTATAGAAATCTCACAGTCTGCCAAATAAAATTGCATTACGTATGGGTGTCCTGGCCCTAACGCTCTCTCCCACAGTTCTATTTAAGAGATAGTAAATCTCTTTGCATTCAAGAAGTGTCTGGCGCCCATCAATCCACCTTGCATTACACCCACCATGCCTTGTAACCCACTCTACACGGAAGGATGTCAGCTGTCCCTAACTAAGGAGGTCACCCTTAGGCCTAGAGAGGCTTGGGACTTTGCTACATTTGCACCCGATGTGAGCAAAGGTGTTATTCTCGCAGCAGTCTCCCATAGCAACCGGCTACAGCTACATCAGGATTTCGTCTGGCTCCTTGGGAAGATGGAAAGTAACATCTCTACTTCTTATAGACTGTGTTATTATGCATTCCAACAGTGTGGGGAAGAACCAGCAAGTCTCATTGCTCATGGGAGAGTATCAGCCTGGTCTTTTGACACTTCCCGCCAGTGCTGCTAGGGTTAAAACAGACTGCATTACAGATTTGGTGTGCTGCAGAAGGAAAAAGGTGGTTGCTAAATTTTCCAGAAAGTATCTCACCATGCAGAGGAGAATAAGGAAGTACTGCCACGTGTGCCTGGTTGTGGGTTGGAGAAGATGGTGCAGTTAACAGAGAACAGAATTAAAATTAGACTTGGGAAACTTAACATTAATAAATCACCGGGACCAGATGACTTGCACCTGAGGGTACTTAGGGAACTCAGTCAAGTAATTGCCAGACCATTGTTCCTATTTTTTACTGACAGTCTACTGACTGGAATGGTACCAGCTGATTGAAGAAAAGCCAGTGTAGCATCAATATTTAAAAAGGGCCCAAAATACATGCCTGGGAATCACAGTCCAGTTAGCCTAACGTCAATAGAATGCAAGCTCTTGGAGGGGATGATAAGGGACTATACACATGATTTTAGTAATGAGAACGGTATAATTAGCAGTAATCAGCATGGGTTCATGAAGAATCGTTCTTGCCAAATCTAATAACCTTCTATGAGGAGGTGAGTTGCCATCTAGATAAAGGAAGGCCCGTAGACGTGGTGGATTTTGCAAAAGCATTTGACACAGTTCCCCATAAACGTTTACTGTACAAAATAAGGTCCCTTGGCATGGACCATAGGGTGAGTACATGGATTGAAAACTGGCTACAAGGGCGAGTTCAGAGGGTAGTGATAAATGGGGAGTACTTGGAATGGTCAGGGGTGGGTAGTGGGGTTTCCCAGGGTTCTGTGCTTTAACCAATCCTATTTAATTTGTTCATAAACGAGCTGGAGGATGGGGTAAACAGTTCAATCCCTGTATTTGCGGGCAATACTAAGCTAAGCAGGGCAATAACTTTTCCATAGAATGTGGAAACCTTGCAAAAAGGTCTGAAAAAAATTAATGGGGTGGGCAACTACATGGAAAATTAGGTTTAATGTAGAAAAATGTAAAATAATTCATTTGGGTGGCAAAAATATGAATGCAATCTATACACTAAGTAAAAACACTACACTATAAAAAGGGGATCAACTCCAGAGATAAAATGATAATTCTCCCGCTCTACAAGAATCTGGTCCGGCCGCACCTGGAGTATGCTGTCCAGATCTGGGCACCAGTCCTCAGGAAGGATGTACTGGAAATAGAGCGAGTACAAAGAATGGCAACAAAGCTAATAAAGGGTCTGGAGGATGTTACTTATGAGGAAAGGTTGCGAGAACTGAATTTATTCTCTCTGGAGAAGAGACGCTTGAGAGGGGATATGATTTCAATTTACAAATACCGTACTGGTGACTAGGGATGAGCCGAATACAACCCCCGGTTGGGTTCGCAGCAGAACATGCGAACGGACCGAAAGTTTGCGCGAACATTTGAACACCGTTAAAGTCTATGGTACCCAAACATGAAAAATCAAAAGTGCGAATTTTGAAGGCTAATATGCAAGTTATTTCCTAAAAAGTGTTTGGGGACCTGGGTCCTGCCCCAGGGGACATGTATCAATGCAAAAAAAAGTTTTAAAAACGGCCATTTTTTCGGGAGCAGTGATTTTAATAATGCTTAAAGTGAAAAAATAAAAGTGAAATATTCCTTTAAATATCATACCTGGGGGGTGACTATAGTATGCCTGTAAAGTGGCGCACGTTTCCCGTGTTTAGAACAGTTCCTGCACAAAATTACATTTCTAAAGGAATAAAAGTCATTTAAAACTACTTGCGGCTGTAATGTAATGTCGGGTCCCGGCAATATGGATGAAAATTATTGAGAAAAACCTCATGGGTACCCCCCCCAGCCCATTACCAGGCCCTTTGGGTCTTGTATGGATATTAAGGGGAACCCCGCACCCAAATTAAAAAAAGAAAACGCGTGGGGCCCCCCCGGCCATATATACTCTGAACAGCAGTATACAGGTGGTCCAAACAAGACAGGGTCTGTAGGTTTGTTCTTAAGTATAATCTGTAATTTGGATCAGGTACATTTTGTAAGTGTAGCTTCAGCCAAAAAATCTATTTTTAAGCTTTTTGGATAATATAGGGAAGGGTTATCACCCCTGTAACATTTGTTTTGCAGTCTGTGCCCCTGTTCAGAAGATTTCACCTCACTTTCTGTCCCAATGACAATTGGATTTTGAAAATTTGGGGTTATTAGGGAAACAAGGATTGGTGATAAAGCATCAGTGGAGACACCTTTTTCCCATATTAACTCTTACAGGAGAGAATTTCCCTTCCTAGGGGTAGATTTCCTCTCATTTCCTGTTGTCTCCCTCCGTTTGTATGTAGGAGTCGTTTGTAAGTCGGATGTTTGAAAGTAGGGGACTGCCTGTTTAACAGTTACTCACAGTTACTCTTGGTGGGCGCTGGAATGGGCCCTGCTGTGAAATATTATATCAAGAATTGTAATTACATGCCCCTGTTAAACAGGGGCAGAAAAATTGGGCCTTTGGTGGTGGTGGTGCCACAACACTGTAAGCCCTCACAGTTATGCCGCGTACACACAGTCGGACTTTTCGTCTACAAAAGTCCGACAGCCCGTCTGACAGATTTTCGGCGGACTTTTTGCTGACTTGTGGCAGACTTGAGGCAGACTTTCTAACGAACGGACTTCCCTACTCACGATCACACAAAAGTTCGACAGCCTAGTACGCGGTGACGTACACCAAGTCCGACGAGACTATAAAACGAAAGTTCAATAGCCCGTACGACACCCTTTGGGCTTCTTCTGCTAATCTCGTGTTTATCTCGTGTTAATAGCCCGTACGACACCCTTTGGGCTTCTTCTGCTAATCTCGTGTTTATCTCGTGTTAGTAGAAGTTTGGTGAGAGACGATTCGCGCTTGTGAGACTCGTATTTTTCAGTTCGTTTTAACTGTTGTTCAGTCTGTGCTTGTGAGGTTTGTATCTGCTTTTCAGTGCGTTTGGTCAGTTGGCATTGAGAAATCTTTGTTTTATTGTCCGCTCGTTCCTGATTTTCAGGTCGCTCTTCACAGGCCTTGCTGTTCTTCAGTGCGTTCTGTTAAGTGCGTTCTGACCAGCCGACCGTTTTGAAGCCATGTTACCTGTACGTACTCGTCGTCGAGCTCGTGCATTGTATGTGCTTGGTGCTGTAGTTCATTCTTCAGCCCAAGACCAGTCCATGAACAGGGCGAGGAGGAGTTCATGGACCAAGAATTGGTTGCTCCAGCGTGACCAGTTCTGTCACATGCCATTGCTCCGTGAGATCCGTGAGAATAATCCTGAGGATTTCAGGAACTTTCTCCGGATGACGGACCCCGTTTTTGACCGTTTGTTGGCTTTGCTGACCCCCTATATCAGCAGGCAGGATACCTGCATGAGGCAAGCCATCACTCCGGAGCAGAGGCTAGTTGCCACGTTGCGGTACTTGGTGACAGGGAGAAGCCTGCAGGACCTCAAGTTCTTGACAGGCATCTCCCCCCAGGCTCTGGGGATCATTATCCCAGAGACCTGTTCTGCCATCATCCAGGTCCTGCAGAAGGACTATATTAAGGTAAGAAATTTTTCTTTTATTAGCATCACATGTTATTTTATTTAATCTTTGATAATGTAATATATTTCTTAACTCAAACACTACTTACCATCATTGCAATATAGTGTGAATGTCCCCTTTTTCTCCTCATGCATGGTGTAATTTTTTCCTGTTCTTTTTTGTCATGCATGTATATTTTCCTTCACTAACCTCCCCAGCATACAATGCTGGGCACATATCCACCTAGTCTACTCAGTTTGAATGTATTTAGTCAGCTGCATTGTATTTTGTTTCCCCTAAACTCCATCCAAATAGTGTGCGTGTCATAAACTAGACTTCCAAACCCCCCCCTAAACTACATCCAAATAGTGTGCGTGTCATTAACTTGATTTCCAAACCCCTTCCCCCACCTAAACTCCATCCAAATAGTGTGCGTGTCATTAACTTGATTTCCAAACCACTTCCCCCACCTAAACTCCATCCAAATAGTGTGCGTGTCATTAACTTGATTTCTAAACCCCTTCCCCCACCTAAACTCCATCCAAATAGTGTGCGTGTCATTAACTTGATTTCCAAACTCCTTTCCCCACCTAAACTCCATCCAAATAGTGTGCATGTCATTAACTTGATTTCCAAACCCCCCCCTAAACTCCATCCAAATAGTGTCCGTGTCATTAACTTGATTTCCAACCCCCCCCTAAACTCCATCCAAATAGTGTGCGTGTCATTAACTTGATTTCCAAACCCCTTCCCCCACCTAAACTTCATCCAAATAGTGTGCGTGTCATTAACTTGATTTCCAAACCCCTTCCCCCACCTAAACTCCATCCAAATAGTTTGCGTGTCATTAACTTGATTTCCAAACCCCTTCCCCCACCTAAACTCCATCCAAATAGTGTGCGTGTCATTAACTTGATTTCCAAACCCCCCCCCTAAACTCCATCCAAATAGTGTGCGTGTCATTAACTTGATTTCCAAACCCCCCTAAACTCCATCCAAATAGTGTGCGTGTCATTAACTTGATTTCCAAACCCCCCTACCCTAAACTCCATCCAAATAGTGTGCGTGTCATTAACTTGATTTCAAAACCCCCCCTAAACTCCATCCAAATAGTGTGCGTGTCATTAACTTAATTTCCAAACCCCTTCCCCCACCTAAACTCCATCCAAATAGTGTGCGTGTCATTAACTTGATTTCCAAACTCCTTCCCCCACCTAAACTCCATCCAAATAGTGTGCGTGTCATTAACTTGATTTCCAAACCCCTTCCCCCACCTAAACTCCATCCAAATAGTGTGCGTGTCATTAACTTGATTTCCAAACCACTTCCCCCACCTAAACTCCATCCAAATAGTGTGCGTGTCATTAACTTGATTTCCAAACCCCTTCCCCCACCTAAACTCCATCCAAATAGTGTGTGTGTCATTAACTTTGATTTCCAAACCCCTTCCCCCACCTAAACTCCATCCAAATAGTGTGCGTGTCATTAACTTGATTTCCAAACCCCTTCCCCCACCTAAACTCCATCCAAATAGTGTGCGTGTCATTAACTTGATTTCCAAACCCCCCCCCCCTAATAATTTGCTATAATGTTCTGTGGTGTTGATTTTCACAAAGCAAATATATGTTGCACTTTGAAAAATGCATTTGTACTCTGCAAGTGCATTTGCTCCAGGGCTTTAGTAAATGAGCAGAAGCTCTGCTGATTTCCATCATCCAATCATGTGCAAGCGACAAAGTGTTTGGATTAATTGCCCTTGCATGTGATTGGGTACTCCTTGCAACATGAAGCCTTTTTACCTTACCTCATTTACTAAGCTGTGGAGCAACTGCACTTGCAGAGTGCGACAACTGCACTTTTCAAACTGCACAGTCTTGTAGCCTTTAGTCAATAAAACCCTGCGTGTCCTTAAACTTTTAATTTCTAATTTCACCACCCCCTAAAATGTAACAATGTGCCATCAGAGGGGGTGAGCAATCTGATAAGTGTGCCTTTCCATATTATTTATTCAAGAAGATTTCAATTATTTAATGTTATACTGATGCTGGGCAATAATGTTTTAAGTGTATAATGTTCTTGCAATGTTCTTTTCTAAATTACTGAGTTTTGTTTTCTTGTTTGATTCCCCAGTTTCCTTCAACGCCACAGGAATGGTAGACTGTGGCATCCCATTTTGCCACCCGTTGGGACTTTCCCAATTGTGGAGGGGCTATAGATGGGAAACATGTCCACATCGTGCCACCACCCCATTCGGGGTCATACTATTTTAATTATAAGGGGTTCCATAGTATTGTCTTAATGGCGGTGGTGTCGGCACAATATGAATTTCTCTATGTGGACGTGGGGAAGAATGGCCGGATGTCGGATGGAGGAGTATTTGTCCAGACGGAGTTCTGCCAGCGTCTCCAGAGTGGTGGCCTGGGATTGCCACCTGATGCGGATAACGTGGAAGGACTCCCCTTTGTCTTCATAGCAGATGAAGCCTTCGCTCTGAGCAAGCACCTCATGAGGCCATTCCCCCAAAGAACCCTCACCCCGGAGAAGAGGGTTTTTAATTTCCGGCTGGCCAGAGAGAGAAGAGTTGTTGAGAATGCTTTTGGGATTCTGGCCAGCCGGTTCCGCCTGTTTCAAACATCCATTAACTTGGCGGAATACAAACTTAATTTCATCATTTTAGCGTGCTGCATCCTGCACAACTTTTTGAACAAACATTCTACAAATTATATTGTGCCAGTTGGGCCTGAGGCCGGACTTATTAGTGACAATCTGACGGGCCTGGATACTGTCCGTACTGGCTTGGCCCCCCAAAGTGCCCGTCAAGTTTGAGAGAAATATGTAAATTATTTTATGGGTAGGGGGGCCATTGCAATGCCCCAGGAACTTTAAATTATCGAAATTAAAAATCTTGATGAAATATTGAATTATATTTATTGCTTGCCTTTCTTTTTGGCTTTCTCCTAGGTTATGGTAGAGCACTTGTAGTGCAAAGTGTATTTTCCTTGACTAAATAAGCACCATTGTCACTGTAAACAACTATTTTAAATTTAAACAAACTGATACTGAGCATTGAAATAACAAACCACACATTTAGTTAATTACTAAACAGATGTTTTAACATTCTGTATACATTCACTTATGCATTAGTAAAAAATTTGGATAGTCAAAAAAACAATATAATTAGGTCATTTTTTTTTTTTTACTATATATATATTTTTTTTTTTTTGGTTTTGTAAAAACAGGCCTCTTTTTTAATTTTTTTTTGGTTTTTTAAAAACAGGCCTTTTTTTTTTTTTTAGGTTTTTTTAAAACAGGCCTCTTTTTTTTTTTTTTTGGTTTTTTGTAAAAACAGGCCTCTATTTTTGTTAAAATTTTTTTGGAAAATATGCCTCTATTTTTTTATTTTTATTTTTTTTTTTTTGGAAAACAGGCCTCTATTTTTAGGTTTTTTTATTTTATTTTTTTTCTAAACAGGCCTCCATTTTTTTAACATTTTTTTTTTTTGTTAAACAGGCATATAATTTCTACAAAATAAATAAGAGAAGGCCCAGAATGGGGTCAGCAAACAAGGAAATGAAGAACATGATCGATGTTTTTTGGGTTGAAAAAGGGCATTTAGATTCGACCCAAACCATCGATCATGTCCTTCATTTCCTGCTGCATACGATCCAGCCGATTCCGCTTTTGATCTATTTCCCCATTCCAGGCCATTATTTGAGCAATCAGCCGTTGGGCACTGTCTGTAGTAAAATTGTCACTCGGACCTAAAATTGAATGAAAAAAAGATGCGTTTAGAAATATGCAGACATACATAGATTACCTTACCATAAGCTGGTGTCTCAGACACTGACCTGGTGGGGTGCCCATGTCGCATACTTCCGAAACATCCTCGGGGGTGGCGCTGTTGCTTGAGTCAAGCACAACCAGATCACCTAAAATAGAGTTAAATTTTTCATCAAAAAATATGCAGCCATACATAGATTACCGTAAGCTGGTGTGTCAGACACTCACCTGGTGGGGTGCCCATGTTGCCCACCTCTCCTTCCTCCACATCCTCAGTGGGGCTTGGGCTGATTTCCCAAGTATGTTCTTTCGGTTGGGGGGGACTGGGTTCATCTTGGCTGAGTGTTTTTTCCCCTATGTGATATACTTAGCACACAGATATTTTAGTACATAGTAATCTTCAAACATTGTAGTGAAGTGGTGTACAAATTGTCTGTTTGTGTAGAGTTCCTAGTTTAATAAATTTTTAATTTTATAAAGACATATCTAGATAGATCGATATCTATATATATCTATCTATAAATATCTATATCTATATATATATATCTATATCTATATATCTATATATAGATATAGATATAGATATATCTATCTATCTATCTATCTATCTATCTATCTATCTATCTATCTATCTATCTATCTATCTATCTATCTATCTATCTATCTATCTATCTATCTCTATTTATCTATCTATCTATCTCTATTTATCGATAGATAGATAGATAGATAGATAGATAGATAGATAGATAGATAGATAGATAGATAGATAGATAGATAGATAGATAGATAGATAGATAGATAGAATCGATCTGTATATATGTAACGAGGTTTATTAAAAGATCGTTTCAAACGATGAAAAACTCGTACAGTAAAGAAAAGCACATGGAGCAGTATACAAGGTAATAAACAGAATATGAACACACAACAAGTACTTACTTTTTTTCAGCACTTTATGGATCCGTCTGTACTGATCCGGCTCCCGGAGTTTGAGGTCGGACCATCTTTTCCGAATCTGATCTTTCGAGCGCCGTACCCCAAAAGAAAGATGTAATGTCTTCACCACCTTCGCCATTATTTTGGCTTTTCTCAAATTTGGCCGGGCGTACGGTCCATACTTCTCATCATAGTCCTTATTTTTAAGAATTGCCACCATTTCCACCATCTCTTTAAAGGACATATTGGAGGCCTTAAATCTCGGCTTCCCAGATCGTGACATTCCGGCCTCCGGGCTTTCGTCGCTACCTGAGGTAGTACACACCTGAGGTAGTACACACCTGATGTGTCTCCGCCATTATTCATCCCACTACGCACCGTAGAAAGAATGGGCGGAGAATATGAGTTAAGATCGAACGTCAGGGGCGGGCAACGCAGGCAGAGTTTCACACATGCGCAGTGTATAAAGAGAGGTCTTGCGCATGTGTCGTACGTATGTTCTGTGCGTAGAGTCAAGGGCGGGGTATATGCGTAAAGAAAAAGAACGTCAGGGGCGGGCCAAGCAGGCGGAGTATTACGCATGTGCAGTGTATAAAACGTTGTTACGTATTGTGTTGTACGTACGTTCTGTGCGTAGGTGATAGTGGACCGGGACGCTACAAAACGAAGGTAATTTTAAATTTATAAATTTGGTCAAAACTTTGTAGCAAGCAGCCTATATGGCTTGACAGATTGAAGAGGCCTACATAGGGATAAGATGATGAGGGTTTAGCAGAAACATAAGTGTTTTTTGTCTTGTGTCTTTATCTTTTTACAGACATTATGAATGCCAAATTTAAAGAGCCAGAATTTTTGTCGGCTTTCATTGACAAATGCAGAGAGATGAGGAATCTGTGGGAGGTCAAACACCCTCAATTTTATTTGAAGCATGTCAGGAAGTCAACGCTGGAGAGACTTCTGACATTTGTCCAGGCGACCATCCCAGAAGCAACGATGGAGATGTTGTTAAAGAAAATTGGGATCTTGAGGAACATGTATAAGAGGGAGCATAACAAGATCCAGGAATCCATGAGATCAGGAGCATCAGCAGATGATGTATATGTACCCAGGCTGTGGTACTACAATAAACTACGGTTTCTTGATGACCAGACTGAAGCCAGGGCATCACTTTCAACCCTTCCCTCCACCCTTCCCTCCACCCTTCCATGCACTCTTCCATGCACCCTTCCCTCCACCCCAGCAGAGGCTGATGAGGACCAAGCTGGGTCTTCCATCCTGGAAGAACCGGATGTGACCATCTGGAGTCAGGTAAATTAATTTCAAAAATATTTACTGTCCTAATATTAATGATGTTAACTGGATGTTATAATTGATTAAAATAATTTTCTACTAAAAATGATGTATACATATCAATTGACAGTAGTGGCCAAATATGTTTGTCACCTGCTTAAAAAAATTATGGTGTCTGATTTCTAGACTCTTTTATTAAGAGATGTATTCATATTGAATTTGCAAGTCATGAGAAGCAAATTGTGTGTCATTAATGAACCCAAAAAAAAAAAACTAAAACTATGTCCCTTTTTTATACACAGGATGAGGGCAGCCAGAAGGAACATGGGGAAAGTGGCAGGCAGGAGGAGGCCGGGCCCATGGACAGCCTGGAGGAGGCCAGATCCAGCGTCATCCTGGAGGAGGCCGGACCCAGTGTCAGACAGGAGGTGGCCGGACCCAGTGTCAGACAGGAGGTGGCTGGGCCCAGTAGGAGCCTGACACAATCTCAAGTGCCTCCCCTCCGCCTTCATACAAAAAGGGCCAGGAAGGGGACGGTGACACAGGAGGCATCCCTGCACCTCATGCGAGAGGCCACCAATTTTTTGAGGAGCCCCCCCGAAGCTGAAGAGGCCTATGGGTGCTACTTAGCCAGCAGGCTGCTTCAAATGGAGTGGGGCCAACGCCTCATTTGTGAGAGACTGTTTGGGGAAACAATACACAAGGGGCTGCAGGGCGAGCTAACCAGCAACACACAATTACATGAGGCAGCCCCCCTCCTCCTCCTCCTTCTCCTCCTCCTGCCACAACTCAAACACCAGAGCCACAGCCTCCAAAAAAGGCTGCAGGGAAGGCTGCAGGGAAGGGTGCAGGGCAGCGTGGAGGAAAGGCTGCAGGGAAGAGGAGAAAGTGATGACCTGGGTTCAGTCTGGTCTGACAGAAGACGCAGGCTGTTGTAGTACCACAGTCTGGGGACATCTATATCATCTGCTGCTGCTGTTGATCTCTGGGATTCCTGGACCAGATTGTGCTCCCTCTTATATGGACTCCTCAAGATCCCAATTTTCTTGTCCACAGACTTTTTCCAGCGTTGACTTCCTCTTTATTTTCTTTTGACCATAAATAAATGGATATTTGAGTTTATGAAAAGACTTTATGTGTTTTAATTTAAATCATCCATTTATTTATGGTCAAAAGAAAATAAATAACACAGTTGGACTAACACTATAACATAACATATCCATATCCACCAAGTGGCCCCGAGATAGGGGGCCCCAAAGTCAATGCACTTCTGCAGCAGAGAATTACATTTTCCAGCCTGAATTTGGGGCCCCATATCTCGGGGCCACTTGGTGCTAGGAACCCCAAATTTGGATATGTTATAGTGTTAGCACATCAAATTTGGGGTTCCTAGCACCAAGTGGTCCTGAGATACGGGGCCCCAAATTTGGGTTGCAAAATGTCATTCTCTGCTCTGCAGATGCTTCTAGACGCAGGCTAAATGCGGCATGCAAACGTGGCAAAACAGGCATTTCTAAACGCTGGTTTCATCTTTTAAAAACGTGTTCAGCACCAAGTGGCCCCGAGATATGGGGCCCCAAAGTCGGGTTGTAAAATGTTTCTTTAAAAACACTTATAAACGCAAACGCGGCTAAACGCGGTACTGGCGTTTAGCTGCGTTTAGTCGCGTTTAGCATCTGAAACGTGGAAAACGTTTGCGTCTAAACCCATTTTTTTGCTTCTGGAAAAACAAGGTTAAATGCAACTGCCTAAAATCGCTAAAAAACGAGATTGTGTACATGGACACATAGGATAACATTGAATGGGTTCAGGGGCAGTTGAAAAAAGTGTCAAACTGCCTCTGAACGCGAGTTTAACAGCGTCTCGTGTGCATGAGGCCTTAGGCACTGGTGGTGGTGCCCTGAAACAAAAATGTTCTTATAAGCTATCAACATGAACATTGAGGAGGAATAGGATAGTCACTCAACATAATAGGATAGTCATTCAGCATAGGTAGTCTTCAAGGGATCTCACATTCATAGAAAAATTAATCGGTTACATCAGCATCACGTGCTTAGTAGCTGGTGATCCAAGACTAATTCATTTTTATGAAGGTGATCCGATCAACTGAGTCTGTGGACAGGCGCAGTCTGTGACTGGTTACAAAACCTCCAGCAGCACTGAATGTGTGTTTAGAAAGAATGCTGGATGCAGGACAAGCCAGTAGCTCAATTGCATATTGTGCAAGCTCTGGCCAGTAATCCATCCTCAGTAACCCAGTGGATTTTTGGTTGGAAATCTCTCCAAGTCTGATCTTGCCCCTAGGTATTCCTGCACCATGTAAATCAGACGCTGGCGATGGTTGCTGGAACCGATCAGTCCTTGGGGCTGCGGACTAAAGAATTGTTTGAATGCATCAGACGGCCACTTTCTCCACCGCTCCTTCGGTGACTGACCAAAGCCTCAGCAACATGTTGTCCAGGAGGACCAGGAAATTGTAACCTCCCAGGCTCTGGAAACGCATTGCACAAACCTTTCTGCAAGGCCTACTGAAGAGGTTTCATCCTCTGCTCCCTATGCGAAGGCTGGATAAATTCCGCAACCTTACCCTTGTAATGTGGATCAAGAAGGGTTGCCAGCATGTAATGATCCCTCTCCTTGATACCATGAATCTGAGGGTCCTTTCGCAGGCTTTGCAGGATCAGGGAGGCCATGCAGCAAAAGTTTGCTGAGGCATTCGATCCCGAGTCCTCTGGGTCACTAAGGATGACATGATCCACAGCCACCTCCTCCCAGCCACGTGCAAGTCCATGGGTTTCTGGGGACTGAAAACGATCCCTTGAAGACTGCTGCTGATGCTAAGTGCTAGCCTCCTCCTCCATGCTGACACAATCCTCCTCTTCCTGTGTGATCAGCGGGCCTGCAGGAATACTGTCTGGATAAAGGGGGCCTTGAGAGGTAGGGAAGTCCTCCTCTTCCTCCCTCTGTTCTGCCTCAAGTGCCCTATCCATTATTCCACGAAGTGTGCGCTCCAACAGGAAGACAAGAGGGACAGTATCACTGATGCATGCACTGTCACTGCTCACCATCCTCGTGGCCTCCTCAAATGGTGACAGGACAGTGGGGGAACATGACTGCCAGTTTCTTGTCCTTCTTGGGCACCCCCTCTCTCTGGGCTCACATTACTGCCTTCCACAACCTGGGTATCATCATCGGAGCCTTCAAAACGCTGCGCATCCTCCTGCAGCATGTACCCGACACTGTGGTCAAACAGTTCGGGGGACTCCTCCGTGCATGATGGTGGGGCTAGGGAAGGAGTGACTGATGACATTGAGCCGATGGAATAGGCCGCTTTGGCAGCTGCATTGGCAGGCAAACTACTCTAAGCCCGGGTGACAGAGGATGAGGAGGATGAGGATGGCTTAGTTATCCCCTCTACCAACTCTTCTGCATGTTGTAGATCAACACGGCCAGCTGCCGAAAAAAAGGACAAGCGTGCCCCACGGCCACGTGCTGAGGATGCACCATGTCCATGACCAGCACTGTTGGCTGTAGACACAGAGCCTGCTTGCCCTCTTCTAGTGGCCTGTAAGCGTCTGCCTTTCCTTGGTGGCCTTCCAGACATGTTGTAAAATTTTATTAGCAAAACATCGCCTGAAGTTTACTAGAAAAAGTACACCAGGAATGGCCTGCAGTCAGATATAGGCTTGGCTAGACTAGAAAGCAGTGGATATATATATGTAGGAGATTGTATATATTTAATGCACTGCAGATCACTGAATCACCTGCCTGCCTGCCTGCCTGAAAGTGTATTTGAAAACGAACACCAGGAATGGCCTGCAGTCAGATACAGGCTTGACTAGACTAGAATGCAGTGGATATATATATGTAGGAGACTGTATATATATTTTATGCACTGCAGATCACTGAATCACCTGCCTGCCTGCCTGCCTGAAAGTGTATTTGAAAACATACAGGCAGGTCCATAAATATTGGGACATCGACACAATTCTAATCTTTTTGGCTCTATACACCACCACAATGGATTTGAAATGAAACAAACAAGATGTGCTTTAACTGCAGACTTTCAGCTTTAATTTGAGGGTATTTACATCCAAATCAGGTGAAAATTGTAGGAATTACAACAGTTTGTATATGTGCCTCCCACTTTTTAAGGGACCAAAAGTAATGGGACAGATTAACAATCATCCATCAAACTTTCACTTTTTAATACTTGGTTGCAAATCCTTTGAAGTCAATTACAGGCTGAAGTCTGGAGCGCAAAGACATCACCAAACGCTGGGTTTCATCCCTGGTGATGCTCTGCCAGGCCTCTACTGCAACTGTCTTCAGTTCCTGCTTGTTCTTGGGGCATTTTGCCTTCAGTTTTGTCTTCAGTAAGTGAAATGCATACTCAATCGGATTCAGGTCAGGTGATTGACTTGGCCATTGCATAACATTCCACTTCTTTCCCTTAAAAAACTCTTTGGTTGCTTTCGCAGTATGCTTCTGGTCATTGTTCATCTGCACCGTGAAGCGCCATCCAATGAGTTCTGAAGCATTTTGCTGAATATGAGCAGATAATATTGCCCGAAACACTTCAGAATTCATCCTGCTGCTTTTGTCAGCAGTCACATTATCAATAAATACAAGAGAACCAGTTCCATTGGCAGCCATACATGCCCACGCCATGACACTACCACCACCATGCTTCACTGATGAGGTGGTATGCTTTGGATCATAAGCAGTTCCTTTCCTTCTCCATACTCTTCTCTTCCCATCACTCTGGTACAAGTTGATCTTGGTCTCATTTGTCCATAGGATGTTGTTCCAGAACTGTGAAGGCTTTTTTATATGTTGTTTGGCAAACTCTAATCTGGCCTTCCTGTTTTTGAGGCTCACCAATGGTTTACATCTTGTGGTGAACCCTCTGTATTCACTCTGGTGAAGTCTTCTCTTGATTGCTGACTTTGACCCACATACACCTACCTCCTGGGAAGTGTTCTTGATCAGGCCAACTGTTGTGAAGGGTGTTTTCTTCACCAGGGAAAGAATTCTTCGGTCATCCACCACAGTTGTTTTCTGTGGTCTTCCGGGTCTTTTGGTGTTGCTGAGCTCACCGGGGCGTTCTTTATTTTTAAGGATGTTCCAAACAGTTGATTTGGCCACACCTAATGTTTTTGCTATCTCTCTGATGGGTTTGTTTTGTTTTTTCAGCCTAATGATGGCTTGCTTCACTGATAGTGACAGCTCTTTGGATCTCATTTTGAGAGTTGACAGCAACAGATTCCAAATGCAAATAGCACACTCTGGACCTTTTATCTGATCCTTGTAAATGGGATAATGAGGGAATAACACACACCTGGCCATGGAACAGCTGAGCAGCCAATTGTCCCATTACTTTTGGTCCCTTAAAAAGCGGGAGGCACATATACAAACTGTTGTAATTCCTACCCCGTTCACCTGATTTGGATGTAAATACCATCCTGGGTGGACGTCATATGACAGCCTGGGCTTCCCGCCCGCCTAGGGGCGTGCGCGCCCGCCGCGTTGCTCGGGACCCAGTGCGTGTGCCCGGTGGCCACGATGTCCGCCGGGCACCCGTGATTGCCCGTTAACCGGGCCGGACCGTGGATCTGTGTGTGTAAACACACAGATCCACGTCCTGTCAGTTGAGAGGAGACCGATCTGTGTTCCCAGTACAGCGGAACACTGATCGGTCTCCTCCCCTTGTACGTCCCCGCCCCCTACAGTTAGAATCATTCCCTAGGAAACATAATTAACCCCTTGTGTCCCCCTAGTGGTTAACCCCTTCCCTGCCTGTCACATTTACACAGTAATCAATGCAATTTTATAGCATTGATCGCTGTATAAATGTGAATGGTCCCAAAAATGTGTCAAAAGTGTCCGATGTGTCCGCCATAATGTCGCAGTCACGAAAAAAAATCGCGATCGCCGCTATTACTAGTAAAAAAAATAAATAAATATATATTTTTTTTAAATGCCATAAATCTATCCCGTATTTTGTAGATGCGCAAACCAATCAATATACGCTTATTGCGATTTTTTTTACCAAAAATATGTAGAAGAATACGTATCGGCCGAAACTGAGGAAAAAATTTGTTTTTTTTTTAAAAATTGGGATATTTATTATAGCAAAAAGTAAAAAATATTTTTTTTTTTAAAAATTGTCGCTCTTCTTTTGTTTATAGTGCAAAAAATTAAAACCGCAGAGGTAATCAAATACCACCAAAAGAAAGCTCTATTTGTGGGGAAAAAAGGACGTCAATTTTTTTTGGGTACAACGTCGCACGACCGCGCAATTGTCATTTAAATTGCAACAGCGCTGAAAACTAAAAATTGGCCTGGGAAGGAAGGGGGTGAAAATGCCCTGTATTGAACCGGTTAAAAAAAAAAAAACATTTGAAAAAAATTTTTTTTTAACTTACCTGAAACCCCTGTTGCTAGGCAGTCTTCCTAATCTGCCTCTTCCTATTACGCGGCGCTTCCTCCTCTTCGGGGAGCAGTAGGAAATGGGCAGTGAAGCCGCAAGGCTCCACTGCCTGTTTTCCTTCTTTAAGATGGAGGCACCTGCAGCTGAGCCGATGGACGAATTGGGCTTGCTGGACAGGTAAGTGTCCTTATTGAAAGTCAGCAACTACAGTGTTTGTAGCTGCTGACTTTAAAAAAAAATTGCGGCCAGAACACCCCTTTAATGTCTAAACCACTAGCAACAAAAGTAAGTACACCCCTAAGTGAAAATGTCCAAATTGGGCACAAAGTGTCAATATTTTGTGTGGCCACAATTATTTTCCAGCACTGCCTAAATCCTCTTGGGCATGGAGTTTACCAGAGTTTCACAGGTTGCCACTGGAGTCCTCTTCCACTCCTGACGACATCACGGAGCTGGTGGATTTTAGAGACCTTGCGCTCCCCCACCTTCCGTTTGAGGATGCCTCACAGATGCTCAATAGGGTTTAGGTCTTGAGACATGCTTGGCCAGTCCATCACCTTTACCCTCAGCTTCCTTAGCAAGGCAGTGGTCTATTGAAGGTGTGTTTGGGGTCGTTATCATGTTGGAATACTGCCCTGTGGCCCAGTCTCTGAAGGGAGGGGATCATGCTCTGATACAGTATGTCACAGTACATGTTGGCATTCATGGTTCCCTCAATGAACTGTAGCTCTTTAGTGCAGGCAGCACTCATGCAGCCCCAGACCATGATACTCCCACCACCAGTGTTGCCAACCCCCCCAAGTGAAATTTACTGGCAAGATGCCTAAAAATTACAAACAACACCATTTTTGTACTGGCACTTCAAAGTACCTAAAATGGCTGTTTTCGGTGCTATACTGTGCAACCTTTAGTATTTAAACTATAAACATGTAGCTAGTGCTATTAGCAATGTGTTTAAGTTAAACAAAAGTCAAAAATCGAATTTCTCTATTAACATGAAGGTCATGTTAATATAACACAGCCAGCACAGAGTTCCCCATTACAGTGCAAGGGAGAACTCTGCGAACCTTCATGTAAAGGACAATGCCACAGATCATGATCTAAGGGGGAACTCTGATGTAAGGGGGGGGGGGCTCTGCGCTCCTCTTTACATCAGAATTCCCACTTACATCAGGGTCTGCAGCATTGTCCTTTACATCAGGGTCCGCAGAGTTCTCCCTTGCACTATAAGAGGAAATCCTGCAGACTCTGATGTAAAGGGGAACATTGGGAAATCTAATGAGAGGGGGGGGACTCTGGTGACCAGAGATTACCTTCCGGAGAGTGAATACACTAAGGTAAGGGGAGTTACTGATATAAGAGTTAACCTTTATTTCAGTGCCCCCTTACATTATTGTGTTCATTCCCCCCCCCCCTTACATCAGTGGCCCTTCCTCAGACTGACCTCTCAGGTGCACCGTGCAGGGCAGCAGGGCTCAGTCAGGCAACTCCAGCTTGACGGCTCTGGTTTTATCCGATAGTCTCCGCTACACAGTCCACACGTCTGACTTCTCTCGTGATCCCCAATCTAGCAGCACTCCCACTCTTGACTCCTCTCCAGGCTCCCCCTCAGAGACTGCAGACATGATAAAAGATGAAATTGTCAGAGACTGCAGACATGATAAAAGATTAAATTGTCAGAGACTGCAGACATGATACAGGAGATGATCAGACACTGCAGACATGGTACAGGAGATGATCAGAGACTGCAGACATAGTACAGGAGATGGTCAGAGACTGCAGACATGGTACAGGAGATGATCAGAGACTGCAGACATTATACAGGAGATGATCAGAGACTGCAGACATTGTACAGGAGATGATCAGAGACTGCAGACATAGTACAGGAGATGGTCAGAGACTGCAGTCATAGTACAAGAGATGGTCAGAGACTGCAGACATAATACAGGAGATGGCCAGAAACTGCAGACATAGTACAGGAGATGATCAGAGACTGCAGACATAGTACAGGAGATGGTCAGAGACTGCAGACATATTACAGGAGATGGTCAGAGACTGCGGACATATTACAGGACATGGTCAGAGACTGCGGACATGGTACAGGAGATGGTCATGTGGACAGTCCCCAGGTGCCCCAGCCAGAAACCAAACTTACTAGCAATACTAACTGCAGCAAGCATGCATCTTCCACTGAGTGGGCTGTGGAGGGAGCACAGCACTCACAGGTCAGGGGCAACCACTGAGGGGCTTTGTCTGGGCCCGCCCTGAGCCTCTGCACAACAATGATGAATGATAACATCAGCACCACTGAATGAATTCAGAAATGCTTGATCTTTGGGTCCCACTCCTGCAAGTTGCAGCCCCACACACACCACAATTATTAATTTTAGAATCTCCCAGCAGCAGGGGCCAGGCCCAGGGCAGCAATGCATGCATTAACACAATACATCATTAATTGCTGCGCACCACAGGTCCACCTGAGACTCCCCCCCACAACACATGAATCATTCATAATGAGCCATCAATCATCAGCCTGGGAATTTCCGATTCCGACCTCTGGTCCTGCCGCAGCCTACCCATCTAAGACTGACTAACTGACTCACTCTCTCACTGGGTGAACTGGAGACTGGGCCTGAGACTCCTGCGGGCACTGGGCTGGCCTGTCTGTCTCTCATATATATATCAAAAAAGTCGCGCTAAAAATTAGAGGTAGAAAAACTTCATAAAGATATGAAGGTGAATAGTGATCATTAGGTAGATGAATTTCATAAGAGTGCTGAGCAATGTAAATACACGCTTTAAAAATAAATGCTGTTGGTTAAATAGGACACAGAAATCATTGACTATGTCCGTATGAAAGGATCAATATTGCATGACCCAATCGGTGACAAGTAAATATCTCAAATAACTGTAGGGATAATAATGTGACAAATCTGTGACTAAAAAACTGAACCGTGATGAATGAAGAAAAAAATATAATATAAATGAATAAAAAAATAAAAATACAATAAACCCAAAATAAGTCCGTGACTCAACAAAAACAATAATAATGGAAGTCCATCCGTGCTAGATTGATATGCAAAGAAAATAACTTGTCTCCCAGTGCTCTGTGAAATAATGTAACAAAATCTTGCTGTGGTAAAAATTAGAGTGCGTAGACAGACCTCCACCTCTTGGAAAAATTGCTGCCTCTTACCAGACAAAAATGGTCTCTTAATTACAGGAGACCCAGGGAGCGGATGGCTGCAACCCCAGCCAGGGATCTTAAAGGCAGCATCCAGATCCAGGGACTCTCTCCCACCAGCCTCCGCAAACAAGGAAATGTCACCATGCAAAAAACAGAAGTGCTCCACATAGCATAAAACCAGCGTTTTATTGAATATAAAAATTAAAGGTTGCACTTACAGAAGTATAGAAGTAAAACACGTAAGAAAAAGCCGGCCGGCTTCAAAGTAACCCGTGTCTTCCGGGTATATGGATCGCGGTGTCGTCGGGACGTAGCTCCCCCTCCCTACGCCGTTTCGTCACAACAGGACGTGGTCACGTCTGTCTCTCACAGTCATCATCAGAGAGAGAGAGCCATCACCATCTGTCCGACTAGTCTGCCAAGCGAGAGGCTCCAGTCCACTAACTCCCGTGTCCCTGACTCGTTCTTTATAGCTTGGCTGGTAAGTTTGGAACTGCAGCTGCTTACTGCTACACTCACCAGGCAGAAACTGTTGACACACTGGGCAGCAGGGCAGGCTGTGAGATCACGGTGTGCTGTGTGTGTGGTCCAGTGTGTACACTCCATAGTCCGCCGCTGCATCTCCTGATTGGTCAGACTCAAGTCACACACCCCATTTCCACTCCGCACGAGGCTCAGGCTGGCCGCTGGCTCCTCCGTCCACCCGCTCGGCTCCTGCCTGTTTATAGGCTGGCGGGAAAATAGGCTGACATCATTGGCTGCGCTGCGTCAGGTGGGCTGAGCAGAGGCTGCAGGAGTCAGACTAGGCGACTCAGAATCAGATTTTCTCGGGTATTTCCGGATTTGCGCATGCGCAGTTCTGACCCGATCGGATCACCGCCATTTTTACAGCACTTTTCCCGTACTACGGGCTTTCACGGGCGCCGGGAAAATGCCTTCTTTTTACGGGCTGCCCGTAAATCTACAGGCGGTTGGCAACACTGCCCACCACCATGCTTGACTGTAGGCAAGACACACTTGTCTCTGTACCTCTCACCTGGTTGCTGCCACACACGCTTGACACCATCTGAACCAAATAAGTTTATCTTGTTCTCATCAGACTGCAAGACATGGTTCCAGTATTCCATGTCCTTAGTCTGCTTGTCTTCAGCAAACTGCGGACTTTCTTGTGCATCATCTTTAGAAGAGGCTTCTTTCTTGGACGACAGCCATGCAGACCAATTTTATGCAGCGTGCAGCGTATGGTCTGAGCACTGACAGGCTGACCCCTCACCCCTTCAACCTCTGCAGCAATGCTGGCAGCACTCATATGTCTATTTCCCAAAGACAACCTCTGGATATGACGCTGAGCATGTGCGCTCAACTTCTTTGGTCGACCATGGCGAGGCCTGTTCTTAGTGGAACCTGTCCTGAAAAAAACGCTGTATGGTCTTGGCCACCTTGCTGCAGCTAAGTTTCATGGACTTGGCAATCCTCTTATAGCCTAGGCCATCTTAATGTAGAGTAAAAATTCCTTTTTTCAGATCCTCAGAGAGTTCTTTGCCATGAGGTGCCATGTTGAACTTCCAGTTACCAGTATGTGAGAGTGAGAGCGATAACACCAAATTTAACACACCTGCTCCCCATTCACACCTGAGACCTTGTAACACTAACAAGTCACATGACACCGGGGAGGGAAAGTGGCTAATTGGGCCCGATTTGGACATTTTCACTTAGGGGTGTACTCACTTCTTTGTTGCCAGCGGTTTAGACATTAATGGCTGTGTGTTGAGTTATTTTGAGGGGACAGTAAATTTGCACTGTTACACAAACTGTACACTCACTACTTTACATTGTAGCAAAGTGTCATTTCTTCAGTGTTGTCACATGAAAAGATATAATAAAATATTTACAAAAATGTGAGGGGAGTACTCACGTTTGTGAGATACTGTATATATTAAATACACTGCAGCTAACTGAATCACCTGCCTGCCTGAAGTATATTAGAAAGAGTACACCAGGAACAGACTGCAGTGAGATATAGCTAAACTGGATACAGTGAATATATATATATATATAATATATATATATATATATATATATATATATATATATATATATATATATATCACTGACAACTTTTGTTTCTAGTCATATGTGTTGTTGTTAAGGGGTAACAAGCTGATATAGTGCTATCTAGTGGCCAATTATAAGGGTACAATACTTTTATTTTCATCAATCTGAGAAGTGACATGGAAGTGATTGATTGTTTACTTCTGGACATTAATGATGACCTACCCACAATGCTCATGGACCAGAGGAGAACTGAACTGCATTGTGGGGAGGATATAAAGGGGCTGGGAGTGGCCATCTTAGGTCTCTTGTTCCTGGGACGCGTGGCCTGCCAGCAGAACTCTGTGGGTGTGTGTGTCCCACAGGGTTGCGGCCTACTTTGTGAAGGAGTGGAGCAGCAGCAAGGATCCTGCTATTGATCACAGTGTGCTGGAGCAGCGGAAATGATCGTTCCGGAGACCTGTGGAGGAGATAACCGAGGACTCCTGGTCGTTAGTGAATGGAGCAGCGTGACAGTGTGGTGGTGGCTCCATATGGACTGAGAACTGCTGAAACGGAGACATCCATCTGTCCGGGTCCGGTGCGGTGAGAGGGCTAACGCCCAGAAGTTAGTTCAACATTACACACAGTTATAGCTGTTACAAAGTGTTGCTGAGACTGATAGTCTCACAGAACAATTTAGTTGGGAAGCATTACATTTACACAGACTTCAGTATCCAGGGACTGATACTAGATGTCTGTAGCAATAACTCTCGGTGGTTTAAGCGGGCTTGTTACCTTCACTCTCGATACCTCTGTTTCACCGGCACCGGGTCTAGGGTTCCGTTGAGTTTACCTCTGGACGATATAAGCACCAAACACTTGAGTAGGTTTTCCAATGCTTTAATAAAATGAACAAGGGAAGTAGCAGGAAAGAAGTAGTAGGAAAGCTGCAGGGAAGCTCAAATACCTTTCTGTAGTATTTCTTCAGAACATTCTTTGTAATTGAACACTTGTAATTGAATAGTCTCCCCTTTCGTAGGATTTAATCTTTGCCCGCCTGGATAGACATCTCTCACTTGCCTAGCAGCCAGCACGCAGCACGAACAAAAGTCTCTGCCACAGACTTATCTGGAATAAAACCCGTACGATCCTCTGCCACATGATGTATTGGTTTGTGGTGAACGTCAGATACAGTACTTGAACCTTTAAGCCAACCCGGCAGTACTATACTGTAAGATTACTTTGGAATGTATCCTCCAACCGAGTCACCAGGCCCCTCTCCAGACCAGCACTCCGCATGATCCTTCCATGACGGGTCCTCCCCTGGGATCTTCTCGGTTGTCCAGCTTCTTCACTCAGGATAGACAGCTCAGGACCATTCCTCCGCTGCTGTGGTAGGCCCCAGACAGGCTTCTGGGCCCACCCACACGCCGCAGCGACGCGGGCCTCCGGAACGGAGGACCACGAGGTGGTATTCCTAGTGCATACCTGTCGGCCAGGAGGGCCAGCAGGTGGCTGAAAACGAACCCTAAAACATGGCGTCTGTCCCATAAATACCCTCTGCCAGGATGCAACTCGGAGGACCACCCCCACCGAGTTATCCCCGGGACAGAGGAGCACTCATTCACTTCAACACGTTGCTTTTCCAACACCTGCCGATGGTGACAACGACACCCACCGGCACAATGTGGAACTACACGCAACGTCAGCCAAGCTGGAACACAGGCAAAACTAACTTCCTATAATAAGCAACCCACTAAATTTACCTATCAGCGATAGATGAAAATCTACCAGTGCTACATGTCTGTTTTCCTTCAAGTAAGAACACGCAATCAATTTGCCTGATTATAACAACCTTTGTGTATCACCTTGCACTGCGCAACACTACAGAAGAACTCTCTTGTGGATTACAAATACTGATTGATAGCTAGCGAAGATTGAAGACGTCAGGATTATCTCTCCTATTGCAGGGCCCTGCAAATATTCATAAAGGGATAGTGACTTTACTGTTTAAAGCAGGGGGAGCTCCCTGACATCTATAGTGTGGTATATTCGCATTCCTGTGTCCTTGCGCTTGCTACAGTGTGCTGGAGGTGGGAAGGTGTCCAGAGCTTATACGATTTTGCTTTGAACATTGGTCCCACCTGGAGACGCACTAATCAGGGGATTTTTTTTCAAGAAGGTTCTGTGTGTGTGGATAAATCTATGTATATCTGTGTTGTGTAAAAAGACTATTGTAAATATTTACTGCACTGTCACACTACGTTGGTGTGATAGTGTAGTCACTGTAATAACTTTTATATATACCTATCATTTAAGTAAAAAGAGAGATTATTTTGGTTATTACAGAAGTTTGTGTGCAGTGTTGTTTTTCTCCTGCAGGTGGAGTCACAAGCACTCAGGTAGAGGTATATATCTATATAAGAGTCAGAGAAATATATATGTGTATATATTGACAGCTATAATTGGTATTAGTGTCACTACAACACTGCACTACAGCTGTGTCAAGGGGATTGAACAAGTTAAGAGGCGTGGAGAGATCAGAGAACAGGCCCGATAATAAATCAGCAGATCCACCGTGAATTATTGCTATATATATATATATATATATATATATATATATATATATATATAAATATAAATATATATATATGAGACTGACTGTCTATATATATATTAAATACACTGCAGCTAACTGAATCACCTGCCTGCCTGAAGTATATTAGAAAGAGTAAACCAGGAACGGACTGTATGTATATTTATAATAAATACACTGCAGCTGAATCGCCTGCCTGCTCAATCTAAATGAAATGACACTCTCTCCATCAACGCCAGCAACACACTACACAGGGCCGACGTGCAGGCGGCCTTATATAGTGTGGGGCGTGGACTTAACTCCCTGAGCCATAATTGGCCAAAGGCACCCTGCCCTTGGCCAATTATGGCTCTCTTTGCTGACGGTGCTGTGATTGGCCAAAGCATGCAGGTCATAGTGCATGCTTGGTCAATCATCAGACAGCAATGCACTGCGCTCCCGCAGTGCGTTATGGGCTGTTACGCGCCACTCGAATTTGGTGTGAATGGCCCATAATGTTCATTTTTCGACGAACAGGCGAACAGCCAATGTTCGAGTCGAACTCATGTTCAACCCAAACAGAAAGCTCATCCCTACTGGTGATCCCACAATAGAGATAAAACTTTTTCGTGGAAGGGAGTTTAACAAGATACGTGGCCACTCATTAAAATTAGAAGAAAAGAGGTATTACCTTAAACTACGTAGAGGGTTCCTTACTGTAAGGAAAGGATGTGGAATTCCCTTCCACAGTCGGTGGTATCAGCGGGGAGCATCGATAGTTTCAAAAAACTATTAGATAAGCACCTGAACGACCACAACATACAGGGATATACAATGTAATACTGACATATCACACACATAGGTTGGACTTGATGGACTTGTGTCTTTTTTCAACCTCACCTACTATGTAACTATGTAAGTTTGGAAGTGCAATGGCGAATGGCGGATTGGAAGATGTATGCTCTGGGCGTTGGCCTTGGTCTGAACCAACCAAAAAATGTTTTCTGACTGACACCGGAGTGTGGTACACACCTAAGGGTAGTCTTGCCCTGTACACGGCTTGAGGTTATGAGAACTTGGGACTGATCCGGTTTCCTCCCACACTCCAAAGACATGCTGGTAGGTTAATTGGCTTCTGTCCAAAATTGGCCCTAGTATATGAATGGGGACCTTGGATTGAGGGTAGGGACTGATGTGAGTGTGCAATGTACAGGGTTAGGAACAAGGGTCAGGGTTGTAGACACACACTCACTCAGGTTGAACTGGATGGACTGGTGTCTTTATTCAACCTTACTAACTATGTAACTATGTATGTAACTATGTAACTATCTGCGGGAAGTTTTCCAGTTTGGCCACGCATCTGAGGCCTTGGATCGTCTGTGGACGTTGCTGAGAACCCCTGCTCGAGGTAGTCTCACCGCCCCAACCTCCGTGGATACTGCAAGTGGAGTGGGACTAGAATGCCGCTACCCCAGCTGGGAGTGATATTAAGAGTCCACCTGCCATCACCCGAGTTGTGTGAGAAGCTGCTCCTCCTGTCTCGACTGTTTTTCCGGACCCAGCGCTCCAGTTGCCCCTCAAGGCCATGGTCGGGCCCACCTGCTCTCCTTGATGTCGGAGTCACTGGGAAAAATGATATCGGAGTTGGGTAAGCCTGCAAGAGGTGAAAGTGGTGTGCCAGTGGGAGAGGTGATACCTGTGGCCATTAAGGGAGACAATGCGGTTGTGCCAATTAAAGCCAGATCCACGCGCAACTATCTCCCAGCCGAAGAATGCTCCACTATATCCATTTCTGACAACCCCTCTGAGGGGATCTCTGAACTGTTTTCAGACAATTTGTCTTGGACTGGAAAGTGGAATGATAGTGACGAGGAGCAGTTATGTGACCTGGAAGAGGATGAGATTCCTCTGGGGCCTACTGCAAATGTTAGAATTGAATTATCTACTAATACCGTTTCAACCGTGCGTGTTACCAAATCTTTTGAGGAGAATCGCTGGGAAAATTGGGTCTCTAAAGTGATCCCTGCAAAACCGATAGATGTCACTAAGTTTGACTGCAAACCTGATGCTGTTGCAGGATACCCGGTTCAGCATGCACCAGATGCACGCGTCCTACCTGGGTATGGAGACCCTAAAATGCTGCTCAGGCTGTCTAAAATGCAGCGCATGATCATTAAAAAAAGTGGCGGAGGAATAAGGATAACTGTATCCCCTGTATATTATGTACCGGCTCATCTGGAGGAAGAGATTCAAGACAAGGAAACACAATGGGTGGATGAAGCTGTGCAACATTTCCTTCAGATCCCTTTGTGGGTGGACTTTCCAAAATTGTCACCCAAGATAGCCGAAAGGTACATTTCAGTACACACCTGGGGCTATAGTCACAAAATCAACTTAGACAGTGTGATCATCAACAGGCCCAACAAGAAGTATATTTGGCACTACATTACCACAGTAAATACCAAAGGAAAGGCTCTGAAGTTGCCAGATCCCAGATATTACTGGTAGATAATACTGAATTGTGTTTCACCAATACCTTGTGGATTACAAGTGTGTGCTTTGTGAAGTTAGGACGCTATGCTGAGAGGCCACTCCACTTTTGTATAAGAATTGTTGCTAGTGGGGAACACTCCTGTTGGCTGTATTGCTGGGACTGAATGCTGCTGGCAGATACAGGGAGTGCCCACTTGAGTCACGCTGGCTAATGCTATGAGGTTGCCAATGTGTCTCTCTCTGAAAAGTTACCTTTTGATGTGACTTTCCACGTTTGTTCTTCAACCAATGAAGAACCCTTTTCTCAGTCCCCAGCTGTTATATGGACAGACTGAGCGTATCATTGCAAGGGGACCTGTGTTCAGAAGTGCCGTCCCTTGCACCATGACTGGCTGCTTGTTGCCTGATCGCAGTCATGCCTCTTATCCCCGGAGTTGTCCCTGAAAGAAGGGAAACTGCTGGGAAACATTGCTTTAAAAATATATACAGTAATACCTCGGATTGCGAGTAATGCGGTTAATGAGCGTTTCGCAATACAAGCTGTTACTTTAAAAAAATCCTGACTCGGCTTGCGAGTGTTGTCTCACAAAACGAGCAGGATTCAAACCTCTGCGGTGTGCAGTACCGCATTTGGCTAAAGGTGCGGGGGCTCCGGTGACACTCAGAGCTGTTCGGAGCTGCTCGGATGCACTTGGAAACACTCGAAAATACTAGTTCCTGAGTTTTACCGAGCCTCACTGAGGGTTTCCGAGTGCATCCGAGCGGCTCCGAGCATTTCCGAGTCTCTTCGGCGCCCCCCCCACCTCTGGCCACATGTGGTACTGCATACAATAGAAGTCAATGTGGAACGAATTATCTTAATTTCCATTGACTTCTATGGGGAAACTCGATTTGATATGCGAGTGCTTTGGATTACAAGCATTCTCCTGGAACGAATTATGCTCGTAATCCAAAGTTCCACTGTATATATTGAAGGACTTTGAAGCTTCAAGGACACTGGGGTGTGTAGTTAGTTAGATAGAGTAGACTGTGGCAAAAAGGGGCACATTTCTTACTTCATACTTTGAATGATGGACTGTCTAGTGTACCAAGATTTGTTTCATATACTGACCACCAGGTGGCATGAGCGGTGCCAACCTAAGCAAACTCTTATTCATATTATGGGGTTGATTTACTAAAGGCAAATCCACTTTGCACTGCAAGTGCACTTGGAAGTGCAGTCGCTTTAGATCTGAGGGGAAGAGCTGAAATGAGGGGAAGCTCTGCTGATTATATCATCCAATCATGTACAAGCAAAAATGCTGTTTTTTTATTTTCCTTGCATGTCCCCCTCAGATCTACAGCGACTGCACTTCCAAGTGCACTTGTAGTGCAAAGTGGATTTGCCTTTAGTAAATAACCCCCTATGTGTTTATCTGAAAGGACATGCTAAGAAAGTTGCTGTAAGATAACTATGAAAGGGGGTGGCATTCTCGGACTTTCGTTTATATGTGTATAGTCTAGGTAGTTTATAGGGTATCTTTACATCCCTATGCTGCTCCTGGCTGGGAGTGATTGACAGATATTCCAGGTTCACTCATGTACAGTTGTGCTCATAAGTTTACATACCCTGGCAGAATTTATGATTTCTTGGCCATTTTTCAGAGAATATGAATGATAACACAAAAACTTTTCTTTCACTCATGTTTAGCGTTTGGCTGAAGCCATTTATTATCAATCAACTGTGTTTACTCTTTTTAAATCATAATGACAAGAGAAACTACCCAAATGACCCTGATCAAAAGTTTACATACCCTGGTGATTTTGGCCGGATAACATGCACACAAGTTGACACAAAGGGGTTTGAATGGCTATTAAAGGTAACCATTCTCATCTGTGATCTGTTTGCTTGTAATTAGCGTTTGTGTGTATAAAAGGTCAACGAGTTTCTGGACTCCTGACAGACCCTTTGCATCTTTCATCCAGTACTGTCAGGAAAGGTCTCCTCCGCTGGTAATATTGATGATTTGGCGTGCAGTACTGAGGTCCACTAGCAGGTGTCTCCTGGCAGTTTTGAGCTGTCAGAAGAGCTTTTTCCTGCTGGTATTCTGTCACCTTTGGACCGCAGTACTGGCGTCTACCAGCGGAGAAATCCTGGCAGTATGGAGCAGGTATTCCCCTCTGCAGACAGGTGTCACCTGACTTTAATTAGCAGGTGCAGAATAAATACCCGGCAAGTGCACACTCATGTTGCCCTGGTATTGTCCTTGAGCCCTGACCTGCAGCCTGCATCCTGTTACTCTGATCCTGAAACCTGATTCCTGAACCTGAAGCCTGATTCCTGGAACCTGTTGATCCTGTTTCCTGTCTGTTACCTAAACCCTGAGCCTTGTACCTGACCCGTCCCTCCTGTGATCCATCCATCCTCTCTTGTCCTGTTTGTTTCCCTTCCCAGCTACTGATCTCCTGTTTATGACCCTGGCCTGGCTTGACTACGATTCTGGTACTCCCTTTGCTACATATGCTGGTTGTGTATTATCACTGTTTGGTTGTTTGGTTTGTTCACTCTGTATTGGTGGTGTGTTCACATGTATATGCATTTACCTTAATAAACTTACTTTCACCTATTTATGTCTGGTTCACTCTGTTGCAGTCCACACAGTTCTGGTCTTATCTGGTATATGACAGCTGTACTGACGTTTCTGAATTCTGCGTCATGGGGAAAGCAAAAGAATTGTCAAAGGATCTGCTGGAAAACGTAGTTGAACTGTATAAAACAGGAAAGGGATATAAAAAGATATCCACGGAATTGAGAATGACAATCAGCAGTGTTCAAACTCTAATCAAGAAATGGAAAATGAGGGGTTCTGTTGAAACCAAATCTTGGTCAGGTAGACCAACTAAAATTTCATCCACAACTGCCAGGAAAATTGTTTGGGATGCAAAGAAAAACCCACAAATAACTTCAGGTGAAATACAGGACTCTCTGAAAACATGTGGTGTGGCTGTTTCAAGATGCACAATAAGGAGACACTTGAAGAAAGATGGGCTGCATGGTCGAGTCGCCAGAAGAAAACCATTACTACTCAAATGCCATAAAGTATCCCGCTTACAATATGCCAAACAGCACAGAGACAAGCCTCAAACCTTCTGGCGCAAAGTCATTTGGAGTGATGAGACCAAAATTTAGCTTTTTGGCCACAACTATAATCGCTACATTTGGAGCGGAGTCAACAAGGCCTATGATGAAAGGTACACCATTTCTACTGTGAAACACAGAGGTGGATCGCTGATGTTTTGGGGATGTGTGAGCTAGAAAGGCACAGGAAATTTGGTCAAAACTGATGGCAAGATGAGTGCAGTATGTTATCAAAAAATACTGGAGGAACATTTGCATTCATCAGCCAGGAAGCTGCATACCAGGATGCTGCGCATGGGACTTACTTGGACATTCCAACATGACAATAATCCAAAACACAAGGCCAAGTTGACCTGCCAGAATAAAGTGAAGGTACTGGAGTGGCCATCTCAGTCTCCTGACCTCAATATTATTAAGCCACTCTGGGGAGATCTTAAACATGCAGTTCATGCAAGACAGCCCAAGAATTTACAGGAACTGGAGGCTTTTTTGCCAAGAGGAATGGGCAGCTTTACCATCTGAAAAGATAAAGAGCCTCATCCACAAATACCGCAAATGACTTCAAGCTGTCATTGATGTTAAAGGGGGCAATACACAGTATTAAGACCTGGGGCATGTAAACTTTTGATCAGGGTCATTTGGCTAGTTTAGAGCGTGTGACCTTGCACCTAAGCTCGGTCAAACCACTTTAATATAGGGGGTCAAAAATGCCAAGAGTTGGTGAAAGGACAGAGGAAACTGGATAGTGTATTACTGTTTTAAAAGTTGTATTTAAAATGACAATATTTCCTATATATTGAATTCCCCCTGAGGAAGATACGTTATTTCCCGGTATCAGCATATGTTGGAGAGGGGACAGGATGGTTTGTGAGACAGTGGAGTGTTCTCAGAGTGGGAGAGGACACACCAGTACAGCGTCTTTATATTTGTTTGGCTTGTTACAGAGTGGTGCGCTCATAGCACCTATTAAATGTGAGTACCCTAATATAGGGAATATTGTCATTTTTAATAAAACTTTTAAAACGGTAATACACTATCCAGTTTCCTCTGTTTTCCATATGAATATTGTAGCAACCATCCAAGCATCTGAATGCTGACCATAAACCCAGAGGTGGTTTAAAAGCGTGGTTTGACCGAGCTTAGGTGTACACCAAAGGGGGAGCACAAGAGTGGACACGAGCACTTTACTATTTTATCATCTGTTTTATCAGCTGCAATCAGTACTAGAAGAATGGAGTAGTTATGAATGGACTTAATGTTGCGATTCTGTGGACACAGATTAATGCATGAATTAATTTGGCACTAGAGCACTTTAAACATGGGTCACTTTATTTCTATATTGATTATTGTATATTGATGCATTTTTATATAGTTTGATGTAAATTACAGATTGTCACTGCAATTATTGCAATTATCATACAGGGATGCAAATTTCATGGACACGGACATATCGAGGTGTGTATGCTACACGGGTTGTCATTGGGAGGATCGCATAGGATTACAATTTTTAACCACTTGACGACCGCCTCACGCTGATGTACGTCAGCAGAATGGCACGGGCAGGCAAAATCACGTACCTGGTACATGATTGCCTTCGATCGGACCCCCCCCCCCCCCGGTGCCTGAGGCGGTCGCCGTTGGTCTGGCAGCGATCAGAGATGAGGGGGAGGCCATCCGATCGTGGCCCCCCCCTCGCGATCGCTCCCAGCCAATGAGAATCCTCCCCTGCCTGTGTGTAGTACACACAGGCAGAGGATGTGATGTCATCTCTCCTCGGCTCGGCAGTTTCCGTTCCGGCGCCGAGGAGAGAAGACTGTAATGTAAGTGCACAAACACTACACCTCACAGTAGAACATGCCAGGCACACTTTACACCCCCGATCCCCCCCCCCCATCGCCCCCCGATCACCCCCAAATCACCCCTCCCCCCGTCACACTGACACCAAGCAGTTTTTTTTTTTCTGATTACTGCATGGTGTCAGTTTGTGACAGTTACTGTGTTAGGGCAGTTAGTATTAGCCCCCTTTAGGTCTAGGGTACCCCCCTAACACCGTACGTCGTCAGCGTTTTATAGCGACAGGGACCCCCATATACTACCTAATAAATGTTTTAACCCCTTGATTGCCCCCTAGTTAACCCTTTCACCACTGATCACCGTATAACCGTTACGGGGGACGCTGGTTAGTTCGTTTATTTTTTATAGTGTCAGAGCACCCGCCGTTTATTACCTAATAAAGGTTTAGCCCCCTGATCGCCCGGCGGTGATATGCGTCGCCCCAGGCAGCGTCAGATTAGCGCCAGTACCGCTAACACCCACACACGCAGCATACGCCTCCCTTAGTGGTATAGTGTCTGAACGGATTAATATCTGATCCGATCAGATCTGTACTAGCGTCCCCAGCAGTTTAGGCTTCCCAAAAACGCAGTGTTAGCGGGATCAGCCCAGATACCTGCTAGCACCTGCGTTTTGCCCCTCCGCCCGGCCCAGCCCAGCCCACCCAAGTGCAGTATCGATCGATCACAGTCACTTACAAAACACTAAACGCATAACTGCAGCGTTCGCAGAGTCAGGCCTGATCCCTGCGATCACTAACAGTTTTTTTAGTAGCGTTTTGGTGAACTGGCAAGCACCAGCCCCAAGCAGCGTCAGGTTAGCGCCAGTACCGCTAACACCCACGCACGCAGCATACGCCTCCCTTAGTGGTATAGTATCTGAACGGATCAATATCTGATCCGATCAGACCTATACTAGTGTCCCCAGCAGTTTAGGGTTCCCAAAAACGCAGTGTTAGCGGGATCAGCCCAGATACCTGCTAGGACCTGCGTTTTGCCCCTCCGCCCGGCCCAGCCCAGCCCACCCAAGTGCAGTATCGATCGATCACTGTCACTTACAAAACACTAAACGCATAACTGCAGCGTTCGCAGAGTCAGGCCTGATCCCTGCGATCGCTAACAGTTTTTTTGGTAGCATTTTGGTGAACTGGCAAGCACCAGCGGCCTAGTACACCCTGGTCGTAGTCAAACCAGCACTGCAGTAACACTTGGTGACGTGTCGAGTCCCATAAGTGCAGTTCAAGCTGGTGAGGTGGCAAGCACAAGTAGTGTCCCGCTGCCACCAAGAAGACAAACACAGGCCCGTGGTGCCCATAGTGCCCTTCCTGCTACATTCGCCAATCCTAATTGGGAACCCACCACTTCTGCAGCACCCGTACTTCCCCCATTCACATCTCCAACCAAATGCAGTCGGTTGCATGAGAGGCATTTTCTTTATGTCCTCCCGAGTACCCCTACCCAATGAATCCCCCAATAAAGATGTTGTGTCTGCAGCAAGCGCGGATATAGGCGTGACACCCGCTATTATTGTCCCTCCTGTCCTGACAATCCTGGTCTTTGCATTGGTGAATGTTTTGAACGCTACCATACACTAGTTCAGTATTAGCGTAGGGTACAGCATTGTACAGACTAGGCACACTTTCACAGGGTCTCCCAAGATGCCATCGCATTTTGAGAGACCCGAACCTGGAACCGGTTACCGTTATTAAGTTACAGTTACAAAAACAGTGTAAAAAAAAAAAAAAAAACACAAAAAAAAATATATAATAAAAAAAAATAGTTGTCGTTTTATTGTTCTCTCTCTCTCTATTCTCTCTCTATTGTTCTGCTCTTTTTTACTGTATTCTGTTCTGCAATGTTTTATTGTTATTATGTTTTATCATGTTTGCTTTTCAGGTATGCATTTTTTTATACTTTACTGTTTACTGTGCTTTATTGTTAACCTTTTTTTGTCTTCAGGTACGCCATTCACGACTTTGAGTGGTTATACCAGAATGATGCCTGCAGGTTTAGGTATCATCTTGGTATCATTCTTTTCAGCCAGCGGTCGGCTTTCATGTAAAAGCAATCCTAGCAGCTAATTAGCCTCTAGACTGCTTTTACAAGCAGTGGGAGGGAATGCCCCCCCCCCACCATCTTCCGTGTTTTTCTCTGGCTCTACTGTCTCAACAGGGAACCTGAGAATGCAGCCGGTGATTCAGCCAGCTGACCATAGAGCTGATCAGAGACCAGAGTGGCTCCAAACATCTCTATGGCCTAAGAAACCAGAAGCTACGAGCATTTTATGACTTAGATTTCGCCGGATGTAAACAGCGCCATTGGGAAATTGGGAAAGCAATTTATCCCACTGATCTTGGTGTGGTCAGATGCTTTGAGGGCAGAGGAGAGATCTAGGGTCTAATAGACCCCAATTTTTTCAAAAGAGAGTACCTGTCACTACCTATTGCTATCATAGGGGATATTTACATTCCCTGAGATAACAATAAAAATGATTTAAAAAAAAAAATGAAAGGAACGGTTTAAAAATAAGATAAAAAAGCAAAAAAATAATAAAGAAAAAAAAAAAAAAAAAAAAAAAAAGCACCCCTGTCCCCCCCTGCTCTCGCGCTAAGTATCCATGTACTCGGCCTAAGATCATCTTTTTTATTTCATCAAACATTTGGGCAATATAGTGTGTTTTAGTGCATTAAAATTTTAAAAAGTGTGTTTTTTCCCCAAAAAATGCGTTTGAAAAATCGCTGCGCAAATACTGTGTGAAAAAAAAAAAAAAAACACCCACCATTTTAAACTGTAGGGCATTTGATTTAAAAAAATATATAATGTTTGGGGGTTCAAAGTAATTTTCTTGCAAAAAAAAATAATTTTTTCATGTAAACAAAAATTGTCAGAAAGGGCTTTGTCTTCAAGTGGTTAGAAGAGTGGGTGATGTGTGACATAAGCTTCTAAATGTTGTGCATAAAATGCCAGGACAGTTCAAAACCCCCCCAAATGACCCCATTTTGGAAAGTAGACACCCCAAGCTATTTGCTGAGAGGCATGTCGAGTCCATGGAATATTTTATATTGTGACACAAGTTGCGGGAAAGAGACAAATTAAAAAAAAATTTTTTTTTTTTTTTTTTGCACAAAGTTGCCACTAAATGATATATTGCTCAAACATGCCATGGGAATATGTGAAATTACACCCCAAAATGCATTCTGTTGCTTCTCCTGAGTACGGGGATACCACATGTGTGAGACTTTTTGGGAACCTAGCCGCGTACGGGACCCCAAAAACCAAGCACCGCCTTCAGGCTTTCTAAGTGCGTAAATTTTTGATTTCACTCTTCACTGCCTATTACAGTTTCGGAGGCCATGGAATGCCCAGGTGGCACAACCCCCCCCCCCCCCAAATGACCCCATTTTGGAAAGTAGACACTCCAAGCTATTTGCTGAGCGGTATAGTGAGTATTTTGCAGACCCCACTTTTTGTCACAAAGTTTTGAAAATTGAAAAAAGAAAAAAAAAAATTTTTTTTCTTGTCTTTCTTCATTTTCAAAAACAAATGAGAGCTGCAAAATACTCACCATGCCTCTCAGCAAATAGCTTGGGGTGTCTACTTTCCAAAATGGGGTCATTTGGGGGGGGTTTGTGCCATCTGGGCATTCCATGGCCTCCAAAACTGTGATAGGCAATGAAGAGTGAAATCAAAAATTTACGCACTTAGAAAGCCTGAAGGCGGTGCTTGGTTTTTGGGGTCCCGTACGCGGCTAGGTTCCCAAAAAGTCTCACACATGTGGTATCCCCGTACTCAGGAGAAGCAACAGAATGCATTTTGGGGTGCAGTTCCACATATGCCCATGGTCTGTGTGAGCAATATTCATTTAGTGACAACTTTGTGCAAAAAAAAAAAAAAAAAAATTGTCACTTTCCCGCAACTTGTGTCAAAATATAAAATATTCCATGGACTCAACATGCCTCAAAGCAAATAGCTTGGGGTGTCTACTTTCCAAAATGGGGTCATTTGGGGAGGGTTTGTGCCATCTGGGCATTTTATGGCCTTCAAAACTGTGATAGGTAGTGAGGAGTAAAATCAAAAATTTACGCCCTTAGAAATCCTGAAGGCGGTGATTGGTTTTCGGGGCCCCGTACGCGGCTAGGCTCCCAAAAAGTCCCACACATGTGGTATCCCCGTACTCAGGAGAAGCAGCTGAATATATTTTGGGGTGCAATTCCACATATGCCCATGGCCTGTGTGAGCAATATATCATTTAGTGACAACTTTTTGTAATTTTTTTTTTTTTTTTTTTGTCATTATTCAATCACTTGGGACAAAAAAAAATAATATTCAATGGGCTCAACATGCCTCTCAGCAATTTCCTTGGGGTGTCTACTTTCCCAAATGGGGTCATTTGGGGGGGGTTTGTACCGCCCTGCCATTTTAGCACCTCAAGAAATGACATAGGCAGTCATAAACTAAAAGCTGTGTAAATTCCGGAAAATGTACCCTAGTTTGTAGACGCTATAACTTTTGCGCAAACCAATAAATATACGCATATTGACATTTTTTTTTACTAAAGACATGTGGGCGAATACATTTTGGCCTAAATGTATGACTAAAATTGAGTTTATTGGATTTTTCTTATAACAAAAAGTAGAAAATATCATTTTCCTGACAGACTCCATGGCAGCAACGTGTGGGTTAAGTCCCGCCTCTACTACCCTATAGGACACTACTCCCATAAATCTTTGCTCCCTGCCCCCGGCCGTGTTCTTTTTTTGTCCTCCTCCGCAAGACCTAGTGTTGGTCTTCCTACCTGAAGATATTTATGCCCACGATCAAGGTTGGCCGAGCTGCGACTTGGGATAGGAGAGTCTCATTACTCCGCTAAGCCCTAGCTATTAGCAGGGTATGGAGTGGGGTGTTGGAAGAGGCGCAGGAAGAAGCCGTTTCCCTGGCCACTGGCAGGCAAGGCCGCGCATGGGTCGGATAGCCAGCTATTAGCAGGTGACCCCTTATTGCCCCTGGAAAGTCCGGTGCTTACCTTCGGCCCTGATGATCGTGGCGGGAGTGGTGAAATGTTCCTTGTTATCATGGCAGCAGTTTCTGTGTAAAGCTTTTTGTTGTTTGTTTCTCCCTTTCCTTTCCTTTTGCGTGTCATTCTCTTTTCATTTCCTATTAGCTGTGTGGGTGCTGGCATGGCGGCTGGTTCTTCCTGCGTTTCAGCCGCCGTTTTTACTTTCACTTTGAGTTCGGCCGTACTGCGCATGTCATGGACGGCACGAAACCGAGGCTTGGTTTCGCACATGCGCAATAGCGGCAAATCGCCGCTAATCGTGCATGCGCACTGGCGCTCGCTCGTCACGGGCGGTGACGTCACTGGGGCGCCCTATTTAAACAGGGAAAATGGCCTGCAGGCTGTTTTTGGGTCTTTCTCCATGCTCCAGTGAGTGAGCTACTGGTAAGTAGCTATATATACAGGAGGGCAGACGCTCTCTGGCTGCATGGCTGAATTAATTTCTTTTTTTTATAATAGCTTTGCAGTGAGATGGATATTTCCGGTGACATGAATTCCCCACCGCCTGGCTGTGGCCAGCCTCCTCTCATAAGGTACAAGTGCAGGTTCCATCGCCGAGGGTCCATTGGGCGGGGGGGGGGGTGGGGGTAGTTCCACAGGTGGTGGTTTTCTCTAACTGCTCGTTTTTTTCTGTGTTTCTCTGTCTTTTGCTTTAGCCCTTCCAGGTCAGAACAGCGTCGCAGCTCGCACAAAGGAAGTGATTCGTCTAAATCGCATCACCGGCAATCCTCTTCCAAATCTAAGCATTACGGCTCCTCCTCAAAGTCAGGACACCGTAGCGAGGAGCGCTCGCACTCCTCAGTGGCTCACTCCAGCCACTCATCCAGTGTCTGCTGGGGATGCAGAATGCAAGTACCTGCGGGTAAATCGCTCTGTGATCCCTGCTTCGCCAAAGCTTCCAAGGAAAGAGGTGATTCGGACCAACAACTTAAATCCCTAGTTGAGAGGGTTGTTAAGGAATCACTTAAAGGCATTGAGGCAGTCCGGCCCGTCATCCCTCAGGCAGAGCCATCCAGTTCCCCAGTGAGGGAAACTCATTTGCAGGACACCTGGGAGTCCTCTGTACTTAGCCACTCTTCAGTTGTCATCTCTGACAGTGACTCGGATGAAGATAATGCCTGTGTGGGTTTTGACTTCGCTCTGCTACCTCCCTTGGTCAAGGCTATTAGAGAAACTTTAAATTGGGAGGATCCGGTGGCTGTTCCTCCCAAACAGAGAAAATTCTTTAAGCAGCTAAAGAAGGAACGGGTTAACTTTCCATTCTTTTCTGAATTGGGCGAGATCATCACAGATGAATGGGGCAAGGTGGAGAAGAAAAACTCCATGCTTACTAAAGTTTCAAAGCTTTATCCCTTTAGGGAAGAAGAAGTGAAGCATTTGGAATCAGCTCCATTGGTGGATGCAGCCGTGATGAGGCTGGTTAAACACGTGACACTCCCCTTGGAGGACACAGCGTCCTTTAAAGACGTTCTGGACAGACGGATTGATGCTGATCTGAGGAGAGTGTACCTTACAGCGGGCATGGCTTGCAAACCAGCCTTAGCTTTGGCAGCCCTGTCCAAAGCTATGGAAGTGTGGACGGATAATGTTCAGGATACGCTAAGGAATATCTCAGATGACACGGCGAAGAACTCACCTATTCAAGAATTGAGGCTAGCATCAGCCTTTCATCAGCATCAGCCTCGATTGATATCATTCGTCTTGCGGCCCGAGTAATGCTCTCGCCGGTCACCGCCAAGCGGGCTCTTTGGCTCCGTCCCTGGCTGGCTGACCCAGCCTCTAAACAGGTATGGTGCCGAATTCCCTATGGGGGGGTCTTCTCTTTTCGGCAACAAATTAGATGAGGCCATTACGCGGGCTACTGGCGGGAAGTCGGGGTTCCTACCTCAGGACAGGCGTCTGCAAGGCCAAAGAAGATCCTTCCCGAAGAGGCAATATCTAGACCGATCCAGAGAAGCTCGTACTTACAAGCCAGGCCGGGAATTCTCCAGGTCCTGGAAGTCAAGGCAATCGTCCTTTAAGAAGGCTGCAGGTAGTGAATCGAAAGGGGAGAGGCAACCTTCCAAATCTTTTTGAGATTGGGCCCGCTCAGACAGGCCGTGTGGGGGCCCGTCTTTTCCACTTTCGGCATGTCTGGGCGGCTTCGATTCACGACTTCTGGACAATCAAGACAGTCTCCTCTGGTCAAGCTTGGACCTTTATCGACCCTCCCAGTCTCAGGTGGGTGCCCACTTCTTTTCCGGCATCAGAAGAAAAAAGGACAATACTTTTAGCCTACATAGAATCTTTGTTGGCTCAAGGCGCCGTCAGCCCAGTTCCAGTCAACCAGCGAGGCACGGGAATGTATTCCCCCCTCTTTCTGGTTCAGAAGAAGAGTGGGGCCTGGAGGCCTGTCATAGACCTAACCCATCTAAATCGCTTCATCAAAAAGGAGAGGTTCAAAATGGAAACACTCTCCACAATTCAACAGTCGGTGCAACCAGGGGACTGGATGGTGTCCATAGACCTCAAGGACGCCTATTTTCATGTCCCCATCGCAGAAAACTTTCAACAGTTTCTCCGCTTCTCCGTGGGCAAGCTTCACTTACAATTTACATGCCTTCCCTTCGGCCTATCAACTTCTCCACGTGTTTTCTCAAAAGTGCTGTTGGCAGTAGTAGCTCTCCTGAGAACCAGGGGGATTCGTCTACATCACTACCTAGACAATCTGCTTCTCTTGGCACAGGACAGGGTGCAACTCATAGCACACAGAGGGCAAGTGATTTCCACGTTACAGGAATTCGGTTGGATTCTGAACCAGGAGAAGAGTCAGTTAGACCCATCTCAGTCTCTGGTGTTTTTAGGAGCCCTCTTCAACACGGTCAGAGGCACCATTTCGTTACCAGAAGAGAAGATCTCGATAATCAGAGACAGGATTCACCCAGCTCTTTCTATTCCTCATCTTCATGCTCTCCAATGCCTGAGAATCATTGGCACTATGGTAGTGGCGATTCCGATGGTGAGATGGGCCCAATGGAGGTTGAGGCCTTTTCAGAAGGGTTTCCTTCACCAGTGGAAGGGCAACAAGGCCCAGCTGATTCGGATTACTGCGTCCATGAGGAACTCTCTCCTGTGGTGGCTCCGGCGGGAGAATCTCTCCAACTGCCATTCCATCCATCCCATTTCTTGGGTAACTATAACAACGGATGCCAGCAACAGGGGCTGGGGTGCCCACTGTCTGGCGGAAGTAGCTCAGGGCACTTGGAAATTTCCCTCCAGAAGGATAGTGTCAAACATCCTGGAGTTGAGAGCAGCCTTCCAGGCACTGCTGGCGTTTTGTCATCTCATTCAGGGCACCTCGGTCCTACTCAGATTGGACAATACCACAGCAGTGGCATACATAAGAAGGCAAGGGGGGACTCGAAGTCTTTCCTTATTGCAGGAGGTAGACCCAATTATGTCCTGGGCTCAGAAAAACCTGAAGGATCTGACAGCGACATATGTGCCAGGGGTTCAGAACGTTCAGGCAGACTTCCTTTCTCGGAGGCTCCTAGACAACAACGAGTGGTCTCTCCACGAAGAGGTATTCAAGTGGATTCTATCATTGGGGTTCTCTCCGGAAGTCGACCTGTTCGCCTCCCCCTGCAACAAGAAAATGGCAAGATACTATTCGAGGTACAGGGACCTTCAAGCGTATGGGGTGGACGCCCTGACGGAGAAATGGTGGTTCAACAGAGCCTATGCCTTTCCGCCAACTCAGATTATTCTTCAATTCCTGAAGAGACTCAGGGCAGAAACAGCAGAAGTGTTAGCGATAATTCCTTACTGGCCCAACAGGCCTTGGTTTCCTCTCCTAACACTCCTCAGTGTCCGAGATCCGATTCCTCTACCATCCAGACCAGACCTTCTGTCTCAGGGATCGAGACTACACCCTTGCCCGGATCACCTGCGCCTAAGGGCTTGGCTTTTGAAAGGGGAAGGTTGGAGGCGCTAGGCTGCCCGGATGAGGTAATTCCCACTCTCCTTAGTGCGAGAAGAAGTAGTACCAGTTGGGTATATGAGAGGATTTGGTCGAAATTTACCAGCCATATGTCTTCCAGGTCCAACTCCTGTAATAATCTGGCGATTCAGGACGTTCTAAGTTTTCTGCAGACGGGTCTGGATATCTCACTGTCCGTCAGTTCTCTTCATGTCCAGGTTTCCGCAATCTCAGCCTTCTCCGGAGTCGCATGGGCCAAGCACCCTCTGGTCCAACAGTTTTTTAAAGGAGCAGTCAGGCTTAGGCCACAGAGGAAACCCAGATTCCCCAAATGGGATCGTCCGTTAGTCCTGGATTTCTTTTCACAACTTAATAATTCACTCTCAGTCAGAGAATTAACCCTCAAGACTGCATTCCTGATAGCCATAACTTCGGCGAAGAGGGTCTCAGAAATTCAATCTCTGGGGTCCAAGGAACCGTTCATCACCTTTTTTCCGGACAGAGTGGTCTTAATACCAATGCTTGGGACAAATCCCAAAGTTACCTCGGTCTTTCACGAGAACCAGGATATCACACTCCCTACCTTCATTTCTGCTGGAAGTCCAGATCCACACCCTCTTGATGTGGGAGCTACTCTCAAACAATAACTGGAAGTTACGGCCTCTTTTCGTCAATCTGACTCTCTCTTTGTTCTATTCCATGGGAAAAACAGGGGCTCTAGGGCTTCTGTCAGATCCATCGCGGCTTGGGTGGTTCAAACCATCCAATGGGCTTACAGAGAGAAGGGCTTGACTCCTCCTGAGGCGGTTACAGCGCACTCTACTAGAAGTCTTTCAACGTCCTGGGCGGCCTCACGTCATGTTGCACCTGAAGTGATTTGCAGAGCAGCTTCTTGGTCTTCGATTCATACCTTCATGACCCATTATTGTTTCGAACCAGCAACCTTATCTTCTGTTAATTTTGGTTTGAAAGTGCTGTCGGCCGACAGTGTTAAATAAATCTTCTGTTCAGCATTTAGCCCACCCGGGTGTGTACGGCGAGTTATTTCCCACACGTTGCTGCCATGGAGTCTGTCAGGAAAACGGAAAATTCCTATCATAATACTTACCGTAATTTTCCTTTCCTGATGGACTCCATGGCAGCAGGAGTTCCCTCCCGAATGGCTGAAGTAGGCTAGTTACCGAACACGGCCGGGGGCAGGGAGCAAAGATTTATGGGAGTAGTGTCCTATAGGGTAGTAGAGGCGGGACTTAACCCACACGTTGCTGCCATGGAGTCCATCAGGAAAGGAAAATTACGGTAAGTATTATGATAGGAATTTTCCGTTTTTTTTCAAAATTTTCGGTCTTTTTCCGTTTATAGCGCATAAAATAAAAATGGCAGAGGTGATGAAATACCATCAAAAGAAAGCTCTATTTGTGGGAAGAAAAGGACGCAAATTTCGTTTGGGTACAGCATTGCATGACCGCGCAATTAGCAGTTAAAGCGACGCAGTGCCAAATTGGAAAAAGTCCTCTGGTCCTTATGCAGCATAATGGTCCGGGGCTGAAGTGGTTAATTGTTTATGATCGCAACTTTGTGTTCCTTCTGCTAATTTCGTGTTAGTAGACCTTTAGTGAGTGTTGATTCGCGCTTTTCATTTCACGCTTTTCATTTCGCACTTTTCAGTTCGTTTCTGAACGGCCGTTGGTTAACCAGCCATGTTGCAGGATTTGTAGGAGAGAATGCACTTTTTGGTTAAGTTCTATTGGAAGATAGCATGTCTAATTTTATTTGTTTTCTTTTTTTAATGCACAATAAAAAAAATATAGAATAATACTTGGCTATGTGTTTTACTTCAAATGACAGTTCGGGAGTAGGCAGTTACATTTTAAAAAATACAATGTAAAATTAACAAGGGACACCAACATAGTTGTATCTTTGATCTTAAAAACTACGGGATAATGGTGTTGTGGTAACTTGCACCAAAAAAAAAAAAAAAAAAAGAAGCATAATAATAATATTATTCTTGACATCACTAGAAAAAAAAGCCTTTGAAAATTAATTTGCCATAACTCCATCAGTATCACCAGCAAAGCAGCTTCATTATTATCCCATTAAAGAAGAAGAGAATGTGCGCTGCATTTTGAGATTTCATAATTTGCTACATCACAAATATGTTAATTCTCCATTACGAAAGCTAGTTTACAAGACCGACCTCTTCCAGCTCGTTCTTGCTTCCCAGCATGCGTGTTTGTACTTTGGACTTTTGTCCGATGCACTTGTGTACACACGCTCGGAAAATCCGACAACAGACATTTGTCCGCGGAAAATTTTAAAGCCTGTCATCCAACATTTGTCTGTGGAAAATCCGACAACAATTGTCTGATGGAGCGTACAAACGGTCGGATTTTCTGCCAACAGTCCGTCATCACACAATTCCTGTCGGAAAATCCGATCGTGTGTACGAGGCTTTAGACTTCATTCGCATGGGGCATAGTAAAGGGTATGCCCATTGAGGGCCATGTTTACAGGCATGGAGATGCATGGTGTTTTGTGCATCCCCATACAGGCAGTGCCACTGTGGTTAATTGGGGTGCAGCTTATAAATACCCTGAATATTTAAAAGGATTTGTGAGATGTAAGGTCCGTATGACATGCAAGAACACCATGAAACAAAAAAAAATGAAGAAATTTGTATCCCCTCAGACAGAGAGGAAGATTAATGAATCTTTGACTTATGTTAATAAATGTCCCTGCAATAAGTTAAATAAGCAGACCTAAACAAGGAACAAAGGATGCGTAAAAGAGAAGATTTCACTAATATTCCGAAGGGTAGAGATAAACATCACCTTTCAAACCATTTCAAACAATATCACAATCAGAGTTTAAAAGAAACATCTTTCTGGGCTATTGAGAGCATAAAGAAGGCATGAAAAGGTGTTTTTCACTATTTATTTTTATGCATTTTGAAGTTTTTTTACTTATTTTTATACATAATATCATTATTATTATTTTTTTATATAATTTTTCTTTTTGCATTTTGTTCTTTTTTATTTTTCAAATAAAGAAACAGTAATAAATGATGTATCAAAAACAATGAGCAATACTGTTTTGTATCTTTAAAAAAAGTGCTATTGTGCTATGAAACATAAAGTGCTATCTTTTTAAATAAAGAACTAATGCACTATAACACATCAAAAACTAAATATGACAGTAGCTGATATTGTGCTATCTCTTTAAATAAAGTGCTATATGAGCTATGAAACCAAATCCCAATGATCCACTAACGTGTCTCATGCAATAAACAATTTCATGCATAAAGTCCATAATTCATATAATAATTATCCATGCAGTTCATATATAAAAGTCCATTCACTGTTCCACCATCAATGCTATATGGTACGACACCACTTGGGAGTATAAGACCACCGCTATAAAAAAAGGGGGGGGGGGTGCTGCTTACTAGAAAACTGACCTCTACGTTATAAGAGGTTAGGCAATCGTAAATAAACAAAATCCCCAGGTATCATTCCAAGAAGCAGATCGCTGGACCTTGCCACAGACACCGTTCTCCTTAGCCACAGCGAAAGTGTCACTTAAATGAAGAAAAAAAACACATACCATGGCCCAATATCTTCCAAGTCTAATCTATATTATATATATATATATATATATATATATTATAGATATATATTAACGGTACTCAGAAGCAAGCATAGTAGGATAAAAGTATGTAAATGGCGTAAATACCCCATATCTCACTGTAAAGAGGACCTGTCATGCTTATTCCTATTACAAGGGATGTTTACATTCCTTGTAATAGGAATAAAAGTTATCCAAAAAAAATGAAAAAAAAAAAACTGTCAAACTAGAAAAATAAAAGTAAAATTAACAATAAAAAAAAATTAAAGTGCCCCTGTCCCCGTGTGCTCGCACGCAGAAGCGAACGCATAAGTATGTCGCGCCCGCATATGTAAACAGTGTTCAAATCACACATCGCCACAAACGTTAGAGCGAGAGCAATAATTCTAGCCCTAGACCTCCTCTGTAACTCAAAACATGTAACCAGTAAGAATTTTTAAAGCGTCGCCTATGGGGATTTTTAAGTACCGAAGTTTGGCGCCATTCCACGAGCGTGTGCTATTTGGAAGTGTGACATGTTTGGTATCTATGTACTTGGCGTAACATCATCTTATACATTATGCAAAAAAAAAAAAAAGAGTTAACTTTACTTTTTTTTTTAAAGCAGTAAACTGTTTAAAAAAAAAAAAAACGCGTTTGAAAAATTGCTGCACAAATACCATGCGAAATAAAAAGTTGCAATGGCTGACATTTTATTCTCTGCTAAAAAAAAATATATAATGTTTGGGGGTTAGATGTAATTTTCTACCAAAATAAATATGATTTTCACATGTAGAAGAGAATGTCGGAATTGGCCTGGTAGGCAAGTGGTTAATGATAAATAGATTCAGTAACAACAACAATAATAATAATAATACAAAAATAGATCTGGGAGGCACTGCATTGCTCGTCTGCAATCTATACTATATAGTGTCCCAATTGTCCCAATTTTATCACTTAGATAAGACAGACAAAGAGAGATTTCTTCAGCTAATATGTCCCAAGTGGGCCAAACACACCAAAGACTCAATCTATGCAATAACGATAAATTCTAGCAACACAGGATCAGGCAGTGATAGGAAAACTCTATTATACCATTACAGACGCATATGGGACATAGCTTCATCAAAATTGGGGATTCCTCTATATAATGACTACACCCCACTGTGGCACAATAAAAATCTTCCTGAATTCTTACAATTGCCTGATGTGGACCTTAGGTCCACTTATGGCATCATATATTTGCATCAATTGACCACAAATGGAATCCTCAAACCTTCACCACACTTAAAGAAGAATTCACACTCCCTAACCACATGCTCTTTAGATTCCTGCAAGTAAAACATGCAGCCTAAACTCAATTTCCAGCATCCCCCCCCCCCACAGCCCATGCCCAATGTCATTATGGCAAGTGTTAAAAATACAGATCCCCAAAAACTAACATCGGCATTTTATAATATGCTTGCCACCCCGTTATCCACCAAACTAGCTTACGGCCTTAAACCCCGCTGGGAGGGAGCAATAGGTCCCCTAGAAGATGAAGAATGGGAGGAGGCCTTGGAATCCTGCAAGGTAGTCTCGTCCAAACTATCAGATAGACTAACCCAAATTTACATAATTCATCAGGCATACCTCACCCCCATCAGGCTGGCTAGATATAAAAGCACTCAATCTACCCTATGCCAGATGTGCGGAAAGGAGGTAGGCACGTTCATGCACTTACTATGGTCATGCCCCAAAATACAGGGTCTTTGGACACAAGTCGTAACTTTCCTCCATGATAACATGGTCTCTCCGTTTGTATTGGACCCTAAACAATGCCTCCTTGGCCTACTACCCGACACTATTGATAAGTATACAAAGACGTTCCTGCATGAGACTCTGCTCTCAGCACAAAAGGCGATTGCTAAAAATTGGATGAGTCCCCTGCCCCCAATATTTGTGGAGTGGAAGGCGGAAATAAATAACACTGCACTGTAGACTTCTTGTTCAGTGGGTAATATGAGCAGAACACCTGGTTACCCCCCAGAGCAATTTCTTATTTTTCCATATGATTACAATGCGGCAATTTAACTTCAGACCATGTATACAATTAATATCTGCAAACCTGTATGATGTGTGATGTATCCTGAATGTATGTCATATCATGTATGCTTTTTTGACAAGTAAATAAAACCCTGTTTGATATAAATAGAATTAATACAAAAAAAATCATATTATTATTATTAATGTAGCAAAATTGTAACATATTAACCTCATGGTATTTCAGGTTAGAAAAAAAAATAGTAATGAAAGCTGCAAGCACCATCTACTGGCTTTGCAAGGTACTGATGTAAAATCCAAGTGATTACCTATTATTCTTCTTAACAACCAGGTTGTATAATCCACATTGAGCCTGACAAATAGCACATTCTTTCTAGCATATAACATTAGATGTCTCTGGAAGTCCTCTTAATTTGTGATGCTCTGAGTCTATATCACTAGTACACAGTTGATCCCCTAAATCCACATAATTTCACTTTGATGAACACTATATTCAAAATATTCAGATGATTTAGAGTACGTATTGATAATACTGATAATAAAATATCTAATGTCATATTCTTTGGGGGTTTCTGTGTGCAGAGCCTTTATAGGAGCTCCCTATGAAAGTTCACCCCTACTCTTGACAACCTTTTTAATGGAGTGGTGGGAAGAGCTTAAGAGGTATGATGCCCTTGAAACATGTAGCCATGCCACCTATCAGTGCTCATTAGTGAGACATAATAGTGCCTCCTCATCAGTGCCACCTAATCAGTGCCACCTCATCAGTGCCGCCTCACCAGTGCCGCTTCATCAGTGCCCACCAGTGAAGCCTATCAGTGCCCATCAGTGACACCTCATCAGCACACATCAGTGAAGGAGAAAAATTACTTATTTACAAAATTGTCTGACAGATACTAAGAAAAACTTTTTTTTTTTTTTTTTCAAAATTTTCGGTCCTTTTTCTTTTTTTTTTAGTAAAAAAATTAAAAACCCAGCAGTGACCACCAAAAGAAAACTCTGTGTGAAGAAAATGATTAAAAATTGGGTACAGTGTTGCATTGTCATTCAAAGTGTGAGAGAGCTGAAAGCTACAAAATGGCCTGGGCAGGAAGGGGGTGAAAGTGCCCTGTTTTGAGGTAGTTAAAGGAAACCTGTATTGAAAGAAACACTGATATTGCAAATTTAGACCTGCTTTTCAGAATACTAGACATCAGAATTAGGCTTCAGTCTTTTCTGAGTCACTGGCCAAGAACAAGAATGCAGGCTAAAAAGTCAGAGCTCCTGATCATCATACGCCTTTCAGGTCAATGTGTCAGAAAGTAATAACGCCATTGGATCAGCATGATAGCCAGACAAACATTATCAGAAGTCAGCAGTTTTTTTATTCGCCATTCAGGACAAAGTAATAGGTTCACCTGTATCTCTTCTACAGAAACAGTTCCAGGGAATGATTTCAAGAGAAAAAAAAAAAAAATTAACGGCCGTGATTTTTGCAACCTTTTGCTGTCCAACAGAACAGAGCTAGGGAGGTGACAGTGAAAGGGTTAATGCCAATGATTTGATAGGTAACTACTCAAAACTTTAGTTGCAAACTTTAAACATGTATTAACATATTCTTTGCAAGAAGCAGCACACAGAGAAACATTTATATACAGATTGTGGACAGGAGGGAGCAAACAAAATGGTACTCACCAGCCATGAGAAAGATGTCAATGGAGTAGAATAACCAGTTTTGTCTTAAGCATACATACACAAAGCTACAGTTCCTTAACACTTGGGTCAGTGACAGCTAGGGTTCAGCACCAAGACCACAAGTTGAATCAATCAAACCTGCTACAGACAGTTCCAAAGGAACACTCTGTAGTGGAGACTAAAAACAGAGGACAGGATGTAACGTTACAGCACTTCCTCATCAGTGGAAAGGAGAATGAGTAGAGGCTATTGTGGACTTTCATGGAACCATACAAAGGCTTGACATACACAAAATAAGTATAAAAATAGATTTTATTCCAATATATTAAAACATACAGACATCTAAAATATAGACACAGTAACCTGTGTTCTAGACCTTCGGATCTATAAAATCACATATGGGATGACCTTTGGGAGTTAACCGTTGTCAACTCTAGCATATAACCCCCCCCCCCGGTCATTATTAAAGTGATGCGATATGCACATTGATTGTTATATGTGTGCATCGTGTCCACTAAATTACCATATCCCCTTTGTTTGCCCACCCCAGGTTTATCTGGTGATATATAATATGATTTGGGAACCTTACAAAGCCATAGATATATCTATAGCGCTTCATCCTTCTCATACCCACTTTACAAGGTAAAGTTTGGATATACTCATATCATCTGGGTTCTGAGCTTGGGGGACATAGTTACTAAACAACATTTATCTATGCATGTTCTCCACCTAGTTCTTATAGTGTATTACCGTTGCTGTAAGAGAACTTCCTTGCCATCATTTAGCTCCAACTCTGAGAGGACCTAACACAGATGTTCTGTCACGGTGTGTCATAAAATACATCTATGTAAACACCATCTGTGTCTTACAAGTTTCTACACTATTTCAATATATTACTCTAATGCCCCGTACACACGGTCGGATTTTCCGACGGAAAATGTGCGATCGGAACTTGTTGTCGGAAATTCCGACCGTGTGTGGGCTCCATCGGACTTTTTCCATCGGAATTTCCGACACTCAAAATTTGAGAGCAAGCTATAAAATTTTCCGACAATAAAATCCGTTTGCGTAAATTCCGACCGTGTGTGGACAATTCCGACGCACAAAGTGCCATGCATGCTCAAAATAAATTCCGAGACGGAACTGCTCGGTCTGGAAAAATTAGTGTTCGTAATGGATATAGCACTTTCGTCACGCTGCAATGTTTTAAATTGTTTAATGCAGCGCACTCTCTTCTTCTTTATAAAGCTAGAAGAATGAAGTTGTTTTGCTGCTCATATTCACACAGACTTCTCACAAACTTCTTTCTTTATTATTTCTCGTGATTTCATGAATATAATATTTTTATTTGTCACATCTCCCGAAAAGAATTACATTTTTTGATGTTTTTAGATTTTGTTTTGTTTTTTTGTTTTTTTTTTTGAAATCCTGATCTCGTGTTATTTTTTTTATTTTTTTTAACTCCAGAATAGTTTTGGGTGTGTTTTGTGTGTCAAGTTACCACAACACGATTATTATGTTGTATTATTTAATCTCTAGGAGATTGCTTGGTGTTGGTGTCTCTTGTTAATTTCACATTGTATTTTTGAAATGTACCTGCATCCTCACAAACAAACTGTCCTTTTTGAAGAAAAACACACATAGGCGAGTATAATAAAAAAAGGGGTCATAACCAAAGAAAGAGGGAGGCAGCGCTGGAGAAACAGCAGAAATTTGTGAAGTCTTTGACCCCCAGGGCACACATCAACTATTTTACTGCAAAATTGGTGGCCTTAAGAGTCCATATATAAGGGAGTACAATCTGGACCAGAAGTCCAAGAGATCATGAACAGCAGCAGATGACATGTATGTTCCCAGGCTGGGGTCATACAAGAGCCTGCATCTTTTGTCAGACCAGACTGAACCCAGGTCATCACTTTCTTGTCTTCCTTCCACGCTGTGTCTGTGGTGTTGGAGTTGTGGCAGGAGGAGGAGGATGATGCAACTCACACAGGTGGGTATTGGGTGTGATTTCACCCCTCACCCCCTTAGTTAATGTTTTATAAAGGATGTCCTCACACATGAGGCGTTGGCCCTCCTGCATGTCCTGCAGTTTTGTGGCAGCCATGCAGGCAAAGGCCTCTTCATGAGTGGGGGTGGCTCTGAGGGACGCAGAAGCCTCCTGAATCAGCCTGAGTGCTGAATCCTGCACGTTACTTCCCTTCCTGGGTCTTTTGTTTGGAAGGCGGAGGGGAGGGACCTGGGATTCTGTGAGGCTTCTACTGGGCCCGGCCACCTCCTGGCTGACACTTACCCCCGCCTCCTCCTGGCTGCCACATTCCACAGCCTCCTCCTGTGTGCCACATTCCACAGCCTCCCCTGGCTGAGGTCTTCCTGTGTATGAAAAAGGGACATAGTTTTAGTTTATTCTTCATCAATCACACACAATTTTCATCTCATGACTGTTGCAAATTTAATGTTAATAAATAGAAAAGACTATCATTCTGAGCCCAGCATTTTTCATTCTTGTCCCAATTATTTTTGCCCACTACTGTCTATTGATATGTAAAACACTTTATTAAATCAGCAATTAGTGATCATTAATAACTGTCACGGAACGTCCCACACTCTGCTTGAGTGCTTCCGTCATATACCACTTCCTCCCAGTCTGTATACAGATATCCCAACCTCTCTGAGCACAAAACAAGGCTACACTAGCTTGTTGCTACCAAGAACTCACTTTATTCAGAACCAGAATACAGTCTTATATACAAGAGAAAATATTACTCTAACAATTCAAACGTAACCTAATTAACCTAATTAACATGAGCTAATTAACTAATCCTTTATACAGCCTAGGTGATTGAGACATGACCTTTTGCCCAGACTGAGTTAATTATCACAGGACACCTTCTCACAATAGCAGCAGCTCCAATAGGAGTCGTCCCGTCTCCTACATTGTATAGAGGACAATGTGATCAGCTCATTCAATTAACATAAACACAGGCAGTTGGAGTCGATGACACCAGCATCTCCTCACAGGATGTGCCCCAACAGTATAATTCAGTCTTATCATTCTAATATGGCATATAACGGGTTCCTAGAGTCTGTGTGTTTTGGGGGGACATGGAGCTGAATCCAAAGTAACACCAACCCCAGGGTCCCCAGGCATACAGCTCACAGAGAGCACCATTCCCCCAAATGCTAGGGCCCATAATCAAAAGGCAACAGGCTTGCATTCAGTCCTCTCCAACAGCCTCTGTCCTGGCTAGGTCTGTCACATTTCTCCCCTTTCGGCAGGAGACTAACATAGGAGAAGACCCCAGACGGGTTGACTCCGAAGTTAGTCAGTAGTTCCAGTCCTCTACTGCCTGTACCCACACAGTACCCCAAATAAATTATTCCAAACAGAGTATTACTCACCCAGCCAACCTCTGCCTCTCTCAGAGAACATATCTGCTGCTGGGGAGAGGCCTGGACTGGCCCTTTTCCCTGGAGTCCTTTCTGCCGCTGGAGAGAAGACAGGGGGACTGAGCTTACTCCATCCTGCTGTTGGGGATCTGGGCCGAATGCCCAGCATCCCTGGGGTATACAGGTGGGAACTGAAGCCCCATCCACCGACACCAGATCAAGCTGCAGTTGTGAGGTGATGACTGCATTCTCTCCTTGGATCCTGATCTGCAGATCGCGATAGACTGCCACCTCCTCAACTTGGGCCTCCACAATTGCTGCAGGTGTGGGGCAGAGGTCTTGGACCCTCTGTCCGGTTGCCAGCACTTCTGCTGGGGATTTGCTAGGTGGTTCCTCCTCTACAGAAATGTCTATCAAATCCTCAGTCTCTGGAATTGCTAAAAGTGTGGGACAAAGGTCTTGGACCCTCTGTTCAGTTACCAGATCTTCAGCTGGAGAAGTTTGTTGTAACTCCATAGATGCTGCTGGCAGAAAATCACATGTCCCTGTCAGTGTTGTGGGAGAAAGGCCGACTACCTCTTCTCTCAAGAAGGCCGAAGCCACTGTTGGTGCTGAGCAGAGCACAGTGGACTTTGGCCCTGATAGCAGCTCTTCTGCTGGAGGCTCATCAGGTTGTTCTTCCTCAGCAGAAAAGTCTATCAAATCCCATGTCTCTGCAACTGATGTCTGGGGATAGAGGTTCACCATCTCCTGTGCGTGGAACTCAGAAGATGCCATCAGTGCTGAGCAGAGTGCAATGAAGTTTGGCCCTAATCCCAACTCTTCTGCTGGGGGCTCACCCGATGGTTCTTCCTCAGCAGAAAAGTCTATCAAATCCCCTGTCTCTGCAACTGGTGTCTGGGGATGAATGTTTTTTTTTTTTTTTATCCAAGAAAAAGTTTTTATTGAAAAACAAGTACATACAGTCCAAGAAATCCACAATTAAATTGTACATAGTAGCCTAATCAGGCATAGTTCCATAGAAGAATCAGACTCATACAAAAGTATAAAGTACATCCCACTGTTAGAAAATAAGATAGGAATTGATATCACTGCCTCCTACTTATAGAAATTCCAACCCTCTATCTGTAACCATCCCGAGCCCAGAGCTCCAATCAGGGCTAATGCGGGGTGCACCATGCCTTCAGCCGTTATTAAGGCGCAGTAATCTATCCATGACCCGGTCCTCCGGAGCTAACCCAGGAGTGCCTAGCCATGGTTCCCATAGTTTTTCAAATTTTCTTGAACATCCCCTGTGTTGGTATATAATTTTCTCCATTCTTAATATATGTCCTAGTGCGGTAATCCATTCCTTGACTGAGGGAGGCGTTTCAGATTTCCAGTGTACCATGATTAGCTTACGGGCCACAAAAAGGGCTCTAGTTAAAGCTTCCCTGACGTGGGGTTCCCACTCTAGTTCATCTAACACATTCAAAATACAGTGTCTAGGGTCCAGCGGAATTGAGACCCCAAACACTGCGTTCAGCGTGTCCACCACCCCCCTCCAGTACACATGCAATCTGGGACATCTCCATAGCATATGTAATAAATCTCCATGATCTCTCTTACATCTAGTACAGGTTGGGGTGGAAAGAAGTCCCATATTATGTAGCCTATGGGGTGTATAATACGCTCTCAGAAGTGTATATAGTTGCGTTAGTCTTTGCGTTACATTCAGTGAACATATGGAAACTGACTGCAAGACCTCCTCCCATTGATCCTCATCTAAGGGTCCAACATCCAACTCCCATTTCCCTTTTACTGTCAAAGGATGCTTTAGAAGGTATTTGTGGAGCAAGGTGCTATAGCTCTGGGAAATGAATCCTTTAGAGGTCTCCGCCCCTTTAAGCAAATCGATCAAAGGGTTCGAGCTGGTATGCCAATCAGAGGTTTTTGACTGTGCTTCAAATGCGTGTCTAAGTTGCATATAATAAAAAAGCATGGAGGACGGAAGACTATATAGGTCCCTTAAATTGTCAAATGAACGTAATTTGCCCTCACTTATGATTTGCTTTAGGTAGAGAATGCCAAACCTCTTCCACCTTTCCGCATGTTGCAGTTTAGCAAGTTCTGGGTAGGATTCATTTCCCCATATAGGACCATACTCGTTGATACCTGTCGCCTCCTGAATGTACTTAGTTTTGTTCCATATTTTTTGTATGAGGGCATAAGTGGGGAAACATTTCTGAGGCTTTGTCAGAGAGGTTACCTGGTTGGGCGCCGGTGTGTGCCGGGGCGCGTTGGTGCTCGTGTCCCTGTGCGTGCTGGGGCGCGTGTCCCTGGGGGCGCCGACGCGTCTGGGCTGACCGGCCGTGGCGTGCGGGGTGGCGTCCGGGCGTTCGTGCGTCCACGCGTTCGCGCTAGCGTGCGTCCGCGTTAGCGCGCGTCCGCCTGTGGGCGCTGCCTTTTGACATGCCCGGTGGTGTGGGCGTGCGTGCTGGTGTCGGGGGCGCGCTCGGGCGCATGCGGGGGCGCGGCGCGCTTTGGCGAATCGGCGCGCGCACGTGCGCGGCGTTTGGCGCCAATCAGCCTATTTGAAGCCTGCCTCTACACTGACTCGGTGCTGCCTGATCAAACAGCTCTGTGTCTTGTTCCGTGATCATCCTGTGTTCCTGTATCTTCGTAGTGTTTACCCGTTGTGACCCGGCTTACCTTTGGACCTTCCTTGTTTGCTGCCTGAACCCGACCCCGGCTTGTTTGACCTCGTTTCTGCCTCCTCCCTTGTACCGTTGCCGCCAGCCCGTTGCCGACCTCTGCCTGTGTGTGACCAAGCCTGATTAACTCCTGCTCAGCATCTGCTCTACCAAGTCTGAAGCTCTACCGGTTGCTTGCCAGACCACTGTGCTCCAGGACTCTAACTTCAGGCCCTCATACCATTCCGCACTCGCGGGCCTCCTGTCTACTCTACCAGGGGCCCCGAATCGGATACGTAAGGGAGCCTACCCTCTGCCCAAGTGGACTCATCTGTCTGGTAAGTGTGGGACCTGACAGCATCAGGCAGCCATGACTGAGTCCGGGCAGGGGGCCTCCCCCATGGATGAACTGTGCAGGCACCTAGCGGGCCTTATTCAAGCCGTTAAAAGCCTACAGGAAGGCTATACCAGACTGGAAGGGCAGGTCCAGGCCCTTTCAGCCTCTCCTCCAGGAGCAGTTTCTGCCAACCCTGCCTCAGCGCCTTCTGTAGTGATGCTTCCACCAGAGCCCAGGGTACCTACACCCGAAAAATTTTCCGGAGAACGCAGTAAGTTCCGGGCGTTTCGTAACGCATGCGAGCTCTACTTCGCTTTGCAACCCCGTACATTCTCCCTGGAAGCTACTAAAGTGGGGTTCGTCATATCCTTGTTGACCGGCGAGCCTCAAACCTGGGCCCACCATCTATTGGAGCAAAAGGCTCAATCTCTTGACTCCCTAAGTGACTTTTTCCTAGCTATGTCTCAGCTGTATGAGGACCCCCAGCTAACAGCCACGGCAGAAGCCGCTTTACATTCCCTCCAACAAGGCCGCAGAGCTGCTGAAGATTACGCCGTGGAGTTTAGGCGTTGGAGCTCGGATACGGATTGGAATGACGCAGCCTTGCGTCACCAATATCGGCTGGGGTTGTCGGATCCCCTAAAGGATGAACTAGCACGAGTGGGGGTACCCCAGACTCTAGAAGAGCTAATCAATCTGTCTATCCAAATTGACCGCCGCCTCAGGGAGAGACGCTCTGAGAGATCTGTTGGTCACCCACGCCTCACCTGGATGTTGCCTAGGGCCCCTAGTGCCCCAAACCAAGCTCCGCTTGTCTCATCTACCCCAGGCCCGGAGGTCTCTGAGCCCATGCAGTTGGGACTGCTCCGTCCCTCTCTGACTCCTGAGGAGAAGACACGCAGACGCACGCTAAACCTGTGCTTGTACTGTGGGGAGTCTGGTCACTTTGCAAGAGCATGCCCCAATAAAAGACGTAAGTGTCTGCCGTCTTCCTCGTTGTGTGCACCTGTCCTACCTAGTACCGGTAACCATTTAACTTTTTCCATTGTATTACAGTTACCTGGAAGGAGCATCCCAGTACCGGTCATCATTGATTCGGGAGCATGTAGTGGATTCATTGACCGGACCTTCGTCGAAACCCATCATATTCCCACTCAAACTAAAGCCCAAGGACTGGAAGTTTTTCTAGCGGACGGCTCCACCCTCCGCTCCGGACCCGTCACCCAAGAAACGCTTCCTCTTTTGGCCACCATTGGCCCGGAACACCAGGAACTTTTACGCCTAGATGTCATTTCCTCTCCTCTCTTCCCAGTCATCCTAGGAATACCTTGGCTACAGGCTCACAATCCAAGTATCAACTGGTCAACAGGCAAGATCCAGTTTTCTTCTGAATATTGCAGACAACATTGCTTACGGGGGACCCCATTAACCTCCTCCCAATGCCTGTGCATAGACTCAGAAACTAAGTCCTACCAAGATCTTCCCGAACCTTACCGGGATTTCCTGGATGTGTTCAGTAAAAAAGGGGCAGAAACCCTTCCAGTACATAGACCCTATGATTGCCCAATAGAACTTTTACCAGGTACCGAAGTCCCTTTTGGGAGGATCTTCCCTCTAACTGAGCAGGAGCTGGGCACCTTGAAAACCTATATAGATGAAAACCTGAAGAAAGGGTTCATCCGTCCTTCCACGTCTCCAGCTGGGGCAGGTATCTTTTTCGTGGAAAAGAAAGATCACTCCTTACGTCCTTGCATTGACTATCGGGAGCTCAATAAAATCACTATTAAGAACAGATACCCGCTACCCCTGATTCCTGAACTATTTCAGAGATTGGGATCTGCTACCGTTTTTACTAAGCTAGACCTCCGTGGAGCCTATAATTTGATCCGCATAAGAGAAGGAGACGAGTGGAAGACGGCCTTTCGTACTCGATTCGGACATTACGAGTATCTCGTCATGCCTTTTGGTCTGTGCAACGCACCGGCGACATTCCAGCATTTCGTCAACGATGTCTTTCATGACTTACTGGACTTATATGTCATCGTTTACCTGGACGATATCCTGGTTTTCTCTGCCTCCTTGATGGAGCACCGCAAACATGTACGAAATGTACTTTCCCGGCTCAGACAACATGGGCTGTACGCCAAACTTGAAAAATGTGAATTTGAGCTTCAATCTATCCAGTTCCTGGGCCTGATCATTTCCCCTGACGGCATTAAAATGGATCCACAGAAAGTATCCGCTATTCTGTATTGGCCTGCACCAACTGACAAAAAAGGAGTACAACGCTTTATTGGCTTTGCCAATTTTTATAGGAAATTTATTAAAGGATTTTCTTCAATCATAACTCCCATTACAGAGCTTACAAAACAAGGATGCCGGTTCTGCTGGACCCCTGAGGCACAAAAGGCCTTTGAAAGACTCAAGGCGTTGTTCACATCAGCCACTATTCTTAAGCATCCCAACCCTGCCTTGCCTTTCGTCCTAGAGGTGGATGCTTCTGAGGTTGCAGTCGGAGCTGTACTTTCTCAGAGACAGGGTGCCAAAGCACTCCTGTACCCTGTGGGATTCTTCTCACGCAAACTCTCTCCCTCCGAGAAAAACTATGACGTGGGTGATCGGGAACTTTTGGCCATTAAAGCGGCTCTGGAGGAATGGCGTTACCTCCTGGAAGGCGCAGCACACCCCATTTTGGTCTACACAGACCATAAGAACTTGGAATATCTAAGAACAGCCAAGAGATTGAGACCTCGGCAGGCCAGATGGGCACTTTTTTTTTCCCGATTTATTTTCCACATTACTTACAGACCCGGATCCAAGAATGTTAAATCTGATGCCCTTTCCCGGATGTTTCTCGATTCTGAAAGAACCGTGTCCCCAGACACCATCCTCCCCTCTGGAAATTTCCTAATCCTTCAGGAGGACCTAATTTCCCAAATCAGACGTGCCTCTATGGGAATGTCTCCACCTGTTGAAGCCTGTACCAAAGATGGACTGTTCTGGTTCAAGAATAAGATTGTGGTCCCTGAGGAGTTAAAGGTACGGGTGTTAAGCTTGTGTCATGATCACAAACTTGCTGGCCACTTCGGCACTCGGAAAACAACTGACCTTGTCCAACGCACCTTTTGGTGGCCTCGTCTTACTAAGGATTGCAAGGAATATGTGGAGTCCTGTAACACGTGTGCCAGAAACAAGACTAGCCGGACAAGAGCATGGGGCCTGTTGAGACCATTGCCAGTCCCAGAGAGACCATGGGCCATGATTTCAATGGACTTTATTGTTGAGCTTCCACTATCAGAAGGTTTTTCGTCCATTTTCGTTGTGGTAGACAGGCTGTCTAAAATGGCCCATTTTCTCCCCATGAAGGGCACCCCTTCAGCCATGGAGACCGCTTCCATCTTCATTAAGGAGATCGTCAGACTGCATGGAGTCCCGACCAATATAGTTTCAGACAGGGGCGTCCAGTTCACCTCCAGATTCTGGAGGGCCCTTTGTGGCGCGCTTGAAATCGAGTTGTCATTTTCTTCGGCTTACCATCCTCAGTCAAATGGACAAACCGAGAGGATGAACCAGACCTTGGAGCAATACATCCGCTGTTTTTCTGCATTCTCCCAGGATGATTGGGCCTCCCTGCTTCCCATCGCAGAATTCTCCTACAATAACTCTCTACATTCAGCTACTAACCAGTCTCCGTTCTATGCCAATTACGGTTTCCATCCATCCTTCTTGCCTGGATCATTCCCCGAGTGTCCTGTTCCTGCAGTATCCAAAACTTTGGATTTCTTCTCTAACAACAATAAATTGCTGCAGGAGACCATGACCAAGGCTCAGGAAGATTACAAGAAGATCTTTGACAGGAAGAGACGGGGGGAACTTGTTCTTGAACCTGGCAATTCTGTCTGGCTGTCTACTGCTAATCTCAAGTTGGCCTGCCCATCCAGGAAATTTGGCCCCAAATACCTGGGTCCTTTCGTGATCAAAAGGAAAATCAACAACGTGGCATACGAACTTGACCTTCCTAACTCCCTGAGGATACATCCAGTATTCCACGTGTCCCTCCTGAAGCCGGTCACCCCCAACTTCTTTCCTGGTCGCAGCATTGGTCCACCCAAACCTATTATGGTTGATGGCGAAGAGGAGTTCGAAGTAGAAGCAATTCTAGATTGCAGAAGAAGGCACAATCAGGTGCAATATCTGGTAAAATGGAAGGGCTATGGACCCGAAGATAATTCGTGGGAGCCGGAAAGCAATTTACATGCCAGGGAACTCCTGCAATCCTTTAAAACCTCTCATGCCTCAAAGATGGCCCAGCTGGGCATCCGGAGTCTGCCCTTGAGGAGGGGGCACTGTCAGAGAGGTTACCTGGTTGGGCGCCGGTGTGTGCCGGGGCGCGTTGGTGCTCGTGTCCCTGTGCGTGCTGGGGCGCGTGTCCCTGGGGGCGCCGGCGCGTCTGGGCTGACCGGCCGTGGCGTGCGGGGTGGCGTCCGGGCGTTCGTGCGTTCGCGCTAGCGCGCATCCGCGTTAGCGCGCATCCGCGTTAGCGCGCGTCCGCCTGTGGGCGCTGCCTTTTGACATGCCCGGTGGTGTGGGCGTGCGTGCTGGTGTCGGGGGCGCGCTCGGGCGCGTGCGGGGGCGAGGCGCGCTTTGGCGAATCGGCACGCGCACGTGCGCGGTGTTTGGCGCCAATCAGCCTATTTGAAGCCTGCTTCTACACTGACTCGGTGCTGCCTGATCAAACAGCTCTGTGTCTTGTTCCGTGATCATCCTGTGTTCCTGTATCTTCGTAGTGTTTACCCGTTGTGACCCGGCTTACCTTTGGACCTTCCTTGTTTGCTGCCTGAACCCGACCCCGGCTTGTTTGACCTCGTTTCTGCCTCCTCCCTTGTACCGTTGCCGCCAGCCCGTTGCCGACCTCTGCCTGTGTGTGACCAAGCCTGATTAACTCCTGCTCAGCATCTGCTCTACCAAGTCTGAAGCTCTACCGGTTGCTTGCCAGACCACTGTGCTCCAGGACTCTAACTTCAGGCCCTCATACCATTCCGCACTCGCGGCCTCCTGTCTACTCTACCAGGGGCCCCGAATCGGATACGTAAGGGAGCCTACCCTCTGCCCAAGTGGACTCATCTGTCTGGTAAGTGTGGGACCTGACAGGCTTGCTAAAGGCCGCGGCCTCTAAAGCTGTGGGAACGGATTTACCCCCTATCGTATGTAGCATTATATATTCTGAAGCGCTAGGGACCCTGGCCATAGACTCCCCCTCCACGGCCATGGTGCCTATTAAATGTTGCATTTGCGATGACAAGTAATAAAGCCATGGATTTGGCAATGCAAGTCCACCTTCATCTTTAGGGCGTTGTAAGTTTTCTAGTTTTATCCTTGGTGGGCGGTTCTTCCAGATCAGTTCACGAAAAATGGCATTGATTATTCTGAATATCTTAAGTGGGATGACTACCGGTGAATTATGTAGTATGTATAGCAGTTGAGGCATTAGAATCATTTTAATTAGATTCACTTTGCCTGCAACCGACATACCCAGAGCATTCCAGGTTTTGACTCGTAGACGAAATCGAGCCAGTAGTGGGGAAATATTCAACTGACTATATTCCCTAATCTTAGGAGAAACCTGTATCCCCAAGTATCTGAAGGAAGCGGACACAGGGATTCCCCCAACTTTCTCTTCATTTAATAATCTTGCATCATCTATTGGCATTAGGGCTGACTTGGTCCAGTTTATTTTAAGGCCCAAAAAATCCCCAAAGCGAACCACTGTATCCATTGTGTTTTTTAGGGAGTGGTCAGTATCACCCAAAAGAATCATAGTATCATCCGCATAGAGCATCACCTTCTCCTGTCTGTCACCATAGCAGAAGCCGGTGATATCTCCACAGTCTCTGATCCGTATTGCCAACGGCTCTATGGCTAGAGCAAACAGCAGGGGGGACAAAGGGCACCCCTGCCGTGTACCCCGCCCCAGAGCAAAGGGCAGTGACATTCTACCCGCCTCTCTAATTATCGCCTGAGGGCAATGATATAATAAACGCACCCAAGAAATATATATCTCTCCAAAACCAAATCTCCTCATTACCTCCCATAGGTATGGCCATTCCACACTGTCAAAAGGCTTTCATTGCGTCCAGAGACAGCAATGCCCTCTTACCTTTATTATCCGGTGGGGACTGCATGTTAAGATATAATCTCCTAAGGTTTATTGCTGTTGATTTGTTGGGCATAAATCCCGCCTGATCAGAGTGTATAATTGAGGAAACAGCCTTATTCAACCTGATAGCCAAAACTTTTGCCAATATTTTGATGTCTGACTGCAATAGGGATATCGGTCTATATGAGGCCGGGTCTACGGGGTCCTTGCCTGGTTTTAAAATTAATACAATGTGGGCTCTAGACATGGAGGGTGGTAGGGTATTATGCTTCCTAGCGGTAAGAAATACATTTAAGAGCTTGGGGAGTAATATCTCAGAATAGGTTTTATAGATTTCCATAGGGATACCATCCCCCCGGGGGGCCTTACAGTTAGGGAATGCAGCCACCGCCTCCTGCATCTCATCAAGAGTCAAAGGGGCGTCTAATTCTTTCCTCTGGGAGTCCGTAAGCTGTGGAAATACAATGCCATCCAAGTAACTGGACAGCTCCTCGGAGCTAAATCTGGAAGAGGAGCAATATAGCTGCTCATAGAACTCCGCCAACGTCTGGAGTACCTGATCTGGGGAGTGTACCAGACGCCCGTCAGCCCTCCTTATGGACCCGATTGCCGGAGATCTCTTATCAAAATTGGCTATTCTAGCTAAAAGGTGTCCGGTCGTTTCCCCTTCTTCGAAAAAGGCAGTCTTAGAAAAAAACCTCTTTTTGTCCGCCGAGGAGGTCAGCAGGTGCTCATAAGCTGATTGAGCCGACTGCCAAGCCTCCCTTGCGGAGTCAGTTGGGTCTTGGATATACTTTGCCTCAAGGGAGCAGGCATGGGATTCCAGTGTGTCCCGCAGCGCTTCAGAATGTTTCTTAATCTTGGTGACCTCATTACTAAGTATTTTCTTAAGGTGTGTTTTGAAGCCCTCCCATTCTGCAAGGGCAGACAAGGAGCCCGGTTGACATGAAAATAACTTTTTTATGTTGCCTTCTAAGTTCTCAGGGGAGGTAAAAAGCTGAAGCCAAAAGGCATTAAATTTCCACGGTACCTTAGGGAGTGTGGATTGTTGGGATACAATAAGGTTTATCACCAAATAGGAGTGATCAGATACACACCGTGGTTTGTACGAAATGTCTAGCACCGAGGAAAGCATAGCCGGGTTACCCACTGCCAAATCTATTCTAGATAAGGAACCGTGTGATTTCGAGAAACAGGAGAACTGTTTAGCAGTGGGATTCCGGTGTCTCCACAAATCCAGCCATCCCACCTCCTGTAGCAATCTAGCCAGCGGAGTTAGCCTATAAGGAGCTGGGGTGCTCGGGCCCGGGTGTTTATCCAGGGCCGGAGCCAGCCAGCTGTTGAAATCGCCCACCAGCAGTAACGGGAGATCCGGCTTCCCCTCCAGAAATTCCAGGAGGAGCCGGAGTACCCGAGCATTAAACGGGGGAGGGATGTACACACAAGCCAGAATACATTTCAGAATACCAATGCGACAATGCAAAAATACAAATCTACCCTCCTGATCTGTTTTGGACTCAAACTCCTGATAGTCCAGGGAGCTGTGTATCACTACACTCACCCCCCGAGAAAAGGAGGTGTGAGTGGAGTGGTACGACCACCCGATCCATCTATATCTCATACAACTTATAGAATCAGACGTTAAATGTGTTTCCTGCAAGCAAATAACCGCAGGATAAAACTTTTTCAGACATGAGAAAATCATAGTGCGTTTCAGGGGGGAGTTCATGCCCCTAACATTCCAGGAGATCACCGGTGAACCCGCCATAGCAAAAACACAGTTAGTTGTGAGGGAAGGTTAGAGGGTGGCTTGCCTACACAGAGACCACCGAAATCCTGTTGGGAGAGATTGCAGCAGGCTTGAGTGAAATCAAAATAGCAGATGGTTAGTGGGAGTGAGATTCTTGGACTGCGGTAAGAAACAGGCTGTATAGAATAACATAGCACAATGGTGCCAACAAACAGCAGTGCATCTGCACTGAGGTATTTCCTTTTGTGATTTGGCGCTCTCACTCCTGTGAAAGAGCAGGCAAAAATAAACAAAGTAGGCATCCTGATGAGCCATGCCAACGGGGTAGGCCCATAGGGCCCAACACGGCCTAAAAACAGACCAACTAATACTTCAGACATCACAAGTCAAGTAAAGGGGGTTTCACAGTTCAGTTCCTTTCGCTGAAGAAATATGGGATGATTCCCGGCACTTGGGTAACTTTGAAGAGGTCAGGTGAGTTGGTAGATTATGGTAAAAAGGTGGAAAAACAAAAAAAAAACAAAAAAACAAAAAAAAAAAACCCCAAAGATGGCATGGTAGTGACTTTGTGGACCAGAAAAGACAGCAAGAAAGAGAGAGTGTGGCATCTCAATGTGTGGACAGCACTCTTACCATCTGGAAGTATGTCCCGTTCAGTCACCTTCCACCTCAGCACGGTGACGACGCAGTGCTTGTTCATTATGGTCCAACCAGGCGGCAGGTTGGCAAAGCACACTATTGCTCTGCCACATTGCCGACTCTTCAGCCAGGATTTCAGGGTTGTCAGCTGGTATTTCCTGACAGTCCCAGGCAAAGGGAGCCCAGCCCTGAGCAATGTCCAGCAGCCGTCCAGCAGCCGTCTGTAGGCGATCTCTAGCTCCCATTCCTGAACGTCCAGAAACTCCAAATCTTTCTGTGCCCAGTGCACTTCCGAAATGTTCAGTAGCCCTTCTCTGAAATCCATGATTTCGTCCACTCGCCACTCCAAATCACTCCCAAAGTTAGAGTCCCCTGTCAGCTTCACATACAACAGTCCCAAGCCGCCGTAGCTTAAGCCTTCCGTTGGGCTGTCATCCACTATCCAGGGACATGCTTGGGATACATGCCACCGGAGGGCTCTGTAGCTCTCATCCAGCTTTATCTCTGCCCAGACCAGCCTGCTTAATTCAGCTGTCTGCTTCTTGTGTGTTTTTTCTCCCAAAAACCGCACCCGCAGTCCGTACTGCGACCAGTACCTTTCCTCGATGGAGGGGAGAAGTTTTCCCTGGTGTCGCTGCTCACGGGCTAGCGCTTCCTTCCAGAGTTTGCAGCGAATAGAATCACACCATCTCAGCAGGACCTGCTCTGATACTGGTCCTCTGTGCTGTATCTGCATCTCTCGCAACCTCCTTCTGAATTCCTCATCCATGGCAGCTGGTATCTGTACCTCTCCTGCTATCTGGACCTTGGATCCAGATGGAAGTTTGGATGTCCCAGACTGCAGGAAGCTTTCCCGCTGCTTGCCACCAATGTCACGGAACGTCCCACACTCCGCTTGAGTGCTTCCGTCATATACCACTTCCTCCCAGTCTGTATACAGATATCCCAACCTCTCTGAGCACAAAACAAGGCTACACTAGCTTGTTGCTACCAAGAACTCACTTTATTCAGAACCAGAATACAGTCTTATATACAGGAGAAAATATTACTCTAACAATACAAACGTAACCTAATTAACCTAATTAACATGAGCTAATTAACTAATCCTTTATACAGCCTAGGTGATTGAGACATGACCTTTTGCCCAGACTAAGTTAATTATCACAGGACACCTTCTCACAATAGCAGCAGCTCCAATAGGAGTTGTCCCGTCTCCTACATTGTATAGAGGACAATGTGATCAGCTCATTCAATTAACATAAACACAGGCAGTTGGAGTCGATGACACCAGCATCTCCTCACAGGATGTGCCCCAACAGTATAATTCAGTCTTATCATTCTAATATGGCATATAACGGGTTCCTAGAGTCTGTGTGTTTTGGGGGGACATGGAGCTGAATCCAAAGTAACACCAACCCCAGGGTCCCCAGGCATACAGCTCACAGAGAGCACCATTCCCCCAAATGCTAGGGCCCATAATCAAAAGGCAACAGGCTTGCATTCAGTCCTCTCCAACAGCCTCTGTCCTGGCTAGGTCTGTCACAATAACATCTAGTAAACATAATTTATTTATTGACAAGGAATCTGTAGAACAATGCTATACCTGGCTCAAGCTGGGCTCCTCCACTTCTTCCTGGCTGGAAGTCCTAGGTTGGACATCGGAAGCCTCAGCTGGGGTGGAAGATAGGGTGGAAGGAAGAGTGGAAGGAAGAGTTTATAAAGAATGCAATAAGAAATGTAAGGGTGCAATTAGGACGGCTAAGATAGAACATGAAAGACACATAGCGGAGGAGAGCAAAAAAAATCCCAAGAAATTCTTTAAGTATGTAAACAGTAAAAAAGGGAGGACAGACCATATTGACCCCATAAAGAATGAGGAAGGACATCTGGTTACAAAGGATGGGGAGATGGCAAAGGTATTGAATTTATTCTTCTCCTCAGTATTCACGAGTGAATCGGGGGGCTTCAGTAACCAAAACTGCAGTGTTTATCCTCATGACACAACACAGGAAGCACCTACATGGTTAACAGAGGATGGAATTAAAATTAGACTTGAGAAACTTAACATTAATAAATCACCGGGACCAGATGGCTTGCATCCGAGGGTACTTAGGGAACTCAGTCAGGTGATTGCCAGACCGTTGTTCCTAATTTTTACAGACAGTCTATTGACTGGAATGGTACCAGCTGATTGGAGAAAAGCCAATGTAGCACCAATATTTAAAAAGGGCCCAAAAAACATCCCTGGGAATTACAGACCAGTTAGCCTAACATCAATAGTATGTAAAATCTTGGAGGGGATGATAAGGGACTATATACAAGATTTTAGTAATAAGAATGATATCATTAGCAGTAATCAGCATGGATTCATGAAGAATCGTTCTTGCCAAACCAATCTATTAACCTTCTATGAGGAGGTGAGTTGCCATCTAGATAAAGGAAGGCCCATAGACATGGTGTATCTGGATTTTGCAAAAGCATTAGACACAGTTCCCCATAAACGTTTACTGTACAAAATAAGGTCCCTTGGCATGGACCATAGGGTGAGTACATGGATTGAAAACTGGCCACAAGGGCGTGTTCAGAGGGTGGTGATAAATGGGGAGTACTCAGAATGGTCAGGGGTGGGTAGTGGGGTTCCCCATGGTTCTGTGCTGGGACCAATCCTATTTAATTTGTTTATAAACGACCTGGAGGATGGGATAAACAGTTCAATCTCTGTATTTGCAGACGATACTAAGCTAAGCAGGGCAATAACTTCTCCACAGGATGTGGAAACCTTGCAAAAAGACCTGAACAAATTAATGGGGTGGGGACTACATGGCAAATGAGGTTCAATGTAGAAAAATGTAAAATAATGCATTTGGGTGGCAAAAATATGAATGCAATCTATACACTGGGGGGAGAACCTCTGGGGGAATCTAGGATGGAAAAGGGCCTGGGGGTCCTAGTAGATGATAGGCTCAGCAATGGCATGCAATGCCAAGCTGCTGCTAATAAAGCAAACAGAATATTGGCATGCATTAAAAGGGGGATCAACTCCAGAGATAAAACGATAATTCTCCCGCTCTACAAGACTCTGGTCCGGCCGCACCTGGAGTATGCTGTCCAGTTCTGGGCACCAGTCCTCAGGAGGGATGTACTGGAAATGGAGCGAGTACAAAGAAGGGCAACAAAGCTAATAAAGGGTCTGGAGGATCTTAGTTATGAGGAAAGGTTGCGAGCACTGAACTTATTCTCTCTGGAGAAGAGACGCTTGAGAGGGGATATGATTTCAATTTACAAATACTGTACTGGTGACCCCACAATAGGGATAAAACTTTTTCGCAGAAGAGAGTTTAATAAGACTAGTGGCCACTCATTACAATTAGAAGAAAAAGAGGTTTAACCTTAAACTACGTAGAGGGTTCTTTACTGTAAGAGCGGCAAGGATGTGGAATTCCCTTCCACAGGCGGTGGTCTCAGCGGGGAGCATTGAAAGCTTCAAGAAACTATTAGATAATCACCTGAATGACCGCAACATACAGGGATATGTAATGAAATACTGACACATAATCACACACATAGGTTGGACTTGATGGACTTGTGTCTTTTTTCAACCTCACCTACTATGTAACTATGTAAGTTGAGAGAGATTCCCTGACTTCAGTCTGGTCTGACAGAAATCGCAGTCTCTCATAGTACCACAGCCTTGGGACATAAATGTCATCTGCTACGGCTCCGGATCTCTGGGAATCCTGGACCTTCTTGCGCTCCTTAAGATATGTGCTCCTCAGGCCACCAATTTTGGTTTTTAAATAGGGTATGGTTCCCGTGGGGACCACTGGCTTCACCAACTTTTTCTCCAGCGCTGCCTGCCTCTTTTGTTTATGATTATAATGCGGGTGTTTGACCTGCCATAGACAGGGCAGCTCCCTGTATTTATCTATGAACAGGGGTAGGAAGTTGTGGTCATTGAAGCCATCCATTTTATCTGCAATACACAAGACAAACCCTAATGTCAGGCTAAAGTCTCCTAATCTTGTCCCAATATAGGCCATAATCTCTAAGCAGTATAGGCCCAAGTTTAAATGTTACCTTCGTTATCACGATCAGGCTTCCGATACTCCTTCCTCCGCTCACAGATCGTACGTACGATGCACACGTGTTACGCTTTATATACACTGCGCATGCGTGAAACTCCACCCGCCCCTGATGTTCTTTCTAGTCTATTCCCCGCCCCTTCTCGTTTGGCACAGTGGGGAAGAGCAAATGGCGGATATACAACAGGTGCATGCTAATAGCAGCAACGAGGCGAGGAAAGGCCTGAGCCAGAAACGTCCCGGAGAATTTAAGGCATCAAATATGTCCTTTGTTGAGATGGTGGAGATGGTGGACATCTTGAAGAGGGCCGACTATGACGGGAAGTATGGACCTTAAGATCATGGCGAAAGTTGTGAAGAGCCTGCACAGAAATTTTGGGGTACGACGAAGGATGAACTCAGGAAACGGTGGTCGGACCTCAAAATCAGGGAGCACGATCAGTATAGAAGGATCAGGAGAGTGCTGCAAAAAAGTAAGTAGTTGTCCCGTGTTCCTATTCTTTATTTTTATTACGTTCGTGCTGCTCCATGTGCTTTTCTTTACTGTTGTACAGTTTAAAATGGCAACTTTCATGTTCATGGACACATTATTCGTTCGTAGGAAACATTGTTCGTTCGGCCAATAAAACACCATATTTTGTCCAGATGCAGTTCAATACATTTTTTCTGGCCTACTTCTCTTAAAATAAGTTTGTTGTCTAGATGGGTTTGTAACTAGAATGAAATGCAAAATAGATTCTGTGTAAGGAGAGGACACTCAGCAGCTGTTTACACATCTGGACGCTGGAGCACTAGTGTGGGAGAAAAAAACACCCTTTTTATTAGGGGGCCTACACAGGTGCTCCAGTGTATACTATAGGGGTGTCTCCATCTGTGAAGGTTGTACAAAACAGGTAAGTATTGAAGCTTGACAAAGGACAAAAATATTTCTTCATTTTGTTACTCTGCCAAAACAGACAATTGTACCCCACTTCCAAGCAATGTTCCATATTCCTATTTCTGCCATCAAATATCTGCGTGCTAAGTATACCTATTTTTGTTCACATGGGGAGAAAAGACTCCGGGGACACCACTCATCAGAGGAGACCACAGACCTCCCACCTCAGGAAGAAGGGGAAATCCCCCAAACCCAACCAGAGGAGGAGGAGGGAGACGTTGTGGAAATTGTCACCACAACAGGTGTCTGCGACCACAGGCTCAGGTAAGAGATGGATGCCTGCATATTTAAAATACATGGTGTGTTATTTTTTTTTTATCTTTTAGGTGATCGTGATGTTGTGGAAGAGGAATGTCACTTCACCAGTGAAAGTGCCCAGATCCTCATCGGGGAGATAATGGGGTGTAATAGAGATTTAGAAAACATCTAGCAAAACATCAGTGATGTTCAAAACAAAATGAAGAACATCACTGATGTTTTAGGGAGAATTTAAAACATCCAGAAATCCCTAACTTACTGCAGCTTTATTATTGTTATTTTTATGACAAATTTTTGACATATTATAGAAAAGCCAAATTTTGAAGATGCACACAGTGTGTCAACATGTGCTATCTGCCATCACGGGAGATCAATGTACGCGTTTTGTGGGTGCAACCCCTTCCTCAATAATAAAGTAGCTGAGAGGAAGGGGTTGCACCCACAAAACACGTCCCTTGATCCCCCATGATGGCAGCTAGCACATGTTGACATTAGGCGATTTGTGTGCATCTTCAAAATTTGGCTTCACCCCATCTGCGGAATGCAATATCAAACAGAGTTTGTACATACTCATGTCTGATATTGCCTTCACTTTCTTGAAAAGTTGAACTTTGTAATGTGACCCAAAAAATTGTTATACAACAAACATGTTGGTTTGTTCAAAAAACCTTTTAGAAATGCACGTGATTGTGCTTTGATTAAAAAGATTGATAATCAACAATGTGTAGCTTTTTCTTTCAATGCTCAAAAGCATTTTTTTGGAGCAAAGTTGGTGTTTTCAGTGACAATGGGGGTTATTTACTAAAGGCAAATCCACTTTGCACTACAAGTGCAGTTTCAGTGCAGTCTCAAGTGCACTTGTAGTGCAAAGAGTATTTTCCTTTAGTAAATAACACCCAACAGTGCTTTCTAATTTTACACAATCACGCCATTTTCAGGACTCCACAAATTTAGGGCATGGTGTTGAAAATTATTATTATTTTTGTCAGTAATGCATTACATACATTCACAAAAACAACAAGGTGTGTGTGTAGCAGACCCACAACATAGTAATTAATAGTTAGCTGAAGAAGAGATTGTCACCTCATGTGTCAACGAAATTTCGTTTGCACTGTTGAAGAAAAAGGCCAAAAAATTAGACCATTAACCACTTGCCGACCGCCTCACGCAGATATACTGCGGCAGAATGGCACAGGCAGGCAAAGTAACGTATGGGTACGTTACTTGCCTCCCGCGGGCGGGGGGGGTCCGATTGGCCCCCCCCCGGTGCCCGAGGCGGTCGGCTTCTGTCCCCGAGCAATCCGTGCTGAGGGGGAGGCCATCCATTCGTGGCCACTCCCTCGCCATCGCTCACAGCCAATGGTAATCTTCCTCTGCTGCTGTATAGTAAACAGCGGCAGAGGAAGTGATGTCATTGCTCCTCGGCTCGGTATTTTCCGTTCCGGCGCCGAGGAGAGAAGACATCGATGTGAGTGCACAACACACGCACATACAGTAAAACGCACCAGGCACATTTTACACCCCCCATCACCCCCCGATCACCCCCTAATCACCCCCCCCCCCGTCACAGTGACACCAAGCAGTTTTTTTTTTTCTCTGATTACTGCCTTGGTGTCAGTTTGTGACAGTTAGTGTGGTAGGGCAGTTAGTGTTAGCCCCCTTTAGGTCTAGGATACCCCCCCAACCCCCCAATAAAGTTTTAACCCCTTGATCACCCCCTGTCGCCAGTGTCATTAAGCGATCGTTTTTCTGATCGCTGTATTAGTGTCACTGGTGACGCTAGTTAGGGAGGTGTACGGCTACGGCTACGAGCATTTCCTGACTTAGATTTCGCTGGATGTAAACAGCGCCATTGGGAAATTGGGAAAGCATTTTATCACACTGATCTTGGTGTGGTCAGATGCTTCGAGGGCAGAGGAGAGATCTAGGGTCTAATAGACCCCAATTTTTTCTAAAAAGAGTACCTGTCACTACCTATTGCTATCATAGGGGATATTTACATTCCCTGAGATAACAATTAAAATGATAAAAAAAAAATGAAAAGGAACAGTTTAAAAATAAGATAAAAAAAGCAAAAAAATAATAAAGAAAAAAAAAAAAAAAAGCACCCCTGTCCCCTCCTGCTCTCGCGCAAAGGCAAACGCAAGCGTTGGTCTGGCGTCAAATGTAAACAGCAATTGCACCATGCATGTGAGGTATCACTGCGAAGGTCAGATCAAGGGCAGTAATTTTAGCAGTAGACCTCCTCTGTAAATCTAAAGTGGTAACCTGTAAAGGCTTTTAAAAATGTATTTAGTTTGTCGCCACTGCACGTTTGTGCGCAATTTTAAAGCATGTCAAGTTTGGTATCCATGTACTCGGCCTAAGATCATCTTTTTTATTTCATCAAACATTTGGGCAATATAGTGTGTTTTAGTGCATTAAAATTTTAAAAAGTGTGTTTTTTCCCCAAAAAATGCGTTTGAAAAATCGCTGCGCAAATACTGTGTGAAAAAAAAAATGAAACACCCACCATTTTAATCTGTAGGGCATTTGCTTTAAAAAAATATATAATGTTTGGGGGTTCAAAGTAATTTTCTTGCAAAAAAAAATATTTTTTCATGTAAACAAAAAGTGTCAGAAAGGGCTTTGTCTTCAAGTGGTTAGAAGAGTGGGTGATGTGTGACATAAACTTCTAAATGTTGTGCATAAAATGCCAGGACAGTTCAAAACCCCCCAAATGACCCCATTTTAGAAAGTAGACACCCCAAGCTATTTGCTGAGAGGCATGTCGAGTCCATGGAATATTTTATATTGTGACACAAGTTGCGGGAAAAAGACAAATTTTTTTTTTTTTTTGCACAAAGTTGTCACTAAATGATATATTGCTCAAACATGCCATGGGAATATGTGAAATTACACCCCAAGATACATTCCATTGCTTCTCCTGAGTACGGGGATACCACATGTGTGAGACTTTTTGGGAGCCTAGCCGTGTACGGGACCCCGAAAACCAAGCACCGCCTTTAGGCTTTCTAAGGGCGTAAATTTTTGATTTCACTCTTCACTGCCTATCACAGTTTTGGAGGCCATGGAATGCCCAGGTGGCACAAAACCCGCCCAAATGACATAATTTTGGAAAGTAGACACCCCAAGCTATTTGCTGAGAGGTATAGTGAGTATTTTGCAGACCTCACTTTTTGTCACAAAGTTTTGAAATTTGAAAAAAGAAAAAAAAATTTTTTTCTTGTCTTTCTTCATTTTCAAAAACAAATGAGAGCTGCAAAATACTCACCATGCCTCTCAGCAAATAGCTTGGGGTGTCTACTTTCCAAAATGGGGTCATTTGGGGTAGGGTGGTGCTATCTTGGCATTTTATGGCCTTCAAAACTGTGATAGGTAGTGAGGAGTGAAATCAAAAATTTACGCCCTGAAGGCGGTGATTAATTTTCGGGGCCCCGTACGTGGCTAGGCTCCCACAAAGTCCCACACATGTGGTATCCCCATACTCAGGAGAAGCAGCTAAATGTATTTTGGGGTGCAATTCCACATATGCCCATGGCCTGTGTGAGCAATATATCATTTAGTGACAACTTTTTGTAAATTTTTTTTTTTTTGTCACTCAATCACTTGGGACAAAAAAATAATATTCAATGGGCTCCACATGCCTCTCAGCAATTTCCTTGGGGTGTCTACTTTCCCAAATGGGGTCATTTGGGGGGGTTTTGTACTGCCCTGCCATTTTAGCACCTCAAGAAATGACATAGGCAGTCATAAACTAAAAGCTGTGTAAATTCCAGAAAATGTACCCTAGTTTGTAGACGCTATAACTTTTGCGCAAACCAATAAATATACACTTATTGACATTTTTTTTACCAAAGACATGTGGCCAAATACATTTTGGCCTAAATGTATGACTAAAATTGAGTTTATTTGATTTTTTTATAACAAAAAAATAGAAAATATCTTTTTTTTTTCAAAATTTTCGGTCTTTTACCGTCTATAGCGCAAAAAATAAAAATCGCAGAAGTGATCAAATACCATCAAAAGAAAGCTCTATTTGTGGGAAGAAAAGGACGCAAATTTCGTTTGGGTACAGCATTGCATGACTGCGCAATTAGCAGTTAAAGCGACGCAGTGCCAAATTGGAAAAAGTGCTCTGGTCAGGAAGGGGGTAAATCCTTCCGGGGCTGATGTGGTTAATAAAAGATAACCGAGGAGAGAGCTAAAAGAAAGCCAAGCAGGAAATCAAAGCAAATATTTGTTCAGTTTAAAATATATTTTTATTTAAAAAATGTCTCAGACATTGTCTGGCATATCGATGGCCCCTCTATCCGCAAAGTATTCCATGTATCTTATACGGACCTCGCGGGCACTCTGGGGGGGCAAGCCAGGACGGCCAGCTTCAAGCGCCGTCAGGGTTGGTTCATTAATATTAATTCCGGCCTCAGGCCCAACTGAGGCAGCATAGTTCCAAGAATTTCTCCTTAAAAAGTTGTGGAGAACACAGCAACACAGGATGATGTGATTCAGTTTATATTCCGCCATGTGTATGGGTGTAAGAAATAGGCTGGCCATTATTCCAAACGTGTTCTCCACCACTCTTCTGGCTCCGGCCAGACGGTAATTAAAAACCCTCTGGTCCGCGGTGAGGGTTCTCATAGGGAATGGCCGCATAAGATGGTCCCCCAGTGCAAACATTTCATCCGCAACGAAGACGAATGGGAGTCCTTCCGCATTGTCTTCTGGAGGTGGCAAGCCCAAGCTGCCATTCTGGAGACGCCTGTAGAACTCTGTGTGGGCGATGACTCCACCATCTGACATCCGGCCATTCTTCCCCACGTCCAAATACAGGAACTCGTAAGTAGCCGACACCACTGCCAACATCACAATACTATTGAACCCCTTGTAATTATAATAGTATGACCCCGAGTTGGGTGGTGTGACGATGTGGACGTGTTTCCCATCAATTGCCCTTACGCAGTTAGGAAAGTCCCACCGCTGGGCAAAGTGGGAGGCCACAGTCTGCCATTCCTGTGGGTTGGAAGGAAACTGTGGAGTCAAACAAGAAGCAAAAATTAATCATTTTGCACATAAACACTGAAAGCAGATTAGACACAAACATTCTTGGCCAACATCAGTATAACATTTATTTTAGGGAGTATTTAAAAACAAAGGTATAAGATCCACCTATCAGATTTCTCCCCCCCTCTCATGGGCGATTTAAAAATTTTAGGGGGGGGGGAGATGTTTTGGATAGGTAACCCTCTCCACTTCATTGAGAGATGAATGCCTAAATAATGTGTATTACTTTGGCCAGCCCCGCCTTACTTACACTATTGGCAGCCCACTGGACAGGTAAGAAGTGTCATTATACAAAGATATAAATACACACTGTACAAATTTTAGCACATTTTACATTCTGTTATTACCTATCAAGATAATAATAGGAAACAAAAACTTGAAACAGTACCATTTGAAAGTATTTAGGCAGGCCCTTGCACTACATGCTTTGGTGAATTCATCCATAAATCTGACCACAAAAGAGGTAAGGTATAGTGTGTATGGGTTTGTCAGCAGATAGAGGATTGGTTTTAGCTGAGTTAGAGCTTGGGGGGAGGGTTCCAAATGATTTTGGGACCCAAAAAAAAAAAGCCTCTGGCATTCTGCCAGAATTTAAGGCACAAAAAACATTTTTACACATTTAATTGGTGTTTAGGGTAGAGCACTACTATGGAGCTGACAAAATACATTGTTAAGTGACTAGACGAGGTGGATATAGGCCCAGGAGAGCATGCTGGAGAGGTAAGTGAAGGCAAATATGCATGAAGGATAAAAAAAATGTAAAATAAAACTAGCATAATGTTTATTACATCGCAGCGCAGCTATCCCAGCTATTTCATGTGGATAAGACAGATAGGAAAAGATTCCTACACTTAGTGTGCCCAAAGTGGTCCCAGGTATCACAAGACCCACTGACTGTAATAGCGGGGAAAGCCACAGGGGCAGACAGGAACACCAACCGTAAAACACTATCTTACCACTATACCAAAATATGGAATCTGTCCATGCATAGACTCCAACTACCGACGATTAACGAGTTCACTCCTCTGTGGCACAATTCGAACCTTCCTGAATTTGATGTGCTACCGGACAGTGAACTATGGAGCTCCAGAGGGATCATTTATCTATTACATATTGTACACCACGACAGGCTAAAAACGTTTGAAAGGCTAAAAACAGAATACATGCTCCCAAACCAAATGCTTTTTAGGTACATGCAATTGCGTCATGCTTTTTACGCGCAGTTCCCTTCGGGGGAATGCCACATGGTAGGCAACCCATTAATGGAAGCAGTGAAATGCCCTGACCCAAAAAAACTAATCTCCCAGTTCTACTCAATGCTAACGATACCACAGGCTACGTCATCAGCCTATGCCCTGAAAACAAGGTGGGAAGGAGAGGTAGGCACACTGGCAGATGACGAATGGAGCGATGCTCTAGACGCATGCAAACTAGTGTCCCCCAGACTGTCAGACCGCTTGACCCAACTGTTCATGATCCACAGAGCATACCTCACGCCATTAAGACTGTCCAAATATAGGGAGGATCAATCCACAATGTGCATAATTTGTAACCAAGCTACCGGAACCTTTTTTCATTTATTGTGGCAGTGCCCCCAAATCCAGGCATACTGGGTACAAGTGGTGAGATTCCTCCACGACACAATGGGCTCCCCCGTAACACTGCAGCCCAAACTCTGCCTATTGGGTATTTTATCAGACCCCGAAATAAATAAATTCCAAAAGGTCTTTGTGCACGAAACACTCTTTTCAGCTCGAAAAGTCATCGCTAGGGCCTGGATGAGACCTAATCCTCCGGAGCTCTCACACTGGCTAGCTGAGGTCAACAATACACTACCCTATAAAAAATTGATCTATATACACAGAGGTTGCCCCCTGAAGTATGAGCAAATATGGGACAAGTGGACACAGTCACCTGACACCTGTACTTAAAAACAAATTAGGTAACAAGGTAGCCCGGGGACCGAACCCTCCCCCCCCCCCCCCGGCCACGTATGCTAAGATACTACAACATGATCAAGCCAAATTAGCACAATAAGACAGATTGGCTTTACATGCACGCCATGGGTAAGAAGGTAACCAAAAGGAAAAAGAGCCGAGACATGGGTTAAAGTACTGAATATAACTTTATTTATATGTTTTGGAAAATGTACTGTTATTCTTTATGGTTCTCACAGGGTACACCATACTCCTTTTATTTTCTGTCTTTATTTTCTGTTAATCCTCAATAAATCTGCATCTAATGTAATAAGCTTTGACAAAACATACCCGATTCAACTACATTGTTAGAACTATCACAACTTTGTTCTGTGCAAGGCCCAACAAACTGGCATAATACTCTTGCTAATGTATAACCTGCAGATTTTACAATGTATTTGTGCACAATGTACCTCTGTAATTCTTTATTTTTATATGACAAATAAAACTTTTCTGATTAAAAAAAAATAAAACTAGCATGCATGAGGACAAAGGGGACATTCACAGCATATTACAATCATGGTAATTAGGGAATAAGGAAAGAAATACATTACATTAGCAAACATGAAATACTATAAAATGTGATGTTAAAGGATAAATCTTACCTTAATATAGTCCTTCTGCAGGACCTGGATGATGGCAGAACAGGTCTCCGGGATAATGATCCCCAGAGGCTGGGGGGAGATGCCTGTTGAGAACTTGAGGTCCTGCAGGCTTCTCCCCGTCACCAAGTACCGCAACATGGCGACTAGCCTCTGCTCCGGAGTGATGGCTTGCCTCATGCAGGTATCCTGCCTGCTGATATAAGGGGTCAGCAAAGCCAACAAACGGTGAAATACAGGGTCCGTCATCCTGAGAAAGTTCCTGAAATGGTCAGGATTATTCTCACGGATGTCACGGAGCAAAGGCATGTGACAGAATTGGTCACGCTACAGCAACTAATTCTTGGTCCATGAACTCCTCCTCGCCCTGTTCATGGACTGGGCTTGTGTCAAAGTAAGAACCCCAACACCAAGCCCCCGCACAGCACGAACTCTACGATGAGTATGTACACGCAACATGGCTAGAAAACGGTCGGCTGGTCAGAACGAAGTAACGGAACGTACTGAAGAACAGCAAGGCCTGTGAAGAGCGATCTGAAAATCAGTAATGAACGGACAAGAACACAATGACAAATCAATGGAAACTCGCTGCACGCACTGAAGACAAGATACAAACCCACAAGCACAAACTGAACATCAGAAATACGATCTGAAAACCACGAGTCTGAAAAAACGCTAATCGTCTCTCACCAAATTTTTACTAACACGAGATTAGCAAAATGAGCCCAAAGGGTGCGGCGCTTGGTACTGAACTGCCCTTTTATAGTCTCGTCGTACGTGGTGTACGTCACCGCGTTTTTGATGTTCGGAAATTCCGACCACTTTGTGTGATCGTGTGTATGCAAGACAAGTTTGAGCCAACATCCGTCAGAAAAAATCCATGGATTTTGTTGTCGGAATGTCCGATCAATGTCCGACCGTGTGTACAGGGCATTACCATTTGCTTGCCAGACAGAGGACTGTGTGCCCCCTGGTGTGGGGTTCCCACATTCTCTAGGGCAGACCTGTACTTCTCGGGTCTATGCATTTGACTTCATCCTGGGTAAGACAGCATCCAGGGGATTTCACTATATCTGTATTCTATTTAACCACCTCAATACGGTGCATTTACACCCCCCTTCCTGCCCAAGCCAATTTTCAGCACTGTCGCTGTTTAAATGACAATTGCACGGTCATGCTACACTGTACCCAAACAGAATTTTTATCATCAAACAGAGCTTTCTTTTGGTGGTATTTGATCACCTCTGCGTTTTTTATTTTTTGCTAAACAAATAAAAAAAGACCTAAATTTTGGAAAAAAAAAAAAGTTTTTCTTTTGTTTCTGTTCTAAAATTTTGTAAATAAGTAAGTTTTTTTCCTTCACTGATGGGCACTGATAAGGCGGCACCAATGAGGTGGCACTGATAGGCACTATTATGCAGCACTGATGGGCGACACGGATGGGCACTGAAAGGCTGCACTGATGGGTACTTATGGGTGGCACTGCTGGGCACTGATAGGCATTTATAGGCATCACTGATGGCACTGGCAGGCATTGGGGATGGGCACTAATTGGCATTTCCCTGGTGGTTTAGGGTGGCATACCTGGTGGTCCAGGCTGGTGCCAATTCTTGGTGGTTCTGGGTGGGCATCCGAGTTGGGCTGCGCTGATAAACAATCAGCACAGATCCCCTGTCAGGAGGGCAGCCGATCGGCTCTCCTCTACTCGCGTCTGTCAGACGCAAGAGGTAAAGCCGATCAAGGGCTCTTCCTGTTTACATCATGATCAGCCGTGATTGGCCACGGCTGATCACGTGGTAAAGAGCCTCCCTCAGAGGCTCTTTACCGAGATCAGTGTAGCAGTGTGTCTGACTGACACACCGCACCACCGATCGCCACGACGCTCGCGCGCGAGAGCGGTCTTTCAGGGAGGACATCATATGACACCCGCTCAGAATGAGAGCTGCACCGCCTGGCCGTCATTTGAGGGCCGGCGGGCGTGAGGCGGTTAAACATATAAAAGGCCGGCGCTAACTCTCATATGTTTTTTGGACCTGTGAACATAGTGCATAACATATGACCACACATAAAACTTATATCATATAGTGGACAGTCCTCAAATAAGTGAAACAAACACACCAAAACACCATATAGTGACGGGTACTCTTAGTTAACCAAGCTGTGCTTCACCTTCACTCGTGTGAGAAAATTGCAGACTCACCAGATGAAAAGGGGATACTTCACAGGCTCAAGTCCTTTTGGAGGGTACTCTTTATATTCATAGGGCAGATGAAGAGGGGACAATTTTAGTGATCTATTGCTGGCTGACTGCAGCCAGTAGAAGTGATCTGTTGCTATAGTTAAAGGGTAAGTTCACCTTTACAGAAAAACCTGTAAGGTTAACTTACACAGGACCCCCACCTTGCCCCCCTCCCCAGTCCCGCTTACCTGCAATAGCCCGTTCTGATCCCTGGTATAACCGCCTCACGGCTCTGGGGCTTAATCTCCTAAATGTACCCCGTCAGGAGGTGCGTTTAGGAGCATTCTAATTGGTCAGCGCCGTCACATGGGCGGCGGGACCAATTTCTCAGTGGGGAGGAAGAAGAGGAGAGCGCTGAGAGGTTTTCTAAGCGCCGGAGCCATGAGGCGGTTATACCAGGGCTTAGAACGGGCGATTGCTGCAATTCAGGTTGGCGGGACTGGGGGGGTGCCAGGTGGGGGTCCTGCGTTAGTTCACCTTACAGATTTTACTGCAAAGGTGAACTTACACTTTAATAATCCCTGGGCCCATTTGGATGACGTTTGTGTCAAATGGTCATGGAAGTGTAATGTTGTTTGGAATTGAAATGACAAACCTCAAAAAAAAAAAAAAAATAAAAAAAAAAGAGCAATGATCGCGTTCTGAATGCCATTTTGCCCTGTAAACCTCAAGTGGTCTTTAGAGGGGCTCCTTCCCTAAAGGGGCTAGTTAGCTCCCAATGTCCTTAATCCCTCTTTGGAGAGACCCAGTTTCTTTCAACATCTCACCAGGTACTAACAGTGTAGAAAATGTCGAATTTGCTCTATTAATGGGTGTAGAACTAGGACGACTAACAGCTTTGTATCGACGAGCACTTCGGTTAGGTTCGAGATTGAACCTTTTATCAAATGTTCTACTCTAGATGTAGTCTACCTTCTGCAGTGCCCATGTGGGCTACAGTATGTGGGTAGGACGAAACGCCCCCTCTAGGTCGGTCTCAATGAGCATAGCAATAACATCAGAAAGGGTTTTAAAAATCACTGTGTCAAAACATTACTTAGCGGTGCATAACAAAGACCCAAAAAATACCATCTTTTTAGGGATAGACAGGTATAGCCCCCCATTGGAGAGGAAGTTCTCTAGTAGGAGAAGTCTTGGATCTATAGGGTAAAATCTTATGTCCCTTTTGGGCTTAATATAGATGTCAATGCTTTTATCCACAATTCTTAGGCCACTTTAACACTGAAGCGGCGGGTCAGGTAGTGGTAAAGCAGCGCTTTACCGCTGTTACGGCGTGGCTTTTAACCCCCCAGAAGAGGTTAAATGCGCCCGCTTAGTTGGTTGTAGGAGGGTATAGTATGTTTCGAATGGCATTTATAGGGGATAATATGGGGCACAGTTGGTGGTTCTTTCTAAGTCCGCGAGCGGGACAGGATGGACTATTTTTACCGACTAGTTATGTTAGATGTTCCTTAATTGCAATATTAGCCATCCCTATAAAATAAGCAATTTAATTTGATCCTTTAAAAATGTAAAATTTACTTGTGGGAATATTTGGGACCAGATTCCCTTACCCTTACCAGATTCCCGAGGTAGTCCACGCTCCCAAAATGCTTGGCAAATCTGACAGATTACGGTGCAATCGTGGAAAACCACATCACATGAAACTTTCGCTCAAAAAGGAGCAGAAGCTTCTTTAGGGCGAAAAGTTTCGCGTGACCGTTTTCCCTGATTGCACCGCAGTTTATCTTGACAATTGCAGCAGAACTGCACCTGAGTCTAGGTGCCATTGAAAATGAATGGAACCTGAACAAGCATGGTACGATTTGTCAGTTTTGCAGAGCCCGCAAATGTCCAGGTGTGAATAGGACCTTAATGTTAAGTGATTGTAAAGTCTTGGTTTTTTTTTCAATAAAATTTACAAACATGTTCTACTTGCCCACTCTGTTGCAGTGGATTTGCACAGAGCAGCCCAGTCAGATGCTCCTCTTCTCTGGCCCCTACCTCCTGTTGAGTGCCCCCAAAGCAAGCAGCTTGCTATGGGGGCACCCGAGCTGAGTCACAGCTCCCTGTGTCCATTTAGACATGGAGCTGCAGCCCTGCCCCCTCTCCCCAGATTGGCTGACTGGCTTGAATTAACAGCAGTGGGAGCAAATGGCACCACTGCTGTGTCTCAGCCAATCAGGACATTCATGGACATCGCTGGACAGAGATGGGGCTCAGGTAAGTATTAGGGGGTGCTGGGGCAGCTGCTGCACACAGAAGGTTTTTTATCTTAATGCATAGAAGCATTAATATAAAAAATCCTCTGACTTTACAACTCCTTTAGGCTAACAAGTTGTATAAACAAATGTTTGTTTTTTTCCCTGTATGTAATGCAATGCAGTGTTGAAAGAAAAATAAAACTCTCCCAAAGCAAAAAATAAACTTTCACTTTGAGCTTTATCATTGCACAATGTTAGAAAAGGGGGAAAAAAAGGGTTTTAAATTTGTGTTTAGGTGGTTGCCAGCAGTCTACTAGAAGGGATTCAAATCAACAAAATTGTAGCCCTACTTCCTTCAAAACCTTCCTTTCTCTTTCCTTTGTGTCTCGGGCTCATCTGTGCCCAATGGGAGCCAAAAACATCTACAGCCAGATTTAGGATGAAGTATGGAAGGAGATCATGGAACCTTTAATTCCAAGATATCCTCTGTGATCAATTTATCCAGACTCCATCAGCATTGAGCACTTCTGGATTTCAGAACTGGATAGTAAACAGTAGAATTGAGTTTGCATGTTCTCCCTGTGCGAGTTTCCTCCGGGTACTTCAGTTTCCTCCCACACTTTAGAGACATGCTGGTAGGGTAATTGGTCCTGTCTAAATTAGCCCTAGTATGTGTATGTATGAATGTGAGTTAGGGATCTTAAACTGTAAGCTCCCTGAGGGCAGGGACTAAAGTATGTATGTATGTATGTATGTATGTATGTATGTATACACACACACATACATAATATATTATATTGCATAAATTGTCGGCGCTGTATAAAATGCTATACAAACCTGTAATAAAGAACGGTGACTCAGTGTGATTTAAAGGGGTTGTAAAGGTAAAAATTTTTTCACCTTAATGCATTCTATGCATTAAGGTGAAAAAACTTTTGACAGTACCGCCGCCCCCAGGCCCCCCGTTTTACTTACCTGACGCCTCGAATCTTCGCTCCTCGTCCTCGTCAGCTTCATTGCAGCTCAGCCTGGTCGCTGATTGGCTGCAGTGGATGGATTGAAAGCAGCGCAGCCATTGGCTCGCACTGCTGTCAATCACATCCGATGACGCGGCGCGCCGGGGGGCGGGGCCGAGTGATACAGCGAGCGGCTATAGCCGCCGGCTGTATCACGGGAGCGCGCCCGCAAGCACTCACCACCGTGCGAGGGAGCTCGCATGAAGGTGGTAAATGCTTGCGGGGAGGAGCTGAAACAGCCGCCGAGGGACCCCAGAAGACCAGGTTCGGGGCCACTCTGTGCAGAACGAGCTGCACAGTGAAGGTAAGTATAACATGTTTGTTATTTTAAAAAAAAAAAATAAATAACTTTACAACCCCTTTAAGGTACCACATGGGAAATAAATAATATGCACACATTTACATTTCCAAGTAAGATTTTATTAAAAACTGCCAGAATAACACCTTCTAGAATTTGAGTTATTTTCAATCATTGCAAAAAAAACAAACAAAAAAAAAAAGAAGAGCAAAATCTGCTAACACACATACAGTAATCGCATTCAGCTTTTTAAAACAGACTGCACACAAAGCAAATATTAGATGAAGAATGTTTTTCAACCAAACATACCAACCTTCGAAGAAGTGTGAGAAAATAAAATGACTCTGGCTGCTGATCAGCAAATGAGCAATTAAAGGGTTAGTTCACCTTTACCAAAAACTGCCTATGTAGATAAGGGGCGCCTGTAGATAAAAACAAACTAAGCAGCTTTTATTAAAGTTAGATAATGTTCTTGCTACTGGCGCAAGTCATTTAAGACCTCTTGAAGCCTGGATAAAGAAATCTCAGAGATGACATTATCCCATCCCGACTTGTTTCTAGGACATTGCCAAGACACTTCCAGCTCACCTCCGGCATCACAGCAGCAAGCTCCCAAACCCCCACACATGTGCAGTCCACTGTCTCCTCTCTCGCAGCATCACTGAGCTCAGAGCTATTGTGATAAGGGAGAGAGTAGGCATACAAGGGGAGCAACATGGCAGGGTGGGATGATGCCATCTCTGGAAGTTTTTCAGTCATAGCTGCAGAGTTTGTTTTTATCTACAGGCGTCTCTTACTGGCATTTGACAGTTTTTCGATAAAGGTGAACTTATCCTTTAAACATCAGATATTACATGGTCAGGATGGAGATTTCAGACACACTATGTATGACTTCATCAGTCACTGCACGAGGCCATCACATTATCACAAGACCTTGGCATTTAGCTAAAAAAAAAAAAAACTGTCCGTTTTGGATATCTAAAGGTACGGTCAAATCTGGCTACCCTGTAAATAGATTAAGCGGTAGGGAATGGACTGTTTTGTGGGTTCATTACTCTGTATAGGAAAAAAAAAACCTGGCTAATGTGGTTCACAGCAAATTTGTACATAACTGCAATGACAGTAAATTACTATTTGTCTTCTAGATACAAGCTTCTGTGCAACAATGTAAAATAGTATTCTGTTAAGGGTAAAAAAAAAAGGCATAGACAACCATTGAAGGAAATGTGACAGATAATTGGATTTAATTAGGCAAAGAGCAACATGCAAAGTGTAATAACGAACAGTGATCAATTTAAAATACATCTTTTAGCAATCTGTCTTTAAAAACCTGGCTGGCTGTGATAGGTTACCGGACTTTGTATATCACTGCAGTTCTTGGCTTTGGTTTATTAAAATAAGCCTACCAGGGCAGAATACTCTGTAGTATCAAAAAATATATTCCACAGGAGAGTTTAATCAAGTGCAGAGGTAATAAAAAATATTTTAGCTTCAGACTTTCTATTGTTTCTTCCACTAAAATAGTTCACACCTCCTCTTTGGATTTGCAGGTCTGTTACAAAATCTCAAAATGGTATATATAATCTCTATTAAACATCATAATCCAGTATCAAAAATTTCTCATTACACCCAGCTCAATAAATTTTAGTGTATCGTGAAGGACATTTGTGAAACGACAGTGCAGGTAGCTGTCACAGCAACCAGAATGTTGCTTTTAGTTTTTTTTAATTTGTACCAAATACAAGAATTAGAAATTGACTTGTTGATATTTCATATTTTTTCCCTTTTTTACAGCTACTTTAGCACCTACCTACATATATATCCCTCACGATTATCAATTTACACAAATGTGCCGCAATGTGGAAACTAATTGTAAACTACAAATTCACTTGGTCTTTCTTAGTTACCGTATATACTCGAGTATAAGTCAAGTTTTTCAGCACATTTTTTGTGCTGAAAGTGCCCCCCCTCGACTTATACTCGAGTCAAGCACTTTTCTGCAGCAAAAAATTTAATTTTCCGAACCGACTTTGGGGCCCCGTATCTCATAACATATCCAAAGCTGGAGTTCCTAGCACTAAGTGGCCCCGAGATACGGGGCCCCAAAATCGGTTCGGAAAATGTAATTCTCTGCTGCAGAAAAGTGCTTGACATTTTCTGAACCGACTTTGGGGCCCTGTATCTTGGGGCCACTTGGTGCTAGAAACTCCAGCTTTGGTTATTTTATGTGCTAGTTCCACTGGGTTTGCACACCAAATTTGGGGTTCCTAGTACTAAGTGGCCCCGAGATACGGGGCCCCAAAGTCGGTCAACTGTGTCCATCTGCAGCAATGTCATTTCGGGACCCTTTGGGTTCAGAGACCCCAAATTTTGGCTGCAGCTAGGGGGCATCTAGGAACCCTTAACTACCGAGTTTGAAGTTAGGGGGACCTATGGCTGCAAATGGGCACAGTGAGACATGCAAATGGGCACAGTGAGGCTGCAAATGGGCATTGTTGACCCTCTTTTCCATTTACAGTAGCTGTGCATTTCTCACGCTCGTCTTATACTCGGGTCAATAAGTTTTTCCCATTTTTTGGTGGTAAATTAGGTGCCTCGACTTATACTCGGATCGACTTATACTCGAGCATATACGGTACTCAGCACGTCATAAGTTCTTTCATCCAAGTCCACACATTACTCTATGAGTTTCTTGGATTTGAAGAATTTCCTGAGGTAGAACACTTGCCAAGTGGCAAGAGCGACAAGGCAAAACATAGAAAACGTAGTGAAGTAAAGGACACGCTGGCTGGTGGATTCTGTGAAGAGGAAGAAAACAGCAAGTCAATATATGCAGGTAGAATATTTCAGTATTGTAAATGTAATATCATGTAAATCTTTTATGTTGGATATTTATTTCTTCCCATCATCCAAATATTAAAATTTTTGCTTTGAGCTGGCAAAAACACACACAATACACACACCTAAAATAGGTCTGAAAAAAATCCCCCCAAAAAGCTTGAGTTTACAGGCAGTCTCATTGAACTCTATAGGGCCAAATCTGCCTCAAAAGTAGCTCATTTAGTTTTTGGAGCTTCAGGCTTCAAGCTACAGGTGTTTGAACGCTCACATGTGGACAGTCACCACTGACATACATGGGATTAAGGATGCTGAGAGCTTTGAGCTACAAAACGCTCCGGTGTAAATGAGGCCTTCCTGACAAGTCATATCTACAAAATGTAATTGAGAGAATGATGGATCTGCAGACTCCTAAGCTAGGTACACACGGCCCAAAAACAGTCAGTTTGGCAGGAATCAACCCACTTTCGGCCCATGGGGGTTATTTACGAAAGGCAAATCCACTTTGCACTGCAAGTGCACTTGGTAGTGCAGTTGCTCTAAATCCGAGGGGTAGATCTGAAATATGTGGAAGCTCTGCTGATTTTATCATCCAATCACGTGCAAGCTAAAATGCTGTTTTTTATTTTCTTTGCATGTCTCGCTCGGAGCTACAGCGACTGCACCTCCGAGTGCACTTGCAGTGCAAAGTGGATTTTCCTTTACTAAATAACTACCCATGCATATAGCTGCCTGTTCTACAGAGGCCAGTCTAAGGACTGGCTTCTGTCTAACACTAATGCTGGAAAACCAGCATCCAGCCAGCGCTGGCAGTTAATGGCTGCAAGTGCTGATCAGTGTGTTCTGGTGGGGGGACAGTCCAACATTGTTTATGTTAGTGCAGCAACCTATGGTTTGTTTTTTTTGTTCAACCAAACTGGCTGAACGAAAAAAAAACAAAAAAAAAAAAAAAACAAAACACTTTCTAGTGTGTAAAGGAAATTATGTCATGTGGCAGCATATATACAGTACTAGCTAGAAATAAACTAAGCAATGGTAATAAAGGATTGTAAGGATTTGTTATCCAGGTATTCAATCTTCCATTCAGAATTTTAAGACCTGAAAGTCCAACTACAACCAAACATTGTTTTAAGTTTTGGAAAGAGTGGAAAAAATTAGAACATATGTCAGGTTAAAGAGGAGTTCTGCCACCCCACCCAAAACATTTAAAGTCAGCAGGTAAAAATACTGTAGCTGCTGACTTTTACTATCAGGGAACTTACCTGTCCAGGCATCCAGCGCTGTCCTAACCCGAGGTGATTTTTGAATCGGCTCTTGGGTGCAGCACTGCCATCTTGGCTAAGGGAAACCGGCTCCGAAGCCACAAGGCTTCATACTCGCCGGTTTCATACTCGCATGCATGAATCGCAAAGAGCTTTGTCAATGGGCCGGCTGAAGGGTGAAGGAGGGGAGCCGAACTTCCACCTCATTTGGCCACAGCGAAGTGATCAGAAAGTGGTAATGGGTACCTGTCAAAACCGGGTACCCCCCCAAAAAAAGGTATCAAATGTGGCAGAGACAAGCAGAGCTTCCCTTTTTTGAGAGAGAAATGGATGTCTCCAGCACCAGGAGAAGATGACACACACTGAAAAAAATGGAGAGGCTCTAAACTTCTCCCACTCTACAAGTGAAAAGGGTTTTTGTTACTGGCTCTGTCCCGATTTGAGAGATTTTACTTCACTTCTTATCCCCGTGCCACAGCGTTAGAAGACAGGAAGTGAGAGGAAATGTTGGCAACAGGGTAAGCAATACCAACATGACAGATTCTGATCTGCACTATTCAAAAGTGAAAAATGTTGCAATGGAGTGAATGATTTTAGGTTTTATTCTACAAAAGAAAGTCACATAAAATAATAAAAACAAATTAGGCCAAATTACTCCAAGGAACAAAAACGCAACAGGTGAAGATTAAAACCTCATACAGCACAAACTACCGGGCGTGGTAAACCAGAGCTTTCAGTTGAAGTCATGCATGAGAATGTAGACAGCTATTGAATAAAGACATTGTGCAGAACAAATACGCAAGATATGGAAAGTGCTATACAAGAAAAAAAAAAAAACACTATCCCCATTTATCACTTTAAAAATAGTTACTTATTAAAGTAAATGTACAAATTGTAAAGTATGTGCATTTCAGTAAAAACTAAGAATCAAGGTTCAAGTCAACACTGAACGTATCCAAGAAACTAATTTATCACTGGAAGTACCTATCACAATATAGGAGTCTGGGTGAGGCCTTTATATTTTTTTATTAGACAGAAGTAAAGTCAGTGTTGTATTATATAGCAGATAATTAGCACTTGAACTCTTGCGCCAAATAGAAAATAGGGATACATATTAACTGTGGGCTCACTGTGATGGGTTCTGACTATTGAACGGTGGAGGAGATAAGTGTTCCTACAGGAAGGTGCAGGAGATGAGCACTGCTGTGAAGAGGTAATGTGGATGAGATGAGTGAATATAGGGAGAACATGTTTCACAACTGAACTCCAAAAGTGGGTTTATTTCACATATACTCCTGCCTAAAACTGACACACAATCCAGTACTATAGAGGCATACACACAATCTACAGCCTCCAACTGCGGCCCTTTGCTTGCCTTGATCTAGCCTTTGCTTGCCTTGATCTAGCCTTTGAGGCATTATTCTTGCCGCTGACACCAACAAAGGGGCACCATTTTCCCCCTAATACCAAATATGGGGCATTGTTTACTCCCAGTGGGCACAGTTCGGCACCCTCCAAAGTCTGAAGGACAGTTATCTGGCCCTTTATTTGGAAAGTTTGGAGACCCCTGATTTAGCACTTTAAAATCCAGAGACACACACACACACAGTAGCTTTTGTCATCTTGCACACAGAGGAAGGCTGGAAGAATCTGCAGCGCACTGATCTTTGTTGAAACTCAAGACATTGGGGAAGAACAGCGGCTTTTATAGTGCTGCTCTTCATATACTGGGGCAGTGGGTAACCTTAATTCTGGGTTCATACGAATGCGAATAGGATGCAGGTTTTCCTGCATCCAAGTCGCACAGCAGGAGATTGTGACCAGCTCTCTATGGAGCCGGTTCACATATCTCCGCAGTGGCTCCAGTGCGATTTGCACAGGAGCCCTGTGCATCTTTTTGTCCATTTGAGGTCCGAATTCAGCCAAAAATTTGGGCTGAAATGGTGAATGAGGATGCACCAGACTCCTGCAGTGAGCCGCTGTGTGCGCATATGTGAATCCAGCCTAAAGCTGGCCATACACTTAGGCTCTGTTCACACCCAAGCATCTTGTTTTCAGGCAGAAAGTCGTGCTATTTTTGCCGCGATTTTGTACAGGTCAAAAGTTCACCAATATAAAAAGCAGAAAACACCTGTAATCTGCCAAAAAAGAAGCTCCCGTACTTTTTTTTTTTGAGCTTCAGGCGTTTTGCTTTAGCTGACAAAACACTCAGATGTGAACAGGGGCCATTGAAATGAATGGGATTTGTCTTGGTGGGTGTTTTTAGAGCTGAGGCTTACAGCAGAAAAACACCCAGGTGTGAACAGAGCCTGAACAATATTCATCCGGTTCAGAGTACAGCCGTCAGAAATTATGTCCCGTGGAGGGATTTGGGGGCTGGAGACCACCACAAATAAGGTAGGTGGAAGAATCTAGCTGGCTAAGGCTCTGTTTGTTACTTGTCATGTGACTGTGGACACAAAGTCACATTACACACACAGTTTATTGATTTAAATGGCACCCATTCCAATCTATGCAACTTAAAGTTGCAGCAACTATGAAAAGGTGCCTGCACTACTTTGATGTGACTTTTGAGGAGACTTTGATCGAGAAAGTGTAAAGTCGGATCAAAGTTGCACTCCAAAGTCGCAAGCTAAGCAGGTACGGCCAACATAGGAATGTGAGGGCCTCCCCCAAATGCCAGCCCCGAGGACAGGGTAAAGCAAACCTCTGCTGGTCCTAAATCTGACTAACATGAAAGGTGGTCAGTGTTTTCCTGCCTTCGCTAAAATGATTCTGGTCTCTGTGCATTGACTGAACTGTAGAAATTGGCCCCAGACTTCTATGGAGCCAATACCGATAACAATGGCAATCTACGCGATTAGCTTTTGTTTTAGCAATGTCATGTGACAGATCCTCTTCACTGCAGACAGCGGTTAGAGATTCCCAGCTTCATCCTTAAATAAATGTTACTGCTGAACATCTGCAATGAACATCCTTCTTCAAACATTAACTCTCCTGTCCCAGTCTTGGCAGAATCTCAACCTTCACTCACCATTTGTGTCACTCATTTCTTCTTCCCGCTTTTTCATGTATGTAAAATCTTTAATGATAGACTGTGACAGGTCCTCTAGGCGTCTTAATAAAACCTCCAGTGGCTTCAGTTTCTCTGCCTTGGCCAGCTAAAATGTGACAGGGACAAAAAAAGGCAGAATTTTATAGCTGCATAACACATACAACTCATGCAATGTATGGGTCAGATAATAAACTTACACCCTCATAATTCTTAGCTTCCACGCCATGTTTGATATCGAGCACGATTAGCTGATCAGGCGTCGTCACAGAACCTAAGAAAGATAGAGCAAAAAAAAACAGTTCATGTTTAAATATAAATGGAATAAATAGAATAACATGCTGAACATAAATTACTAAATTAAAAGGATAAAGAAAGAGTTCTGTACATCTACCATCATGTAAACTTTCAACAACCTAGTTTTGTTCTACACTTACTGAAGCTAGTAGTGGCAGGGTACACTGTTTAGAAATGAAGGCACTAATACAAAGAAGAAAAACTGGAAAACTGGCCTGGAGCTGGCTTAATAGTTATCAACTGGTAAAATGCTATCAAATTGAGTAATTCTTTCCTCAAGATGGGCTGATCAGGGGATGCCAGAATGAATTAGGAAGCGTCTAAGGCCTCATGCACACTGCTGCTCCTAAACTCATGTTTTTTGGAGCTTTTGTCTTTTTTTTTGCCAAAGCCCCCGAACACAACTCAGTAAAAGCCTATGGGGTTAATTTACTAAAACTGGAGAATGCTAAATCTGCTGCAGCTGTGCATGGTAGCCAATGAGCTTCTACCTTCAGCTTATTCAATTGAGCTTTGACACAAAAAAAAAAAAAAAAAAAAAAACACACCTGGAAGCCGATTCGTTTCTAGGCTGTTCCAGATTTAGCACTCTCCAGTTTTAGTAAATCAATCCCTATGTGTCCATGCACATATAGACTTTTACCAGAGTTTAGGAGCAGCAGCATTTAGAGGCAGTAAATGTTCCTCTACTGATCACAGAAGAATCGCATTCAGGAAAGGAAAGCGTTTAGGAGTTAACGCTAGACGCGTTTAGCACTTGAGCGTTAATTTATTTAAATGGCTCAAATAAACTATTATTCTGACCAATTAAATTCGTTTACACCCAAGCGCTTAACGTTGCTAAATGCAGGTAAACGTGACTAAAAGCAGTACACACAGCATTTTTCTGCTGCTAGAAGAAAGGTGTCTAGGGATCCCCATATAGGGAGTGTATGTTTCATGATCTGCCAAAGATCAACTTAGGTCAGTATGAACATGTAGCTGTATAAAGCACCGATGGATACGAAGACCTCAACAAAATCCATTAGGGGATTCAATAGCACACTCCAGTCTGCAGAAATATCGCCTAAATGGTAAAGCTGACCTCAATTAAAAATCTAACTGTAGTTCTGCTAACATACTGCTGCCATGAAAATAAAATTTCCAGCCTTGAAATACTCAATCACTGGCACAAGCCCTCCCAGTCTTAACTGCAGCTGGTTCTTTGACACCAAGGGCTGGTCCACACTGCCAGCACAGTAAAAAGTCAAGTTTTACAATGCAGAAAGTGTTGGCTCTGAGCAGTGGCTTTCCCTTTTAACCACTTCAGCTCTGGAAGGATTTACCCACTTCCTGACCAGGCCATTTTTTGCGATATGAATCATATCAATCATATACTTTATTGAGCAGCTTGGTCCGCCCGTGACTCTTTTTCCCCTGTACCACTTGTTCATAGTTTCCTACCATAGGCACGGAGACTGCACCAATAATAGGTGAGTCTGCATATCTAAGGACACTACATGGGTATGCAATTTACTACCAAGTGTAGAGGTATTTAATAGTGAGTTGATGGTCTTCAATCTGTATATGCCATTTACATATTGTGAAGAAAAAGACTGCGAGAATAGGTTTGCACGCATTTGCGCAGAAGCGCGCATAAGTGCGCCAAATTACGCTAACACACATGATGATACGTGCAAATACATACAAAAAAAGTAAGTCTGAAAAAGTAGATGCTCAAACAGGAGTATCATGTGCAAGAGGAAAAGAGATCGTGTTTCAACTCAGCTGAAACACAAAGATCTCTCCTTTGCTCCCTGATAGATCAGCGGTTTGCCTTGTTTACATCGGCACACCGCTGATCCGTCTCTCCACAGAACGATCGTCGGATCACAGCTGCCATACCCGCCGATCGGTTTCCGCTGTGTCCAATCACAGCAGGAGTGGCGCTCGTGCCCCTTACGCCGCGTGCACGAAATCACATACAGGTATGTGATTTTGCGCACCCGGGCCACCCTGCCGCAGTATTAGTACATGGGGCGGTCCCGGAAGCGGTTAAAGCGCAGGGCACCGTTTAGTTTTTATTTTTTACTAACTCTATTCAAATGTCACAGTATGAAGTAGGCCTGGTTCTGGCGGGGTGCTGGGTTGGGCTGTTCCACCCTCAGATTTTAGTTGTGCCCCCCCAGATCTCTAACAGTGCATCCATTGATCCACGAGGCAGTCTGATGGGGACAACTGATGTAAGGAGGACTTTAAAGGGGACAACTGATGGGGACTATTGAGGGACACCCTGATGGGAACAATTGATGTATGGGGGCACTCTGATAAGAGCAACTGATGTAAGGGGGGCTCTGATGGGGACAGTTGATGCAAGAAGGTACTCTGATTTATGCAAGGGGGCACTCTGATAGGGACACCTGATATATGAGGGGACTTTGATGGGAAGACCAGATGTAAGGGGGACTCTGACGGGGACAAGTTCTGTTTAACACCTTGACGCCGGCTCACGCCGGCCTTTTAAGGGCTTTAGAATGCCGGGAGGTGGGGTTTTTGGCCATGTGACCACTGTGATGGACTGTCACATGATCGGAAATCTCCTGATTGACTCCGTTAGCCACCGGTAACTGTGCCGGAAGTGTGCACCGCATGCGCTCTTGGCACAGCTTTAATCGGTGCTATTGCACCCAAATATGCAGCCGCTTGGTACCAAGGCCCAGCCACTGAGAGGCTGCATATTTGGCGTGAATAGGGAAGACTGGTTTTCTGAGTCTGTCACACTGCTGACATTATGCTGGCTTTTTATTCTGCACCCCCAAATTAGATTTGGCCCTGGTGTAAAGATACGCAGAGATAAACCTAGCTGTGGGCGAGCTGCAGTACGGGATGAAAAATGCAGACACGTTGCAGATTTCAACATTGCAGCTCACCTGAAGGCTGCAGTCAAGTGTAAACAGAGAACATAGAAATCTTTTTTTTTTTTGCTGTGCGCCCTTGCGAAGACCTGTGGTTTTCTAGTGATAAATATTGCAGGTCTCCACACAAGTGTGAACGAGCCCTTATGCTTCTTTGGCATGTGCAGGTGTCAGAAGCATTGATAAGCATGGACACTGCGCTAACACAATCATTACCTGCTGCTTCAGTGAATAAATTAGAACTGACAGCTGGTCGGAATGTGAAGGAGCCCATGCCAGCAGACAGGTATGTTTTGCAGGGTTGCAATTGTTATTTTTCTTGGCAGCAGTGAGTTCATGTATCACTTTGTTCCATTTTGAAATGCAAGATCTGGTTATTATAATAAGTAGTAAACCAATAGTAGCATTTGTGAAGTACTGACCGGTAGAACTAGCGCTCTCAAAGCAAACTTCATATACTTCATAATCTTCTGTGGTAAAGGCAAACTTCCCCTTCTTGGCATCTTCTTTGGAATATAGAATATGACCTATGGAATCTGTAACCTATATGTAAAGCAGGATAGAAGAATTACAGCACATTCAATGACCATCACCACTGGAACAAAGTTCTCCATATACACCTGTCACCATTTTCAGAGCTATTAAAGTTAAAGTATATCTAAACCCAAAACAAAAACATAATATTTTATAGCTTATAAGTCCTTAAATTTACTGGTCGCATTTGTTTTCTTTTTTCAAGAACATTTTCTTCAAGTGCAGTAAATATTGAATGGTTAGTTCACCTTTTTATAAAAAAAAAATGTAAAAAGGTGAACACCATAAACCCTTCGGGTCCCCGCTATACTTAGCTCCGTAGGTGATGAGCGGTCAGCGCTCATGCACCATTCTCTTATTTGAAATCCTCACTCTTCTCCCTCTTTTCTCTGCAGCGCTTCCAAGACGTAGAGCAATGCTCTGTGCCGATGTGCTCTGATCTGTCCCTAAGGTGGAGAAGGACGGGGATTTCAAATCTCCAGAACGATGGCACTGACAGCTCATCACCCTTGGACTAAGTACAGTGAGGACTGGGGAGTTGGGGAGGTTGTACGATGTTAGTTCACCTCTTAATTTTTCTGAAAAGGTGAACTAAATTTAACCTCACTGGACAGGTTGTGTTACTTCCTGTGAGATGAACTGAATGCCCAATTTTTTTTTTTTAAAAGGTCAACTTACAATTGGAACGTCCTATCTAGGGCCGCAACTAATGATTATTTTCATAATCGATTAGTTGGCCGATTAATAATTTAGATTAATCGGATAATGTGGAAACGTGTCCCATAGGAAACCATGTTAAATGAACTGTAGTGCGTTTCTGCAAAAAGCACCAAAAAATGCATTAGGTGTGAACCAGGCCTAAGACATGTAGTAGCAGCGGCATGCTTTTTTTTTTGTATCACCTGTCATAATGGGGTTAAAAAAAACTAAAATGAGCCCATTATAGCACAAAAAGAGCAGATAATCGCTACTATAAGGGGTTCATTTATACTGTGAAACAGTGAAAGTAATAATATATATTACTTGGTGTTATTTGCAGCCTTATCAGTGTCCATGTGATGCCTTGCAGCTTTTACAGTGATGATCTGCAGCTTTCTGTGTCTATTTGCAGCCTTGCTCAGGCTGCAGTTAAACTGCAGTGACTTTTCATTTTCACTGCAGTTTGAAAATGGCGCCGCCGGTGCTGAAATACACTGAGCCGGTCCTTGGCTCTTCTCGGCGGCTCTCGTTCACTTTCGGCTCCACTCGTAGTCCCGCCCGGGATGGGCGTGACTGTGAGCAGAGCTAGCCGAGTACACTCGGCTAGGTTCGGGCGGCGCTCGAGTGAAGCCGAAAGTGGCCGAGAAGAGCCGAGGACCGGCTCTGTGTATTTCGGCGCCGGCGGCGCCATTTTCAAAACGCGGTCGTCGATTTTGAAGATCAGTCAGCGGGGGATCGGCGTATAACGCGCACCCGCAATTTCCCCCTGATTTTAAAGGGGAAAAAAGTGCGTGTTATACGCCGATAAATACGGTAAATATCTTTTATACTGTATTTATCGGCATATAACACGCACTTTTTCCCCCTGAAAATCACGGAGCCGAGATACACATACCCGAGAGTCCACGGCTTTTCTCGGCGCCGCTTACAGTCCCGCAATTGGACCTGTGTGATGTCCATCATAGGGCGGGACTGGGTGGGACTGTAAGCGGCGCCGAGAAAAGCCGAGGACTCTCGGTTATGTGTATCTCGGCTCCGCCGAGTCCCTGCGGTCTCGGCGCCATATTTGAATTTACACATGGCTGTGTATATCGGCAGGGATCGATTTGCGGTGATCACACATGGCTGCACTGGGGCAAAGCTGCACTGACAAGGCTGCAATGGACACTGGGGCAAGGCTGCACTGACAATTCTGCACTGGGGCAAAGCTGCACTGACAAGGCTGCACTGACGCTGACAAGGCTGCAGATGGACACTGATAAGGCTGCATTGATGGGCATTTTAATGTAAGTTTTTCTTCCTTAAACTTTACTCCTAAAAGTTTTTTTCCTTAAAATTCCCTCCTAAACTTGGGGTGCGTGTTATACGCCGATAAATACGGTATTAAAGCAGTACTAAAAGCTGAGACTTTTTTTTTTCTTTTCATGGATATGATCATTTTAAATATAATGCACAATACTGGTAAAAGTTTACTTTAAATGTAATTGTAATGTCTTCTATCACCTCCAGTCTATCATCCTCCACCTTCTCTGGGTTTAGATGCTGATCTTCCCTGCACAGAGTCTTTAACCACTTCAATAACAAGGGCGTCATATGACATCCTTTACTTTGTTAGGGGATATCTGAATGATGCTACAGGCATCATCCAGGTATCATTCTTTCCAGCCGGCGATTCTGTGCACGATAAGAACGATCATATCGGCAGTTCCGCCGCTTGATCGATCTTATAGGCCATCCAGTGCTTCTCCGGGCTCTCCCATGCCATCGGGGGCCCGGAGAAAGAATCGACCAGCGCCGGATGACGTCGATAGAGATTTCCGGTGACCAGATGGTCACCAGTCATCTCTAGGACCGTCGTAGGCCCGGGCGCGACGTTATGACGTCACGCCCGAGTTCCCGGATGTAAACAAAGCTGCGATCGCGGCTGTTAGCATGAGATTGGTGAATTTTTTTTCCTCGATCTCATGCTTTCCAGCCTGGAGGAGAGATGCGGGGTCTTACTGACATCGCATCTCTCCAGAAAGAGGACCTGTCACAATAGATTTCTATTACAAGGGATGTTTACATTCCTTGTAATAGGAATAAAAGTGATCAAAAAAAAAAATGTAAAGAAAAGTGTAAAATTAAAAAAAAATAAAAAAATAAAAAAAATTTAAAAACGCCCCTGTCCCCGGTAGCTCGTGTTTAGAAGCGAACGCACATGTAAAGCCCTGCCCACATATGTAAACGCTGTTCAAACCACACATGTGAGGTATCGATGCGTTTGTTAGAGCGCGTGCAATAATTCTAGCACTAGACCTCCTCTGTAACTCTAAATTGGTAACCTGTAAAAATTTTCAAAGCGTCGCCTATGGAGATTTTTAAAGTACCGAAGTCTGGTGCCATTCCATGAGTGTGCGCAATTTTAAAGCGTGACATATTAGGTATCTATTTACTCTGTGTAACATCATATTTCACATTATACAAAAAATTGGGCTAACTTTACTGTTTTGTTATTTTTTAATTAATGAAACCGTTTTTTTTTCAAAAAAAGGCGTTTGAAAAATTATTGCGCAAATACCGTGCAAGATAAAAAGTTGCATTTTATTCCCTAGGGTGTCTGCTAAAAAAAACATATATAATGTTTAGGGGTTCTAAGTCATTTTCTAGCAAAAATAAATTATGCTTTTTACTGAAGTGGTTAAAGTGTTTTTTTTTTGTTTTTTTTTTTTTTACACAAACACGTTATACTTACGTGCTCTGTGTAATGGTTTGCACAGAGCAGCCCTGAATCGTCTCTTCTGGGGTCCTCCTCCTGCCTTTAGAGTGCCCCAACAGCAAGCTGCAAATTATAGTATAGAGTGCCCCCTATAGCAAGGTAAAAAAAAAAAAAAAAAAAAAAAAACCTTCTGCCTTTAGAACCACTCAATTCCTGCCCAGGACTACATGTCCCATGAGGCATTGCTCCTCACACATTCGCAAGCTCTGAGGCACTTACTGACATGTATGGACAGTGTACTGAGCTGTATGTGTGCTGCACTGTATTCCCTGATATGTAAGCAAATAATGCATTCTGTATGCAGGCCAGCCAATTAATCGATTACGAAAATAGTTGACAACTATTTTCATAATCGTTAAATCGATTAGTTGTTTGGGCCCTAGTCCTATCTTGTTATGGTTTACTGTGATCAGGAGTGTTTTACTGTTTTGAGACTGAAGGAGAAGGACTGAGGATCCATCTGCATTCCATCTAATTGTACAAACGCACATTGACCGCTTTCATGCTGTGAGGTCGTACTATCTGGATCCTACTTTCACCGGGAGCTTATGGTGGTGGTCATTTTACAGTGACTGTTGGAGCCTGTTTATAATACTGGAGGTCACTGTGTTCTTCTTCTGGGTATAAATGGTGGAAGTTATAGTCTCACTCCTAGAGCTGCAATTTATACTGAGATCTGAACAAGAACTACATATAAATTGTTCTACTTGCTAGCTGCTGTAGAGCCTTGTACTAGCCTAGACTGTTTTGTGAGGTTTTAGAATCTTTTTAACTGACTGTACGGGGTATTATTCTGCTCATTGACCGTTAATGTAAAAGGTGCAATTTCCCATTGACCCCAGAGAACCATTCAAGGGTTCCCCGAGACCTAGAAACTATTTTAAGGATTTCTCTGAGGAACAATAGTTGAGAAAGGCTGCTCTAGACTAATAAGGTGACTGCCAGAAGGTGGTTAAAGAGGAATTTCAGGCTCCACCAAACTAATCTTTTAAATGCTCCCTCCCCCTCCTAACCTGTGTAAGAAACATCTGTATACGTGCTTATTTTCAGCCAGCTTGGGTCCAATCACGTGAGCCCACTTCCCTTGTGTCAACCAGTGGTGCTTCAGGGGTCAGGAGGACGCACCAACATCGGGCCATTGAAGCCTAAGGGTGATGTCATCACTCCAGGCTTTGGTCGGAGTGCTCTGTCCGCTCCCCCACAGCCACACTGGCTGACACAAGGGAGAGCATGTAACCGGACCGGTATGTCCAGAAACTGCTTACACAGGTCAATTAGAACAGGTGATGGGGGGGGGGCAATTTTAAGATTATTTAGGTGGTGCTGGAAATCCCATTTTAAATCTCTCAGTACTTGCCCATGTAACTCAGCCCCAGAACATTTTAATGTATGCCAGGAAGAAGTCATCTTCACCATTCACTTTAACAACCTAATCATGCTCACAGGAATGGAAAAAATAAAATAAAAAAAATTAAAGAATAAAAAGGTTTGAGATATGAGTAATCTGTATGAGAAGACATTGAATACCTACCTTGGCTCAGATCTTCGCTGTTACAGATCTATGGGTACTACTATTACCTGACACTTTCAGGTGTGTCAGAAAACACAACCCCCATTAGGTGCCTTCACCCTTCAGCTGCCACTTCACTATAGAACAAAATTAAAGGCCAACTCCAAAAAAAAAAATGCATGTGGGAATTCTTCTCCCTCGCAGCCACTGTCACTTTTAAAATGTACTGTACCCGCACAGCCACATCATTCATTCACAGAGATCTGCGAATGAATAAACTACAAGTCCTGTCTGCCACTGCGGTACACAAACTTGTAGATCCCAATGGAGCATGTGTGTGGTGATCACTAGAGGTCGACCGATATGGGTTTTTCTCTGGCCGATGCCGATATTTAGAAATCGCGGTGGCCGATATGTGATGCCGATTTTTTTGGGCCGATATATTAGGCCGATTTTTTTTTCTTCTTTTTTTTTTTTCCTTCATCTCATAAAATTTAAGTTAGACACCTTTCACACTGGGGCGTTTTTCAGGCGCTTTTGGGTTAAAAATAGCGCCTGTAAAGTGCCTGTAAAACGGCTCCCCTGCAGTCTCAGTGTGATATCCCGAGTGCTTTCACACTGAGGCGATGCGCTGGCAGGATGTAAAAAAAAGTCCTGCAAGCAGCATCTTTGGAGCGGTGTATACCACCACTCCTGCCCATTGAAATGAATGCGCACCGCTGCCAAAGCGCCTGCAAAACGTTTCAGCAGCGGCGCATTTAACCCCTTCCTCGGCTGCTAGCTGGGTTATAAGCTCCCCGCTAGCAGCCGAATAGCGCCGCTAAAATGACGGTAAAGCGCCGCTAAAACTAGCAGCATTTTACCGTCAACGCATGCCCGCTGCAGTGTGAAAGCAACCTAAAGTGATACAGAAAATGTTTTACATTTATTAAACAAAACAAACCTCCAATCAGTTCACTTGTATGTAGAATTTAGATTAAAAAAAAAACTAACTATATCTTAAAAATAAATACACAAAAACAGGTAATCAAAACTTTTGGATGAAAAAAAATGGGCTAACTTTACTGCTTAGTTTTTTTTTAAATTAGTGTATTTTTTTTTTTTAAATTGCGTTTGAAAGACCGCTGCGCAAATACCGTGTCACATAAAATATTGCAACAACCGCTATTTTATTCCCTAGGGTCTCTGCTAAAAAATATTTATATATTATATATATATATATATATATATATATATATATATATATATATATATATATATATATAATGTTTGGGGGTTCTAAGTGATTTTCTAGCAGAAAATACAGGATTTTTACTTGTAAGCAACAAATGTCAGATAAGATTTAGTCTTTAAGGCCTCTTTCTCACGGGGCGGATCAGTGATGATCCACCCCGTGAACATCCGCTGGCTCAGCGGGGATCGCTCCGCCGATCCCCACTGAGCAGGAAGATGACAGGTGCATCGCTGCACGCTGTGCAGCGATGGACCTGTCAGAGCGCCGCTCTCCCCTATGGGGGATCGGATGATGACGGACCGTAGTGTCCCTCGTCACCCGATCCGATAACGGATGGAAAAGTAGGTTTTTCCTCCGTTACACTTTTCGGATCGGAGCGGGGTTGGATGTCAGCGGACATGTCACCGCTGACATCCGACGCTCCATAGGGATGAATGTATGTCCGTTTTTCATCCGAAAACGGAAGGATAAAAAACGGACATACGGATCGTCAGTGTGAAAGAGGCCTAAATGGTTAAACTGAGAGCTTCTACACAGTTCAGCTCATTCAGAAGTGTAAACATTGTATCAATGCAGGTTCTCTTTATCAGATTTGGCAGGCTGCCCAGAGAGGGGAGAGAAGTGCTTCACAGAAGAATACAGGCAACTTGTATTGACTTCAGAAGTCATTTGCAAGTCGCGCTGAGTTATATCGGCCTTTGCCGATTAAGTAAAAAACACCAAATATATATATATATATATATATATATATATATATATATATATATATATATATAGGTCGACCTCTAGTGATCACTGTCCTCGTGGTCGATTGACGAAGGCTCAGAAGTCTGTACCTCCGTATGGGCAGAGAGCTAGAGGAAGGGTCAGCAGGAACTTGACATTGCACCCGCCATCCACTGATCACAGGTGCAATGCTCTGCAGGCTGATTTGCAAACAAGTAATACATGCATGTTTTGTGCATTTTGCTGTAAATATGTGTGTATTCAATATTATTTTCGTAAAAGGTGGACTCAGCCTTTAGCCTAGTTTCACACTAGAGCGTGCGTTTTTGAATGGTTTTACACAATTTGTTTGTAGTAGTAAGAAATTGGAATTTAAACACAAAGCTCTGTCAAAAATGGAAAAAAAAAAAAGCACGTACATGTGTTTTACATGCACTTTTCATGTGCTCCCATTGAAGTCTATGGGTCAAAGAAATGCATTCTACTGCACCAAAGAAGCACCTGCACCTTTTCAAAAAACAGCACCTCACCGCATTGCATTGATGCGACTGGGCATCATAGAGAATAATGTAATTTCTGTTGCTGTGCAAGGCATTGAGACAACAGACACAGGAGAAAATCACACTATTTATTATTACAGGTACTTATATAGCGCTGTCAATTTACACAGCACTTTCCATATACTGTATATTATGCATTTCACATCAGCCCCTGCCCTCAAGGAGCTTACAATCTAAGGTCCTTAAAGTGGATGTAAATCCTCACACATACCCAGTGAAGTGAACAGCCTCAGATGATACACAGGGATGAAACAAATCTCCCTACAGGAGTTTTACATGTATATCTGCTGTCTTCATCTTTATATACGGTTTATAAAGTGCTCTTAGTGTTAGAAGATTTTCTCTTCCTGATCAGCACTGCAGTGAAGCCTGGGCATACATCCAAGACAGCTGATTGGAGGAAAGGCACACACCCCCTCTCCTCATAGGTAGAGAATTTCAGCTCTGTTTGTTTAATAGTTTGGGGCTCTGCTAATCTATTTATAGCATTCCCCCAACACAAAACTCAGGCTGCTTTTATCATATGTGAGGGAGAGCTTATCATAAGTTTTCAAGCTGATAACAGAAAGGAGCAGGAGACAGCTACGGGACATAATGCTTTGCAGAGAGATAACAAAACACTACAGATATATATGTGCCCAGCTCAAATGTCATGAATCGGGTTTACATCCACTTTAACTCACATACTAGGGGCAATTTAGACAGGAGCCAATTAAACCCATCAGTATGTGAGAAAACCGGAGTACTTGGAAGAAATCCACACAGGCACAGGGAGAACATGCAAACTCCAGGCAGGTAGTGCTGTGGTTGGGATTCAAACTGATAACCCTAGTGCTACCAGACAGAAGTGCTAACCACTTAAAGCAGAACTTTACCCATAAAAACTTGATTAAAAAAAAAAAAAAATGTTCTTTAGCAAGGAAAATACATTTCACATTAATAGTTATTCCACCAAAATTTGTGTGTGCTGTAAATTGCCTCCAGCATTCCTCCTGTTTCTTCTTACTGGAGGCTGCCATTTTGCTGAAGCCCAAAGCCCCAGCTGTAAATCACAAAGCCGAAACCACGGAACTAAACCCCTTGATCTGCCACTTTCAAAAAAACTGATTGGATTGTGTCCTCAATCAAACTGTCAAACCATTAAATGTCTGGTGTCCTAACTGATCACATGTGCAGCACCATGGCAGTTGCAATTCAAACAGAAGTAGCTTCCTTGGTTGTAAAGGGTAGGAGGGTTTAAATCTGCTTTCAGCTGATTGGCCTCTACAAATTCAGCAGGGCCTAAAAATGGAGAGTTAGGCTCCTTTCACACTGAGGCGCTTTGCAGGCGCTAAAGTGCTAAAAATAGCACCTCCAAAGTGCCCCGAAAGAGCCGCTCAATGCACTCCAGTGCCCCAAGGGCTTTCACACTGGAGCGGTGCGCTTGCAGGGCGGTCCAAAAAGTCCTGCAAGCAGCATCTTTGGAGCGCTGTAGGAGCGGTGTATTTACTGCTCCTAAAGCGCCCCTTCCCATCGAAAACAATGGGGCAGCGCTGCTTTAATCCTTTTTGCGGCCGCTAGCGGGGGGTTAAAACCGCCCCACTAGCGCTGCTAAAACCACGGTAAAGCGGCACTAAATTTAGCGCCGATGTACCGCCAGCATGCCTCAGTGTGAAAGTATCCTAACAGTGTGTGTAGAGCAGGGTGAGACAGTTTGTTACTGGATTTTTTTTTTTTTTTTTTTTTTTTTTTATAATGGATCAAAAACGTTAAAAAAAAAAAACAAAAAAACACCACTGGTGAGTTGCGTTTGAGCGTTTTTACTGCTGAAAAACTCCTCTCAGAACCCACTAGTTTGGGGTTTTTTTTTACAGCCAAAAACAGTTGATAACAGCCTAGGTGTGCATGGACACATAGGATAACATGATGGGGAGTTTATTGACTGTAGAAAAAAACGTCTGAAGCCAAAAGCAGCTGTTGTAAAAACGTCCAGTGTGCATGAGGCCTAAATGTCACTGGCCCCAAAAAAGTGTCAAAAGTATCCGGTCTGTCTGCCGAAATCCTGAAAATAAAAAAAAAAAAAAAAATAATCGCTGATCACCGCCATTACTAGTAAGAAAAAATAAAAAATGCCATAAATCTATCCCCTATTTTGTAAACGTGATAACTTTTGCACAAACCAATCAATACACACCAATTGGGATTTTTTTTACCAATAATAAGTAGAAGAAAAAGATGTTAATGTACTTTTTTGGGTTTTGAGCTTTGCATGTTTAAACGTGCGTCTGATTGCTGTGTTCGAGGTGTCATTGACAACGAATGGCACTGCACGAGTAACACGATTTGTGTGTGTTCTGTGAAAGCGCAATAAAGCACGCGTGTTTTTGGAACGCTCAGGTATGATTGCAGCCTCAGGCTGGCCATACACGTGTCAAATTCCCGAACGATTTTTCATTGGAAAATCATACCTTTGAATAATCATTTGATTTTCGACCATTAGTGGGGCCACAGCGATGACCAATTTTCGTGCGGCCATTGAATTTGAGTGATCCGGCATGTTGGAAATTATTGGAAAAATTAACAAAATTTCTAATCAATGGTGTGAGAATCATGTGAGAAATCTAATAAAAAAAAGAAATGCGCATGAGCTGTGACCAGGAAAGAAAAGAAGATTCCCGGCACAAATTTTATTTTCCGTAAGGTGAAAGGCTTAGTTGGTTACATTTCAAAATCATGGTGGCACCATCTGATTACAAAAGGCATTACATTATCGATTGACAAATGGTTTGTCACTTTGACCCATGTATGGCCTGTATTAAGACTAGGTTCACACTAGTGCAGCTGTAAATTGATCCCATTTTCAGTGCTATTTTGTAGTATGTTTTTGACGTGATTTCATGCTTAATGCGTTTTGTTTTTTTTAGATGGAGAATTTTAGCTCAAATCATGCTGCAACCGCAGAAAAGTTGCACCTGCACCTTTTCCAAAAACACCCTGCGCTGCATTAAAATGATCAATCACCACTGAAAAGAATGCGATTTCCATTGTCATGCGATTCTGTGCAACTGAAGTCACATCTGAATTCGCACTCGTGTGAACCAGGCCGTAGAGCGCGTTCACGCCGGTGTGCTGTGGTTTGCCCGCAGTGTAACCATATGTGCGCTCCCATTGACTTCTATTAGACTGTGTATTTTCTGAAAGCACAATAAAGATGCAGAACATAGGATGCGCTTTCATGAAAACGCAGGGTCTAAAAGAAGTCAATGGGAGTGAACCTACAACTGCAGATAAAAAACAGACACAATCACGCTGTAAGCAAACTGCAGCACGCCGGTGTGAGCCCATTCTTAAGCCTGGTTCACGCCTATGCAGGTTGCGGTTGATGCATTCTCTGGGTGCATTTTGCGTTGTTCACACGTATTTTTAATGCGTTTTTGGGAGGAGTCAGTTGCAGAAGAAACCAGCAAAAACTGAATTTTTTTATGCATTTTTACTGTGTTTCCATTGAAGTGTAAGGCTGGATTCACACCTATGCATTTTTAGTGCATTTTGCAGATTTGCACTACAGAACGTGTTCCATAGGAAACCATGTTAAAGGTACTGTAGTGCAAATCTGCAAAATGCAAAAAGCACTAAAAATGCCTAGGTGTGAATCAGGCTTAGGGAATTGCTGCTGGAGGGCCAGTTCACACCACATGCAGTCCAGTCTTTTTTGCATAAAAAAAAAAAAAAAAAAATGCATGGAAAGTAGGTTATATGGTTTCAAATGGCATAGTTCACACCAGTGTTTGCAGTTCCAGAAAAAAAAAAAAAAAGTAGAACATGCTGCATTTTTACGGCACTGAAATGTGGAAAAACGCACCAGAATGCACCAAAAATGCTCCAGTACTGTGAAAGAAATCAAGAGAATAAAAACAATAAAAAAAAGCATCTGACGCGCATCCAGAAACTCACTGGAGCGTGTCAAAAATGCGCATGCAGAAATGGATACAGAACGGACATGGAGGACATTTTTGTGGTGTGAACTGGAAAAAAAAAGGTCCCTGAGGGGTTGTCCACACAACATGCAGTCCAGGGCGTTTTTTTCTGCACCAGAAACACATGGATAGTAGATCATATGGTTTCCAATGGCATAGTTCAAACCAGTGTGGTCAGTTGCAGTAAACAAAAGTAGAACATGCTGCATTTTTTCTACACTGAACTGAAACGCAGTAAAACCATCAAAAACGCACTGGAACGCACCAGAATGCACGTCTCCATTTAGCCGCGGTTCACACCTATGCAGGTTTGCATATCCCAAGTGCATTTTGCATTTTTCAATACACGTTTTTGATCCATTGAAGTCTATGGAACCCAAAAACATAAAAAAAAAAGTCCCTGACCCTTTCCATAAAATGCACAGATGTGAATGTGATCCATAGGCAACCATGTTAAATGGACTGCAGTGTGTTTCTGCAAAACTGAAAACGCATTAAAAATGCATAGGTGTGAACCAGGCCTAAGGCTGCATCCACACTACAGCGTTTTGAATCGTGGGCAGATTTGCTGCGGATCTGCCTGCGATTTGACAGCGCCAAGGTGTGAATGGCAAATCGCGGGACTCGCATTTGAGAGGCCATTCATTTGTATGACACCTCAAATTGCGTTGCGGGTCTGCCGCGCGATAAGATGTGCTGCAATCGCAGGGCGCATGTCACCCAAAAATAGTTCAGGAGCTACTTTTGGGCGGCATGCGTCCTACGATGCGGGTTGCCGTGATTGCAGCACGATTTACCGCACCGCAATTTGAGGTGTCAAAACGCTGTAGTGTTTATGTAGCCTTAAAGGTGACCCCCAAGGAAGCCTGAGCTTCTCCTAGGGGTCACAGGAGTGCAATTTGTTTTGCACTGAAAGGCACCAAAAACACATAAAAAAAATGTGCATGCCGAAATGCATCTGGACGTTGTTTCTATGGTGTGAACTGGCCCTGACCCTTTTCAAAAAACGCAAAGATAAGAACGTGACCCATAGGAAACTATGTTAAATGGACTGAACACGCATAGGTGTGCACCAGGCCTTGCAGCTGATGCGTTTTGAATACGCTGCTTAATGTAGATCCAACACACACAAAAAATAAAAAACGCACTGCAATCAGGTGTGAACTGCCCTTCATTGACTGTAAACCCAGCCCGACGTGTGTGATGATCATCTACCTACCTGACTTGTGTGATGATCACCTACCTGCCATGTATGATGATCGCCTACCTACCTACCTGACGTGTGATGATCGCCTACCTACCTACCTGACATGTGTGATGATCGCCTACCTACCTGACATGTGTGATGATCGCCTACCTACCTACCTGACATGTGTGATGATCGCCTACCTACCTACCTGCCATGTGTGATGATCGCCTACCTACCTACCTGCCATGTGTGATGATCGCCTACCTACCTACCCGACATGTGTGATGATCGCCTACCTACCTGCCATGTGTGATGATCGCCTACCTGCCTGACATGTATGATGATCGCCTACCTACCTGCCATGTGTGATGATCGCCTACCTGCCTGACATGTATGATGATCGCCTACCTACCTGACATGTGTGATGATCGCCTACCTGCCATGTATGATGATCGCCTACCTACCTACCTGCCATGTGTGATGATCGCCTACCTACCTGCCATGTGTGATGATCGCCTACCTACCTGCCATGTGTGATGATCGCCTACCTACCTACCATGTGTGATGATCGCCTACCTACCTACCTGCCATGTGTGATGATCGCCTACCTGCCTGACATGTGTGATGATCGCCTACCTACCTACCTGCCATGTGTGATGATCGCCTACCTGCCTGACATGTGTGATGATCGCCTACCTACCTACCTGACATGTGTGATGATCGCCTACCTACCTACCTGACATGTGTGATGATCCCCTACCTACCTGCCATGTGTGATGATCGCCTACCTACCTACCTGCCATGTGTGATGATCGCCTACCTACCTGCCATGTGTGATGATCGCCTACCTACCTGCCATGTGTGATGATCGCCTACCTACCTGCCATGTGTGATGATCGCCTACCTACCTGCCATGTGTGATGATCGCCTACCTACCTGCCATGTGTGATGATCACCTACCTGCCTGCCATGTGTGATGATCGCCTACCTACCTCCCATGTGTGATGATCACTTACCTGCCTGCCATGTTTGCTGATCGCCTACCTACCTGCTGCAGCATAGCAGTACATCACATCCGGATAGAACTGATTTTACAGAACCCATTTGATGTGAGGGATCTCATGACACAAAGGACAATGAGTGGGAATCGTCGGATCTCTGACCCCAGCACACAACTCATCACAGACACAGCAGAGCGGTGCTCGGTACTTGTACACGTCACATAGGGATACCTTGAGGTGTGTGACGATCCCCGGTTGCTCGGACACATCGTACTCCCCTGTCACCAGCACATCTTTGTGGATCTCCTCTTTCAGGCACTTCTTGCTATCACCGGGCAGATGGAAGGAGATGGCCCCGGCTCCGACTAGGACAAGGCAGGGAAGCAGGAGCTGCAGAAGGCTCACCATGTCTACAGAGCGGCGGTAGCAGCAGCAGGTAGGGCTGCCGGGTTGCTAAGAGACAAGACTGAAGGCTGATTTCCGATGTCGTGTACCATCTGCGTTCCACGCCTCGCTCTCATATCGCCCATTGGTTGTTGCTGTGTTCTAATGGAGAGTTCCGCATTCCTTCCCGCTCTAAAGATGGTCAGGTGATAAGACTCTCACTGGAACAACTCAGCTTTACCAATAGCCAATGTCATCAACTGACACAGGGAGCGTTTATTAGAGGGTGGAAAAATGTCACTGGGAACCTGTGGAAGCACAGTCCATCTTTTAAAATAATAAATATTTAAAAAGCAAAGGCATAGTTGCCAACATTGCAAAAAAAAAAATGTGGGACACTTTTTTGGCTGTAGGCGGAGCCATATAATAATTAGGGGGCGGGGCATTTGTTTATAGGCGCAACTTAGCAAAAAATAAAACTGGGCGTGGTTTATGTGAAATGGTGGGTGTGGCTTAAATGGGCGTGTCTCAAAGGGGGTGTGGTTAGAGTCTGAGATGAATGAGGGATGGAGAGGGAAAGAGGGGGAGAGGAATGAAGGGACAGCAGCCCCAGATCCTATACAACAATAGAAATATGTGTATTCTAGAAAGTTTAACAATCATCAGATAAAGATACCCCAAACACCTGGTGTTAACACTTCAATCATCCCAGCACCATGATTGTTATGGTGTCAGGATGATTGAAGCGCATTATTTCTATTATTACATTGTAATTTAAAATTAAATCATTCAACTCAACTCACCATAATGGCGAATCAGTGGGATCTCTGAGCGTGTCACTAGCCACGTCGCCTGCCACAAGCAGAGGCTATCCTTGCATCAGGTGCCACCAGCAGAGTCTGTCCTTGCATCAGGTGCCCCCAGCAGAGTCCGTCCTTGCATCAGGGGTCCCCAGCAGAGTCCGTCCTTGCATCAGGTGCCCCCAGCAGAGTCCGTCCTTGCATCAGGGGTCTCCAGCAGAGTCCGTCCTTGCATCAGGGGTCTCCAGCAGAGTCCACACAGGTGCCCCCAGCAGAGTCCGTCCTCGCATCATGTGCCCCCAGCAGAGTCCGTCCTCGCATCAGGTGCCCCCAGCAGAGTCCGTCCTCGCATCAGGTGCCCCCAGCAGAGTCCGTCCTCGCATCAGGTGCCCCCAGCAGAGTCAGTATAGACACCCTCAGTGCAGACCCCCTCAGTGCAGACCCCCTCCATCAGTGCAGACTCCCTCAGTGCAGACCCCCTCCATCAGTGCAGACCCCCTAAGTGCAGACCCCCCTCCATCAATGCAGATGCCCTCAGTGCAGACCCCCCTCCATCAGCGCAGACCCCCTCAGTGCAGACCCCCCTCCATCAATGCAGGCCCCCTCAGTGCAGACCCCCATCAATGCAGACCCCCTCAGTGCAGACCCCCCATCAGTGCAGACCCCCCTCCATCAATGCAGACGTCCTCAGTGCAGACCCCCCTCCATCAATGCAGGCCCCCCTCCATCAATGCAGGCCCCCTCTATCAATGCAGGCCCCCTCAGTGCAGATCCCCCTCCATCAATGCAGAAGCCCTCGGCAGACCCCCCTCAGTGCAGACCCCCCTCCCATAACACCCCCAGGCCCCAGCACATTACATTACAGCGGCCGCCGGCGCCGTGTGTTCAGTGGAGTGGGGAGGGGGCGATCCGTGCGAGAGGAGAAGCCGATTCATTGGCTGCACGGATCGAGCCCCCTTCCTCTTTCTACTGAACACAAGGGGGAGCGTTCTAGCGGCAGCGGCGGGACCGGCCGCCATTTTTCTGAAGCCTGTTGCAAAAAAATGAAGAATGCAAACATTCCCGAATTTCCCTGGGCAAATCCCGATTCGGGACAGCCTCCGATCGGGACGAGGGTCCCAAAATCGGGATTGTCCCGGGAAAATCGGGACTGTTGGCAACTGTGGCAAAGGTCTCTTGCATACAGGAGTGAAAAACGGCACGTTTACTGATCTGGACATAGATATATTGTTGTCTAAAGCCCTGTTCACATATCATGTATCTGGAGCGTTCAAAGAGCAATTCTCAAACGATTTTGAGTGTCACATAGCGCCAGTACATTCACTTGAATAGGCTGCCCTAAGCACGAACCTTCTGTGATTTCTAAAGACATTGTTTGCCATGATTGATGCGCCATCCTGACGCATGAAAATTGTGGCAGAATCGCATCGCGTTTGGGGTGCCATTAAATAATAATGGCACCCAAATGCGCATTGTGCAGCAATTGCGGATTCCAAACCATGAGGTGTGAATGGAGTCTTGGGCCTGGTTCATACCTATGCAGTTTTGCATATTCCAGGTGCATTTTGCATTTTTCAATACACCTTTTTGATCCATTGAAGTCTATGGAACAAAAAACCAGAAAAAAGTCCCTGACCCTTTCCATAAAATGCACAGATGTGAATGTGATCCATAGGAAACCATGTTAAATGGACTGTAGTGTGTTTCTGCAAAACTGAAAATGCACTAAAAAATGCATAGGTGTGAACCAGGCCTTAGGAACAAAGATCAGTAACACAGAGCCATCAAAAAGAAAATTGTTTTTTTTTTTTACATTTGCAGTAATTTACACAAATACACATGTAATGGTAGGGTGGGCATGCTGATCATTGCCGGGACCTGACAAGGGCTGTGGTCATTTAAAGAATCAAACATTAACCAATTCAGCCCCAGACAATTTGGCTGTCCAAAGACCAGAGCGTTTTTTGCAGTTCGGCACTGCCTCACTTTAACTGACAACGACGCTGTACCCAAACAAAATTGACGTCCTTTTTTTCCCACAAATAGAGCTTTCTTTTGGTGGTATTTGATCGCCTCTGCGGTTTTTATTTTTTGTGCTATAAACAAAAAAAAAAAAGCAACAATTTTGAAAACAAAAATGCAGTATTTTTTAGTTTTTGCTATAATAAATATCCCCCAAAAATATATTAACATTTTTTTTTTTCCTCCGTTTAGGCCGATATGTATTCTTCTACATATTTTTGGTAGAAAAAAAATCGCAATAAGCGATTTATAGCATCTACAAAATAGGGGATAGTTTTATGGCATTTTTATTTTTAATTTTTTTTATTAGTAATGGCGGCGATCTGCGATTTTTATTGGAACTGCGACATTATGGCGGACACAATCGGAAATTTTTGACACATTTTTGGGACCATTGTCATTTATACAGCGATCAGTGCGATTAAAAATGCATTGATTACTGTGTAAATGACACTGGCAGTGAAGGGGTTAACCACTAGGGGCAGTGAAGGGGTTAACCACTAGGGGGCAGTGAAGGGGTTAACCACTAGGGGGCAGTGAAGGGGTTAAGTGTGTCCTAAGGAGTGATTCTAATTGTGAGGGGGCTGGGCTTGAACACACAGGACAGTGATCACTGTTCTCGATCACAGAGAGAGAGCTGTGCATGACATCATGCACAGCTCTCTCTCTCATGTATGCCACCAGAATAAAATTAAAATTAAACAATCCAAATTAATTTGAAGTGCAGACTTTCAGCTTTAATTCAAGGGGTTGAACATAAATATCAAGTACAAATTTTAGGAATTGCAAGCATTTTTATATACAGTCCCCCCATTTTCAGGGGCTCAAATGTAATTGGACAAATCAATTTAATCATAAATAAAACGTTCATTATTATTTTGTTGAGATTCCTTTATTGGCAATGACTGCCTGAAGTCTGGAACCCATGGACATTACCAAAGACTGGGTTTCCTCCTTTCTGATGCTTTGTCAGGCTCTAACTGCAACTGTCTTCAGTTGTTCTTTGTTTGTGGGTCTTTCTGCCTTTAGTTTTGCCTTCAGCAAGTGAAATCACGGAGGACGAGGGGGAAAACATGCAGCAGCGGCTCCAAGAAGTGGTGGCCCGGCCGGGGATGTGGGGGAGGATCTGTGTAACATTACCCAGCTGGAGGACTATATCCTCCATACCAAGGACTCCCTGGAGGCCAGGGCCACCTTCCTGAAGGCTCCCGGGGAGGTGAACAGCTGGAGGCAGTGTCTGGAGTTGTGGTGGAGAGGTCAGCCCGGGGCCCTTAGCTGCTTCCTCTTCGACTGCAATCAGCAGGGAGGTATGTGTGTCAGTGGCTGCCCGCGCCATAGATGGGGTAAGTGCAGGGCTGACCATCCCACGGGGGGAAGGGGGGGTGCGGATGACCAGACTGACCAGGGATACATTGTTTCTCCACTAGGGGGTATAGAGGTAGCCATAGATTTACACTTAGTAGAGTAGGTACATATATACAGATCGATTCCGGCTTCCAGGATGTCTGTGTGAACTTATACTAAATTGTAATATGTTTTGTGAGCACAAGATGGCGAGAATACTGAGTGTTTAACTGCTTGCCGACCAGCCGCCCTCATTATATGGCGGCAGGTCGACTCTCCTAGGCAAATTGCCGTAGCTGTACGGCGGCTCCTGCCCGCTGTGGCAGCGCACCCACGGGTCGGGCAGACTCGATGTCCGCCGGTGACCCGTGATCACGGTATACAGAGGCAGAATGGGGATCTGCCTTTGTAAACAAGGCGGATCCCCATTCTGACAGGAGACATGACAGAGATCCACTGTTCCCAGTGATCGGGAACAGTGATCTCTGTCATGTCCCTGCCAGCCCACCTCCCCTACAGTTAGAACACGCTGAGGGAACACATTAAACCCCTTAAACGCCCCCTAGTGTTAACCCCTTCCCTGCCAGTGACATTTATACAGTAATCAGCGGCTATTTATAGCACTGATCGCTGTATACGTGTCAATGGTCCCAAAAAAGTGTCAAAAGTGTCCGATCTGTCCGCCGCAAAGTCCCGCTAAAAATAGCAGATCGCCGCCATTACTAGTAAAAAAAAAATAAAAATAATAAAAATGCCATAAGTCTATCCCCTATTTTATAGACGCTATAACTTTTGCGCAAACCAATCAATATACGCCTATTGGGATTTTTTTTACCAAAAATATGTAGAAGAATACATATTGGCCTAAACTGAGGGAAAAAAAATGTTTTTTTATATATTTTTTGGGGATATTTATTACAGCAAAAAGTAAAAAAATAATGCTTTTTTTTCAAAAATGTCGCTATTTTTTGTTTATAACAAAAACATGTAGAAGAATATATATCGGCCTTAACCTATGAATACATTTATTTATTTATTTATTTTTGGATGTGTATTATAGCAAAAAGTTTTTTAAATTGTGGCTCTTTGTATATAGCACAAAAAATAAAAACCGCAGAGGTGATCAAATACCACCAAAAGAAAGCTCTATTTGTGGGAAAAAAAGGACATCGATTTTGTTTGTATACAGCGTCGCACGATTGCGCAATTGTCAGTTAAAGGGACGCAGTGCCGTATCGCAAAAAAATGGCCTTGTCATTAAGGGGTCAAATCCTTCCGGGGCTGAAGGGGTTAATCAATATCTAATTTGTCAAGCTCTTTAATGACACTTGGACATTGGTATAGTAATACCTTTTTTAGTACTATAAACATGCTTACAATATTTGAGGTAATTAATTCCTAGTTTTCCATCTTTCATCTTTATTACCATTTCTATGCACTTTTTTTTATGCCTTGGCCGCTGCTAGTCCTTGCATACCTCTGCATGTTAGGACTATTACAAATTGGAGTACGCATTTTAATATATGTGAATTGGGGGCAGGCTATAAAAACTTGGTGCCCGTATCTACCTTTTCACTATCTATTATGTACTGGGTGCGTGCTGGCCCCTTATCTTTATTTTTTATTTATGTACATATTACTCCCTCTGTAGTCTTATGTAGCTTCTATCTGCAATAGCCTGCACTGAACGTTTTTACATCTTACCTCCGGTGTTCCAGTATGAGATTTGAGTAGTGGCTTCCTCCCTTGCTTTTTTTATGGGAGGACTATGATGAACTGGCACCCGCATAGTAGTCTATGGCCCCTTTCACACTGAGGCAGTTTGCAGGCGGTATTGCGCTAAAAATACCGCCTGCAAACCGCTCCTAAACAGCCTCCGCTGTTTGTTCAGTGTGAAAGCCCGAGGGCTTTCACACTGAAGCGGTGCGCTGGCAGGACGGTGAAAAAAGTCCTGCAAACCGCTTCTTTGGAGCGGTGAAGGAGCGGTGTATTCACCGCTCCTAAACCGCTCCTGCCCATTGAAATCAATGGGACAGCGCGGCTATACCGTGGCAATACCGCGGCTATAGCCGCGCTGTATGAGGGATTTTAACCCTTTTTCGGCCGCCAGCGGGGGTTAAAACCGCACCGCTAGCGGCCGAATACCACTGCAAGAACGACGGTACAGCAGCGCTAAAAATAGCGATGTTGTACCGCCGACGCCCCCACCGCCCCAGTGTGAAAGGGGCCTAAGGGAAGAAGCGGCGGGCCACAAGAAAATGTCACCCAAATGAATTAGTTAACCATTTATTATATAAAGCCCTGGAATGTCACTGGGAACTTTTTCCTTTGAAGAAGTCATATGACATGTCAGGAAATACGTCAGTGCGGGGCCTAGTGACATCACAACAAGGAGGTTTGATCCTGGTTGTTTTGTTTTCTATCAACACCCTTTATGTGCCATGTATGTGATCTGAGTTTACAAGTACCAGTGCACCACAAAATGTGAGTTTTTATATTTTATATTGGCCTTTATTAAAGTTTTTATAAGGATTCAGCACTATGTCAGTCCTCTCTATTCTATGTGAGCAATGCTGCACAAGACTGGTATAGGACATATTGCAAGCACCTAGCAGGAGCCAGGACCATCAGGATTATTGCAAGTACCAATAGAGAATAATACCATCCACTAGAGGATTTTACACCCCTTAAAGTGGAAGGCGCATGGTGACCTGTATTAGGTCCAAAGTGGAGGTGAGTGCATAAGAGTGAAGGTGGAGGAACACTGAAGGTGTTTGTGTGTCTGCCCTGTACCATCTAATCCTCTGGATGTCTTTGGACTGCACTTTTTAACCATTGGAGTCTACTGCTTTATTGGTTTGTATGGTTCCACTCATGGACTCTACCACTGTGATGATGTTCTATTGTAATGTTATTAGGAGTATTTTTTATTTAAAGTGACAGTTTGAGTGACTTCACCTAAATGATTTGCATTTTTAATATTCTTTTTAATTTTTGTCATTACTTTATTATGTTAATTGATTTATTGTATTGCTGCCTATCACAGAAGGTTCACACATAAGGTATATAAAGTTTATTTACCACTTAGGGGAGCGCTGTTCCAATCTTTACACTAAACCAAAAACACTAATTAATTTTTAATATTCAAAGCAAACTCCCCCATCCATCCATGTCTCTATCTATGCTTTATTTTGTTGAGAAATCACTTTAAAAACACCCCCCTAGCATTTGTGGCCATCAACCGTTTTGAGCAGGGGCAATGATTCATGTAACATTTACTTCCTGGATTCCATCTGCCTTTAGCTCAGGCCTGCATAAGTGTGTGCTTATTTGAGAAAAACCCTCCTCCCCTCCCGAAGACTCCAACATAATTTGCCTAGGCAAGAAACCAGGAAGTAACTGAAGAAATGGTAAAAAAAAAAACTTTAAAACAATTAATATGGTATACTTTTCCATCTATTTACTAAGACTAGCAACATAAGGATTAAAAATAATGTTGATTGATTATGTTGATTAACTGAGACAAGTAAACACTATAGACGGAAATGCTTTATTCATATTTCATATCTGAGGTTTACAATCACTTTACGTGTTCTAAAAATCTAACCTTACTAGCAGTGCACATGGAGGAATCTATCACTGCTGACCATTGCATATAAACAAATCAGGCTTAAAGTGGTTGTAAAGTCAGAAGGTTTTTTTTTTTTATTTTAAAAAGTCTTCTGTGTGCTTGCTGTGGGGGCACTCAGCAGGAAGGAGGGGCCAGGAGAGCCTGTGGGGGACCAGAGAAGAGGGGGATGCCGGCTGCTGTGTGCAAAACCATTCCACAGAGCAGGTAAGTATAACATATTTGTGATTTTTAAATGAAAAAAAAAATGGAGACTTTAGTATTAGTTTTATTTTCGTAATAAGACAAATGAATCCACTGACAAGAGCTATAAAGATATATATTTTTATTATTTCCTGAAATGAAAATACATACAAGAGCCTATAATAAAAATCACAAAGCCGTGTTATTTACACACATTTTCTTGTTTCCGCACTTAAGAATGTTGCGAATCCTCATTCTTCCAGCAGTGGCAGTGAGCAGTCCTTCCATTAGAGCCCTTGCACACTGGGGCGGTTTGCAGGCGCTATTGCGCTAATAATAGCGCCTGCAAACCGCCCCAAAAGTGCCGCTGCATGTATTCCTGTGTGAAAGCCCCGAGGGCTTGCACACTGGAGCGATGCGCTGGCAGGACGGTAATAAAAGTCCTGCTAGCAGCATCTTCGGAGCGGTGAAGGAGCGGTGTGTATACCGCTCCTTTACCGCTCCTGCCCATTGAAATCAATGGGACGGCACGGCTATACCGCCGGCAATGCGCCTCTGCAGAGGCGCTTTGCGGTGGTTTTTAACCCTTTCTCGGCCGCTAGCGGGGGGTAAAACCGCCCCGCTAGCGGCCGCATACCGACGGTAAAACGCCGCTATTAATAGCGGCGTTTTACCGCTGACGCCGCCCCAGTGTGCAAGGGCTCATATACTGAAGGGGTATCCCATGAGCACCATCCAGTGCTGTAATACTAAAGAAGGGCTTATTCACATCATGTCCATTGAGCTGCATTTTGCTGCACACCTCCACACATGTACAGCATGTCCCCTAGGAAACTATTGTATTCTATGTGCCCTGTTCACACCATGCATGTGTGTTGTTGTGCAGTAAACGGACACGGTGTGAAGAAGCTCTGTGCCGATTCACACATAATACAGTGACTGGCATTTTTTGTGCACTGGAAGAACGCCAGTCACACAGTTGTTATCTATGTGCCCTGTGTGCTCTGCAATGCAGCCTGGAGCCGCAGTAAAATGCAGACATGCTGCACTGTATCGTAACACACAGGAAGGCACTACATATTACTGTACAGCAGCTCATCACACTGCACTGCTCTACGGTGACATAAATGATGTGTTAATTTATGCGCTCCACATAAAGTTCACACAAAAAAGAGAGAAAAAAAAGAGCTGTGTGATGCGGTAGAATGTGCATCGCCCCGCCTCCTAAAGAAAGCTATTTGTGGGGAAAAATTTGCATCATTTTATTTGGATACAGCGTGGCATGACCGTGCAATTTGTCAGTTAAAGTGACACAGTGCCAAATCGCAAAAAAATGGCCTGGTCATGAAGAGGGGGTAAACCTTCCTGGGCTGAAGTGGTTAAACTGAATGGGTTGTCTTACAAGGTGACCATTTACAATCACTTTAACTAAAAAAAGTCCCTTCTGTTGCTCTCACCCTCTTAATCTCCAAATTCCTTTTTTTTACCCTGTGATGTGACTTCCTGTTGGAGGGTGGCTACATTCATTCTCCATGGTCCCCACTGTACGCAAGAGCATAGCCTCTCTCTCTCTCTCTGTTTCTCACTCCTGGGATGGACAGTGGACTATGAGATTTTCAGTGTACATAGAGCAATGTGTGTGTATGGATTTAAAAAAATATATATTATTTAGTTTCATTAAAAAAAATCTGGCCTCCTCCTCTAATAGCCAGCCATTCATGTTCTGTCTTTGTTAAAAAAATGACACTAAACTTTTTTTTTTTAAATATCCAATTTAAGTATGTGTTCTTAACCCAAAAAGTGATTTTTACTGATCTCAGACTTCTCCAAATCTCCATATTTTATTTTTTTTGATCCGACTTCCTGCTGTGGGCTATGAGCTTTGGACTATGAGCTTTGGACTTTAGGCTATGGGCTTATGCTCTGGGATATGGGCTTTCGACTAGGAGGTTTGGACTTTAGGATATGGGCTTTAGACTTTAGGATATGGGCTTTAGACTTTATGCTCGGGCCTATAGGCTATGGGCTTTGGGCTATGGGCTTCCTTCTCCCCTTATAGCCGTCCAATCACGCTGCTTTTGTGTAAGTTGGTAAAGAAGTGACACTAAACTCTGGTCCGTTTATTATTTTTTTATGATCCAACTTCCTGAAAAGGGCTTTGGGCTAGGGCTATGAACTTTGGGCTATGGGCTTTGCAGTGTACATAGAGCAGTGAACATGACTGCAAATAACATGCACTGCTTGTTTTAAAACAGACATGAGGGAAAAAGGAGGGATGTAGTAGGACTATTAACTAGTGGATGTGTATGAATTTCTACTGAAAAAAATATATTATTTAGTGTATAAAAAAAACAAAAAACTAAAAATCTGGCCTCCTCCATCCCCTAATAGCCGGCCAATCACTCTGCTGTTTTGTTAGATGGTAAGAAGTGACTCTAAACACTGGTTTAAAAATATAATTATTTCAGGTATGTGTTCTTAACCAAAAAAAGTACTTTTTACTGATTTCAGACTTCTCCAAATCCCCATCTGTTTTTTTTTTCTAATCTAACTTCCTGAAATGGGCTTTGGGCTGCAGTATAGATTTGTGGGGTTAATGGAGGATGACAGAAGGAGGCAAAAATGTACAGACGCAATTTCATGAAAAATACTTTACAAGGACATTAACTAGAATGTGTGTGTGTGTGTCTCTCTCTCTCTCTCTATATATATATATATCTATATCTATAATATAATTAATATAATTTTATTTTTTATTTTTTTCAAGCAAACAGAAGTGAGGGGAAAGGGAGAGGTTCAGAGGATGTGACAAGGAAATGATTTCATTCGAAATAAATTACAGAGAAATGGAGTAGTGGATCTGTATGGATTATTTAAAATATTATATATTTAGTGTCATTAAAAAAAAAAAAAAAACGGCCTCATCCATCCCCTAATAGCCGGCCAATCACTCTCCTTTTTTGTTAGATAGTAAAGTGATGCTAACCTCTGGTTTAAAAAAAATATCCAATTCAGGTATGTGTTTTTAACCCTAAAAAAGTGATTTTTACTGGTTTCAGACTCAAAATCTCCATATTTTTTTTTTTTTAATTCGACTTCTTGCTGTGGGCTGTGTACATAGAGCAGTGTACATAACTGCCACGAACGTGCACTGCTTGTTCCAAACAAACAGAAGTGAAGGGGAAAATGAGAGGTGTGGGAGCTCATGGAGGATGTTGCAGTACAAGGAAGCAGAAAAACAAATTCAGTGGTAATTGTCTGGGAGCCTCCACCCGCGAGCATGAGGCTGCATCAGGGTGAAGGGACTCCTTTTCAGTGGTAATGGTCTAAGAGCCTCCAGCCACACGCTAGAGGCTGCGTCAGGGTGAAGAGACTCCTTTTCAGTGTTAATGGTCTAGGAGCCTCCACCCACGAGCTCGAGATTGCATCAGGATGAAGGGACTCCTTTTCGGTGGTAATGGTCTGGGAGCCTTCACCCGAAAGCTAGAGGCTACGTCAGGGTGAAGAGACTCCTTTTCAGAGGTAATGGTCTGGGAGCCTCTACCCACGATCTAGAGGCCGTGTCAGGGTGGAGGGACTCCTTTTCGGTGGTCATTGTCTGGGAGCCTCCACCCGTGAGTTAGAGGCCGCATTGGGGTGGAGGGACTCCTTTTCGGCGGTAATTGTCTGGGAGCCTCCACCCGCGACCTAGAGGCCGCCTCAGGGTGGTGGGACTCCTTTTCGGTGGTAATTGTCTGGGAGCCTCCACCCGCGATCTAGAGGCCGCCTCGGTGGAGGGACTTCTTTTCGGTTGTAATTGTCTGGAAGCCTCCACCCGCGTCCTAGAGGCCGCGTCAGGGTGGAGAGACTCCTTTTCGGCGGTAATTGTCTGGGAGCCTCTATCCGCAAGCTAGAGGCTACGTCAGGGTGAAGGGACTCCTTTTCAGTGGAAATGGTCTGGGAGCCTCCACCCTCAAACTCGAGGCTGCATCAGGATGAAGGGACTCCTTTTCGGTGGTAATGGTCTGGGAGCCTCCACCCGCGAGCTAGAGGCTGCGTCAGGATGAAGTACTCCTTTTCGGTGATAATGGTCTGGGAGCCTCCACCCACGAGCTAGAGGCTACGTCAGGGTGAAGGGACTCCTTTTCGTTGGTAATGGTCTGGGAGCCTTCACCTGAAAACTAGAGGCTGCAGCAGGTTGAAGGGACTCCTTTTCGCTGGTAATGGTCTGGGAGCCTCCACCCACGAGCTAGAGGCTGCGTCAGGATGAAGGGACTCCGTTTCGGTGGTAATGGTCTGGGAGCCTGCACCCACAAGCTTGAGGCTGAGTCAGGATGAAGGGACTCCTTTTCGGTGGTAATGGTCTGGGAGCCTCCACCCACGAGCTAGAGGCTGCGTCAGGGTGAAGGGACTCATTTTCGGTAGTAATTGTCTGGGAGCCTTCACCCGAAAGCTAGAGGCTGCGTCAGGATGAAGGGACTCCTTTTCGGTGTTAATGGTCTAGGAGCCTTCACCTGTGAGCTAGAGGCTGTGTCAGGGTGAAGGGACTCCTTTTCGGTGGTAATGGTCAGGGAGCCTCCACCAGCGAGCTTGAGAATGCGTCAGGATGAAAGGACTCCTTTTCGGTGGTAATGGTCTGGGAGCTTCCACCCGCAAGCTTGAGGCTGCATCAGGGTGAAGGGACTCCTTTTCGGTGGTAATGGTCTGGGAGCCTTCACCCGAAAGCTAGAGGCTACGTCAGGGTGAAGGGACTCCTTTTCGGTGGTAATGGTCTGGGAGCCTCCACCCGCGAGCTCGAGGCTGCATCAGGATGAAGGGACTCCTTTTCAGTGGTAATGGTCTGGAAGCCTTCACCCGAAAGCTAGAGGCTGTGTCAGGATGAAGGGACTCCTTTTCGGTGGTAATGGTCTGGGAGCCTCCACCCATGAGCTAGAGGCTGCGTCAGGGTGAATGGACACCTTTTCGGTAGTAATGGTCTGGGAGCCTCCACCCATGAGCTAGAGGCTGCATCAGGATGAAGGGACTCCTTTTCGGTGGTAATGGTCTGGGAGCCTCCACCCATGAGCTAGAGGCTGCATCAGGATGAAGGGACTCCTTTTCGGTGGTAATTGTCTGGGAGCCTTCACCTGAAAGCTAGAGGCTGCGTCACGATGAAGGGACTCCTTTTCGGTGGTAGTGGTCTGGGAGCCTTCACCCGCAAGCTCGAGGCTGCGTCAGGGTGAAGGGACTCCTTTTCGGTGGTAATGGTCAGGTAATGGTTCAGGAGTTAACAGAGGATGTGACAAGGAAATGATTTAATTAAAAATAAATTACAGTGACATGGAGTAGTGGATCTGTATGGATTATTTAAAATATTATATATTTAATGTCATGAAAAAAAAATCTGGCCTCCTCCATCCCATAATAGCTGGCCAATCAATCTCCTTTTTTGTTAGATGGTAAAAATGTGATGCTAAACTCTGGTTTAAAAAAATATCCAATTCGGGTATGTGTTATTAACCCCAAAAAAGTGATTTTTACTGGTTTCAGACTCCTCTAAATCTCCATATTTTTTTGTGATCTGACTTCCTGCTGTGGGCTGTGGGCAGTGTACATAGAGCAGTGTAAATAACTGCAACAAACGTGCACTGCTTGTTCTAAACAAACAGAAGTGAAAGGGAAAATGAGAGGTGTGGGAGCTCATGGAGGATGTTGCAGTACAAGGAAGTAGAAGAACAAATTCAGTGGTAATGGCCTGGGAGCCTCCACCCGCGAGCTCGAGGCCGCATCAGGGTGAAGGGACTCCTTTTCGGTGGTAATGGTCAGGTAATGGCTCAGAAGTTAACAGAGGATGTGACAAGGAAATGATTTCATTAAAAATAAATTACAGAGACATGGAGTAGTCGATCTGTATGGATTATTTAAAATATTTTATATTTAGTGTCATGAAAAAAAAATCCGGCCTCCTCCATCCCCTAATAGCCGGCCAATCACTCTACTTTTTTGTTAGATGGAGCCTCCACCCGTGCGCTAGAGGCTGCGTCAGGGCGGAGGGACTCCTTTTTGGTGGTAATTGTCCGGGAGTCTCCACCTGCGATCTAGAGGCCGCGTCAGGGTGAAGGGACTCCTTTTCGGTTTTAATTGCCTAGGAGCCTCCACCCGCGAGCTAGAGGCCGCTTTAGGGTGGAGGGACTCCTTTTCGGTGGTAATTGCCTGGGAGCCTCCACCCGCGAGCTAGAGGCCGCTTTAGGGTGGAGGGACTCCTTTCCGGTGGTAATGGTCAGGTAATGGCTCAGAAGTTGACAGAGGATGTGACAAGGAAATTATTTCATTAAAAATAAATTACAGAGACGTGGAGTAGTCGATCTGTATGGATTATATAAAATATTTTATATTTAGTGTCATGAAAAAAAAAAATCCTGCCTCCTCCATCCCCTAATAGTCGGCCAATCACTCTACTTTTTTGTTAGATGGAGCCTCCACCCGTTCGCTAGAGGCTGCGTCAGGGCGGAGGGACTCCTTTTCGGTGGTAATTGTCCGGGAGCCTCCATTCGCGATCTAGAGGCCGCGTCAGGGTGAAGGGACTCCTTTTCGATTTTAATTGCCTAGGAGCCTCCACCCGCGATCTAGAGGTCACATCAGGGTGAAGGGACTCCTTTTCGGTGGTAATTGTCTGGGAGCCTCCACCTGCGAACTAGAGGCCGCGACAGGGTGAAGGGACTCCTTTTCGGTGGTAATTGTCTGGGAGCCTCCACCCGCGAGCTAGAGGCTGTGTCAGGGTGAAGGGACTCCTTTTCTGTGGCAATTGTCTGGGAGCCTCCACCCGCGAGCTAGAGGCCGCGTCAGGGTGAAGGGACTCCTTTTCGGTGGTAGTTGTCTGGGAGCCTCCACCCACGATCTAGAGGCCGCATCAGGGTGAAGGGACTCCTTTTCGGTGGTAATTGTCTGGGAGCCTCCACCCGCGAGCTAGAGGCCGCGTCAGTGTGAAGGTACTCCTTTTTGGTGGTAATGGTGTGGGAGCCTCCAGTAAGAAATGAATTAACCACTTCAGCCCCGGAAGGATTTACCCCCTTCCTGACCAGGGCACTTTTTACAATTTGGTACTGCGTCACTTTAACTGCTAATTGCGCGGTCATGCAATGCTGTACCCAAACAAAATTTGCGTCCTTTTCTTCCCACAAATAGAGCTTTCTTTTGATGGTATTTGATCACCTCTGCGATTTTATATTTTTTGCGCTATAAACGGAAAAAGACCGAAAATTTTGAAAAAAATGATATTTTCTACTTTTTGTTATAAAAAAAATACAATAAACTCAATTTTAGTCATACATTTAGGCCAAAATGTATTCGGCCTCATGTCTTTGGTAAAAAAAAGTCAATAAGCGTATAACTATTGGTTTGCGCAAAAGTTATAGCGTCTACAAACTAGGGTACATTTTCTGGAATTTACACAGCTTTTAGTTTATGACTGCCTATGTCATTTCTTGAGGTGCTAAAATGGCAGGGCAGTACAAGACCCCAAAAAGGGAGTGGTGGTTGCGTTGTGATAGAAGGGGAATAGGGAAAAGGAAGAGGCGGACTATACTAAAGCGCATACACAATAGATGCCAAATAACCTAAGTACATGAGTCAGATACATCAAAAAAAGACTCACGGATGCAGATATATAAATGTAAGGGTATATGTAAAAGCATATAAAAACACTAAAACATAATAGTGCATACAGAGAATGCTGACATCAAAAAATATACAAACAAACAGTGCACATAGGTGTGTGAATCAAAATAATGGGTGCATAAGCCCAGAAAACATCAGGTAAAAACCCTTATTGAGTGTATCAATATGCTGGCACTGTAAACAGTTAATAACATAAAAAACAGATATATGGTAATCAGAAAAATTATATCAGTAAAAGTATATGAACATTATAAAATAAATAGTCCCAGTGAATATGTGCTAGTATCACGCCAGCACGTGGCAACTTGTAAGTGGTAAATCCAAGGAATAACAACAGTCCCACCACCAAATATGACACTTCTAAATGCAAACCAAATGTCAGTGGTGAAAAAGGGGGGTTTCTTCAGTGAGGACACCTCCGTGTTCACAGGCCGCTTACCTTACTGCTGTAAGGTATACAGCATATGTGGTGAAAGGTCAGCGAATGGAATAGTCCGGTAGTACAGTAGGTGACGATGGTTGAGTATGCAGTATGGCATATGGAGAGATAAAAAACGAACAGCATATAGTATAATTCCGTGACGTCTGAGGGGGGGGTAGCAGGGCACAGAAGGGGAGGGGGAAGGGGAGGGGGGGTTGCACTCACTTGTAAAAAATGAGCGCAGGCCTCAACCCACGAGCGACGAGCTCGTATGCCTCCAAATGCTGGCTACAGTCCTCAGTCTGTCCCCGCTTTCTGCTCCTCACAGCTCGTCAGGCAGAGTCAAAGTGTGCGGTATAAAAATGGGAAAGCACACATAGCGTGATCCCATATAGAATACAATTTATTGAGTAGAAAAAGTCCCATAAACTTACATTTAAAAACCGGCTGGGGGGTAATACATCCACGAGCGCCGAGCTCGTCACACTCAGCTAGTTTGTGGCAGCGTCCCGTGCTCCTAATGTCTTTGGTAAAAAAAATGTCAATAAGCGTATAATTATTGGTTTGCGCAAAAGTTATAGTGTCTACAAACTAGGGTACATTTTCTGGAATTTACACAGCTTTTAGTTTATGACTGCCTATGTCATTTCTTGAGGTGCTAAATGGCAGGGCAGTACAAGACCCCCCCAAATGACCCCATTTTGGAAAATAGACACCCCAAGGAAATTGCTGAGAGGCATGTTGAGCCCATTGAATATAATTTTTTTTTGTCCCAATTGATTGAATAATGACAAGAAAAAAAAAAAAATTACAGAAAGTTGTCACTAAATGATATATTGCTCACACAGGCCATGGGCATATGCGGAATTGCACCCCAAAATATATTTAGCTTTCTAAGGGCGTAAATTTTTGATTTCACACCTCACTACCTATCACAGTTTTGAAGGCCATAAAATGCCAAGATGGCACAACCCCCCCCCCCCCCCCAAATGACCCCATTTTGGAAAGTAGACACCCCAAGCTATTTGCTGAGAGGCATGTTGAGTCCATGGAATATTTTATATTTTGCCACAAGTTGCAGGAAAGTGACAATTTTTTTTTTTTTTGCACAAAGTTGTCACTAAATGATATATTGCTCAAACATGCCATGGGCATATGTGGAATTACACCCCAAAATACATTCTGCTGCTTCTCCTGAGTACGGGGATACCACATGTGTGAGACTTTTTGGGAGTCTAGCTGCATACGGGGCCCCGAAATTCAATCACTGCCTTCAGGATTTCTAAGGGCGTAAATTTTTGATTCACTCCTCACTACCTATCACAGTTTCGAAGGCCATAAAATGCCAAGATAGCAAACCCCCCCCCCCCCCAAATGACCCCATTTTGGAAAGTAGACACCCCAAGCTATTTGCTAAGAGGCATGGTGAGTATTTTGCAGCTCTCATTTGTTTTTGAAAATGAAGAAAGACAAGAAAAAAAATTTGTTTTTTTTCAATTTTCAAAACTTTGTGACAAAAAGTGAGGTCTGCAAAATACTCACTATACCTCTCAGCAAAAAGCTTGGGGTGTCTACTTTCCAAAATAGGGTAATTTGGGGGGTTTTGTGCCACCTGGGCATTCCATGGCCTCCGAAACTGTGATAGGCAGTGAAGAGTGAAATCAAAAATTTACGCCCTTAGAAAGCCTGAAGGCGGTGCTTGGTTTTCGGGGTCCCGTACGTGGATAGGCTCCCAAAAAATCTCACACATGTGGTATCCCCGTACTCAGGAGAAGCAACAGAATGTATTTTGGGGTGTAATTTCACATATGCCCATGGCACGTTTGAGCAATATATCATTTAGTGACAACTTTGTGCAAGAAAATAAAATAAAATTTGTCTTTTTCCCGCAACTTGTGTCACAATATAAAATATTCCATGGACTCGATATGCCTCTCAGCAAATAGCTTGGGGTGTCTACTTTCCAAAATGGGGTCATTTGCGGGGGTTTTGAGCGGTCCTGGCATTTTATGCACAAAATTTAGAAGCTTATGTCACACATCACCCACTCTTCTAACCACTTGAAGACAAAGCCCTTTCTGACAATTTTTGTTTACATGAAAAAAATATTTTTTTTTGCAAGAAAATTACTTTATACCCCCAAACATTATATATTTTTTAAAGCAAATGCCCTACAGATTAAAATGGTGGGTGTTTCATTTTTTTTTTCACACAGTATTTGCGCAGCAATTTTTCAAACGCATTTTTTTGGGAAAAAACACACTTTTTTAAATTTTAATGCACTAAAACATACTATATTGCCCAACTGTTTGATGAAAGAAAGATGATCTTAGGCCGAGTACATGGATACCAAGCATGACATGCTTTTAAATTGCGCACAAACGTGCAGTGGCGACAAACTAAATACATTTTTAAAAGCCTTTAAAAGCCTTTACAGGTTACCACTTTAGATTTACAGAGGAGGTCTACTGCTAAAATGACTGCCCTCGATCTGACCTTCGCGGTGATACCTCACATGCATGGTGCAATTGCTGTTTACATTTGACGCCGGACCTACGCTTGCGTTTGCCTTTGCGCGAGAGCAGGGGGGGACAGGGGTGCTTTTTTTTTTCTTTATTTTTTTTTTGCTTTTTTATCTTATTTTTAAACTGTTCCTTTCATTTTTTTTTTAATCATCTTTATTGTTATCTCAGGGAATGTAAATATCCCCTATGATAGCAATAGGTAGTGACAGGTACTCTTTTTTGAAAAAATTGGGGTCTATTAGAGCCTAGATCTCTCCTCTGCCCCCAAAGCATCTGACCGCACCAAGATCGGTGTGATAAAATGCTTTCCCAATTTCCCAATGGCGCTGTTTACATCTGGCGAAATCTAAGTCATGAAATGCTCGTAGCTTCCGGTTTCTTAGGCCATAGAGATGTTTGGAGCCACTCTGGTCTCTGATCACCTCTATGGTCAGCTGGCTGAATCACCGGCTGCATTCTCAGGTTCCCTGTTGGGACAGGAGAGCCAGAGAAAAACATGGAAGACGGTGGGGGGGCATTCCCTCCCACTGCTTGTAAAAGCAGTCTGGAGGCTAATTAGCCGCTAGGATTGCTTTTACATGAAAGCCGACCGCTGGCTGAAAAGAATGATACCAAGATGATACCTAAACCTGCAGGCATCATTCTGGTATAACCACTCAAAGTCCAGCAACATACCAGTACATTGCTGGTCTGAGTTGGGCATATATTGTAAACTTTTTTTTCATACGGCCTGTGGGCTGAACAAAAAAAGAGATTGATCTGTGGGTATGCCCACCATTAGAATACCTCCCTTCATCCACCCACTTCTAATGATGGGCATACATGCACCGTATATATATATATATATATATGCTGAAGCATGGGGGCATCCTCCCGCAAAAGTTAGGAGCAAATCGCTCCTCCACCCTCTGCTGCCCCCATGCTTTGGCATATATGCTGAAGTATGTAACTGTGGTGGCAAAATCACCTCTGACAGCGCTGGAGTCACGGCTTTATGTATCGTGGGAGCAAACGCTGTTGCTGTCAAGATAAAAAAAATATGCGCTGCAACTGAATGGCGTACCTGCTAAGCAAATGCCCAGATGGCACAAAACCCCCCCAAATGACCCCATTTTGGAAAGCAGACACCCCAAGCTATTTGCTGAGAGGCATGTTGAGTCCATGGAATATTTTATATTTTGACACAAGTTGCGGGAAAGTGACAATTTTTTTTTTTTGCACAAAGTTGTCACTAAATGATATATTGCTCAAACATGCTATGGGCATATGTGGAATTACACCCCAAAATACATTCTGCTGCTTCTCCTGAGTACGGGGATACCACAAGTGTGGGACTTTTTGGGAGCCTAGCTGCATATGGGGCCCCGAAAACCAATCACCGCCTTCAGGATTTCTAAGGGCGTACATTTTTGATTCACTCCTCACTACCTATCACAGTTTCGAAGGCCATAAAATGCCAAGATAGCAACCCCCCCCCCAAATGACCCCATTTTGGAAAGTAGACACCCCAAGCTATTTGCTGAGAGGCATGGTGAGTATTTTGCAGCTCTCATTTGTTTTTGAAAATGAAGAAAGACAAGAAAATTTTTTTTTTCTTTTTTCAATTTTCAAAACTTTGTGACAAAAAGTGAGGTCTGCAAAATACTCACTATACCTCTCAGCAAATAGCTTGGGGTGTCTACTTTCCAAAATAGGGTCATTTGGGGGGGGGGGGGTTGCCACCTGGGCATTCCATGGCCTGCGAAACTGTGATAGGCAGTGAAGAGTGAAATCAAAAATTGACGCCCTTAGCCTGAAGGCGGTGATTGGTTTTCGGGGTCCCGTACACAGATAGGCTCCCAAAAAGTCTCACACATGTGGTATCCCCGTACTCAGGAGAAGCAACAGAATGTATTTTGGGGTGTAATTTCACATATTCCTATGGCATGGCATGACATGTTGCTGTCAAGATAAATAAATCTGCGCTGCAACTGAATGGCGTACCTGCTAAGCAAATGATGGTTAAAAATAAAACAAAGTAACATTACAGTATAACAGTAAGACTTACCATACCTGCAAAGCAAATACAAAAAAAACATAGTAAAAAATAAAACATTTAACGCAACCTGTGCCTAAAATATATATATGCCGAAGCATGGGGGCATCCTCATGCAAAAGGTAGGAGCAAATCGCTCCTCCGCCCACTGCTGCCCCCACGCTTTGGCATATATGCTGAAGTATGTAACTGTGGTGGTGAAATCACCTCCAACAGCACTGGAGTCATGGCTTTATGTATCGTGGGAGCAAACGCTGTTGCTGTCAAGATACATAAATCCGCGCTGCAACTGAATGGCGTACCTGCTAAGCAAATGATGGTTAAAAATAAAACAAAGTAACATTACAGTATAACAGTAAGACTTACCATACCTGCAAAGCAAATACAAAAAAACATAGTAAACAACCCCTTCCCGCCAACCGTACGCAGATATGCGTACTCGGCTTTCCGGGGTTATACCGGGATGATGCCCGCAGCTGCAAAAGTTATAGTGTCTACAAACTAGGGTACATTTTCTGGAATTTACACAGCTTTTAGTTTATGACTGCCTATGTCATTTCTTGAGGTGCTAAATGGCAGGGCAGTACAAGACCCCCCCAAATGACCCCATTTTGGAAAATAGACACCCCAAGGAAATTGCTGAGAGGCATGTTGAGCCCATTGAATATAATTTTTTTTTTGTCCCAATTGATTGAATAATGACAAGAAAAAAAAAAAATTACAAAAAGTTGTCACTAAATGATATATTGCTCACACAGGCCATGGGCATATGCGGAATTGCACCCCAAAATATATTTAGCTTTCTAAGGGCGTAAATTTTTGATTTCACACCTCACTACCTATCACAGTTTTGAAGGCCATAAAATGCCAAGATGGCAAACCCCCCCCAAATGACCCCATTTTGGAAAGTAGACACCCCAAGCTATTTGCTGAGAGGCATGTTGAGTCCATGGAATATTTTATATTTTGCCACAAGTTGCAGGAAAGTGACAATTTCTTTTTTTTTTTTTGCACAAAGTTGTCACTAAATGATATATTGCTCAAACATGCCATGGGCATATGTGGAATTACACCCCAAAATACATTCTGCTGCTTCTCCTGAGTACGGGGATACCACATGTGTGAGACTTTTTGGGAGCCTAGCTGCATATGGGGCCCCGAAATCCAATCACTGCCTTCAGGATTTCTAAGGGCGTAAATTTTTGATTCACTCCTCACTACCTATCACAGTTTCGAAGGCCATAAAATGCCAAGATAGCAAACCCCCCCCCCCCCCCCAAATGACCCCATTTTGGAAAGTAGACACCCCAAGCTATTTGCTAAGAGGCATGGTGAGTATTATGCAGCTCTCATTTGTTTTTGAAAATGAAGAAAGACAAGAAAAAAAATTTGTTTTTTTTCAATTTTCAAAACTTTGTGACAAAAAGTGAGGTCTGCAAAATACTCACTATACCTCTCAGCAAAAAGCTTGGGGTGTCTACTTTCCAAAATAGGGTAATTTGGGGGGGTTTTGTGCCACCTGGGCATTCCATGGCCTCCGAAACTGTGATAGGCAGTGAAGAGTGAAATCAAAAATTTACGCCCTTAGAAAGCCTGAAGGCGGTGCTTGGTTTTCGGGGTCCCGTACGCGGATAGGCTCCCAAAAAATCTCACACATGTGGTATCCCCGTACTCAGGAGAAGCAACAGAATGTATTTTGGGGTGTAATTTCACATATGCCCATGGCACGTTTGAGCAATATATCATTTAGTGACAACTTTGTGCAAAAAAATAAAATAAAATTTGTCTTTTTCCCGCAACTTGTGTCACAATATAAAATATTCCATGGACTCGATATGCCTCTCAGCAAATAGCTTGGGGTGTCTACTTTCCAAAATGGGGTCATTTGCGGGGGTTTTGAGCGGTCCTGGCATTTTATGCACAAAATTTAGAAGCTTATGTCACACATCACCCACTCTTCTAACCACTTGAAGACAAAGCCCTTTCTGACAATTTTTGTTTACATGAAAAAAATATTTTTTTTTGCAAGAAAATTACTTTATACCCCCAAACATTATATATTTTTTAAAGCAAATGCCCTACAGATTAAAATGGTGGGTGTTTCATTTTTTTTTTCACACAGTATTTGCGCAGCAATTTTTCAAACGCATTTTTTTGGGAAAAAACACACTTTTTTAAATTTTAATGCACTAAAACATACTATATTGCCCAATTGTTTGATGAAAGAAAGATGATCTTAGGCCGAGTACATGGATACCAAGCATGACATGCTTTTAAATTGCGCACAAACGTGCAGTGGCGACAAACTAAATACATTTTTAAAAGCCTTTAAAAGCCTTTACAGGTTACCACTTTAGATTTACAGAGGAGGTCTACTGCTAAAATGACTGCCCTCGATCTGACCTTCGCGGTGATACCTCACATGCATGGTGCAATTGCTGTTTACATTTGACGCCGGACCTACGCTTGCGTTTGCCTTTGCGCGAGAGCAGGGGGGGACAGGGGTGCTTTTTTTTTTCTTTATTTTTTTTTTGCTTTTTTATCTTATTTTTAAACTGTTCCTTTCATTTTTTTTTTAATCATCTTTATTGTTATCTCAGGGAATGTAAATATCCCCTATGATAGCAATAGGTAGTGACAGGTACTCTTTTTTGAAAAAATTGGGGTCTATTAGAGCCTAGATCTCTCCTCTGCCCCCAAAGCATCTGACCGCACCAAGATCGGTGTGATAAAATGCTTTCCCAATTTCCCAATGGCGCTGTTTACATCTGGCGAAATCTAAGTCATGAAATGCTCGTAGCTTCCGGTTTCTTAGGCCATAGAGATGTTTGGAGCCACTCTGGTCTCTGATCACCTCTATGGTCAGCTGGCTGAATCACCGGCTGCATTCTCAGGTTCCCTGTTGGGACAGGAGAGCCAGAGAAAAACATGGAAGACGGTGGGGGGGCATTCCCTCCCACTGCTTGTAAAAGCAGTCTGGAGGCTAATTAGCCGCTAGGATTGCTTTTACATGAAAGCCGACCGCTGGCTGAAAAGAATGATACCAAGATGATACCTAAACCTGCAGGCATCATTCTGGTATAACCACTCAAAGTCCAGCAACATACCAGTACATTGCTGGTCTGAGTTGGGCATATATTGTAAACTTTTTTTTCATACGGCCTGTGGGCTGAACAAAAAAAGAGATTGACCTGTGGGTATGCCCACCATTAGAATACCTCCCTTCATCCACCCACTTCTAATGATGGGCATACATGCACCGTATATATATATATATATATATATATATATATGCTGAAGCATGGGGGCATCCTCCCGCAAAAGTTAGGAGCAAATCGCTCCTCCACCCTCTGCTGCCCCCATGCTTTGGCATATATGCTGAAGTATGTAACTGTGGTGGCAAAATCACCTCTGACAGCGCTGGAGTCACGGCTTTATGTATCGTGGGAGCAAACGCTGTTGCTGTCAAGATAAAAAAAATACGCGCTGCAACTGAATGGCGTACCTGCTAAGCAAATGCCCAGATGGCACAAAACCCCCCCAAATGACCCCATTTTGGAAAGCAGACACCCCAAGCTATTTGCTGAGAGGCATGTTGAGTCCATGGAATATTTTATATTTTGACACAAGTTGCGGGAAAGTGACAATTTTTTTTTTTTGCACAAAGTTGTCACTAAATGATATATTGCTCAAACATGCCATGGGCATATGTGGAATTACACCCCAAAATACATTCTGCTGCTTCTCCTGAGTACGGGGATACCACAAGTGTGGGACTTTTTGGGAGCCTAGCTGCATATGGGGCCCCGAAAACCAATCACCGCCTTCAGGATTTCTAAGGGCGTACATTTTTGATTCACTCCTCACTACCTATCACAGTTTCGAAGGCCATAAAATGCCAAGATAGCAAACCCCCCCCAAATGACCCCATTTTGGAAAGTAGACACCCCAAGCTATTTGCTGAGAGGCATGGTGAGTATTTTGCAGCTCTCATTTGTTTTTGAAAATGAAGAAAGACAAGAAAATTTTTTTTTTCTTTTTTCAATTTTCAAAACTTTGTGACAAAAAGTGAGGTCTGCAAAATACTCACTATACCTCTCAGCAAATAGCTTGGGGTGTCTACTTTCCAAAATAGGGTCATTTGGGGGGGGGGGGGGGGGGGGTTGCCACCTGGGCATTCCATGGCCTCCGAAACTGTGATAGGCAGTGAAGAGTGAAATCAAAAATTTACGCCCTTAGCCTGAAGGCGGTGATTGGTTTTCGGGGTCCCGTACACAGATAGGCTCCCAAAAAGTCTCACACATGTGGTATCCCCGTACTCAGGAGAAGCAACAGAATGTATTTTGGGGTGTAATTTCACATATTCCTATGGCATGGCATGACATGTTGCTGTCAAGATAAATAAATCTGCGCTGCAACTGAATGGCGTACCTGCTAAGCAAATGATGGTTAACAATAAAACAAAGTAACATTACAGTATAACAGTAAGACTTACCATACCTGCAAAGCAAATACAAAAAAAACATAGTAAAAAATAAAACATTTAACGCAACCTGTGCCTAAAATATATATATGCCGAAGCATGGGGGCATCCTCATGCAAAAGGTAGGAGCAAATCGCTCCTCCGCCCACTGCTGCCCCCACGCTTTGGCATATATGCTGAAGTATGTAACTGTGGTGGTGAAATCACCTCCAACAGCACTGGAGTCATGGCTTTATGTATCGTGGGAGCAAACGCTGTTGCTGTCAAGATACATAAATCCGCGCTGCAACTGAATGGCGTACCTGCTAAGCAAATGATGGTTAAAAATAAAACAAAGTAACATTACAGTATAACAGTAAGACTTACCATACCTGCAAAGCAAATACAAAAAAACATAGTAAACAACCCCTTCCCGCCGACCGTACGCAGATATGCGTACTCGGCTTTCCGGGGTTATACCGGGATGATGCCCGCAGCTGCAGGCATCATCCCGGTACCGTTGTTTACAGCGGGCGATCGGCTACCCGTGTATAACAACCGATGCGGCTAAAAGCCGCTCGGCTGTTATACCGGAGGAGCGGGAGGGGACATCCCCCCCCTCCCACCGCCTCCCGCCGCTGTTACCGGGCCTCCCGTGCGATCGGGAGGCCCGGTGTCCGTTCGGCTGCCTTCGGCGGCTAGGGGCGGGCTGGAACAAAGCTGCGAGCGGCTTTGTTCCAGCCTTCTTGTTGTAAACGCGGAAGCGATGTCATGACGTCACTTCCCGTTTACTCGGCTGCCAATGGCGCCGAATTTAAAAAAGTACACAGTATTCAGAATCGCCGTTTTCGGCGATCTGAATACTTTGAAGTGTAAAGGAGGGATGGGGGGTCTTTTAGACCCCTGATCCCTCCATAAAGAGTACCTGTCACCACATATTACTGTCACAAGGGATGTTTACATTGCTTGTGACAGCAATAAAAGTAAAAAAAAAAAAATTTAAACACAATTTATAAAGTACAAAAATAAATAAAATAAATAAATAAAAAAAAAAATTTTTAAAGTGCCCCTGTCCCCGCGAGCTCGCGCAGCGAAGAAAACGCATACGGAAGTCGCGCCCGCATATGTAAACGGTGTTCAAACCACACATGTGAGGTATCGCCGCGATCGTCAGAGCGAGAGCAATAATTCTAGCCCTAGACCTCCTCTGTAGCTCAAACCTGGTAACCGTAAAAAATTTTTAAAGCGTCGCCTATGGAAATTCATAGGTACCGTAGTTCATCGCCATTCCACGAGTGCGTGCAATTATAAAGGGTGACATGTTTGGTATCTATTTACTCGGCGTAACATCATCTTTCACATTATACGAAAAAATTGGGGTAACTTTACTGTTTGGATTTTTTAAAATTCATGAAAGTGTCACTTTTCCAAAAATTTGCGTTTAAAACACCGCTGCACAAATACCGTGTGATAAAAAATATTGCAACAATCGCCATTTTATTCTCTAGATTCTCTGCTAAAAAATATATATATAATGTTTGGGGTTCTAAGTAATTTTCTACCAAAAAATACGGATTTTAACTTGTAAACACCAAATTTAAAAAAAAATAGGCTTAGTCATGAAAGGGTTAACGCAACCTGTGCCTAAAATATATATATGCCGAAGCATGGGGGCATCCTCCCGCAAAAGGTAGTAGCAAACCGCTCCTCCACCCACTGCTGCCCCCACGCTTTGGCATATATGCTGAAGTATGTAACTGTGGTGGTGAAATCACCTCCGACAGCACTGGAGTCACAGCTTTATGTATCGTGGGAGCAAACGCTGTTGCTGTTAAGATAAATAAATCCGCTCTGCAGCTGAATGGCGTACCTGAAAACAAAAAAATGGTTAACAATAAAACACAGTAAACAGTAAAGTATACAAAAATTGCATATCTGAAAAGCAAACATGGTAAAACATAATAACAATAAAACATTGCAGAATAGAATACAGTAAAAAAGAGCAGAACAATAGAGAGAGAATAGAGAGAGAGAGAACAATAAAACGACAACTATTTTTGTTTTTTTTATTTTATATTTTTTTTGTGTTTTTATTTTTTTTACTTTTTTTTTTTTTACAATTTTTTTTAAACTATAACTTTTGTAACTGGTACCAGGTTCGGGTCTGTCAAAATGCGATGGCATCTTGGGAGACCCTGTGTCAGTGTGCCTAGTCTGTGCAGTGCTGTACCCTACTCTAATACTCAACTAGTGAATGGTAGCATTCAAAACATTCACCAATGCAAAGACCAGGATTGTCAGGACAGGAGGGACAATAATAGCGGGTGTCACGCCTATATCCGCGCTTTCTGCAGACACGATATCTTCTTTGGGGGGCTCGTTGGGTAGGGGTACTCGGGAGGACATACGGAAAATGCCTCTCATGCAGCCCTCATTATCCCTCCAATAATTGTCCACGTACAAGTGGTACCCCTTTCCGAATAAGGGTGACACCAAGTCTCACACAATCTTGTCAGCGCTTCCTATGTAGTCAGGGCAGTTTGTCGGCTCTACGTGACTATCTTTGCCCTCATAAACCATAAAACTACATGTATAGCCTGTGGCCCTGTCACAGAGCTTATACATCTTGACCCCGTATCTGGCACGCTTGCTGGGAAGGTACTGTTTGAATGACAAGCGGCCAGAAAACGTAATCAGGGACTCATCAACGGGGACAACTTGATGGGGAGTAAACAAGTCTGCAAAACGTTGGTTGAAGTAGTTTACGAGGGGCCGAATTTTGTAGAGCCGATTGTATTCAGGGTCTCCAAGAGGACGACAGAGTTCATTGTTGTTGAAGTGCATGAACCGCAAGATCAGCTCGTATTGTGCCCTGGTCATGGAGGCAGAGAACAAGGGCATATGGTGAATTGGGTCAGTGGACCAATATGACCGCAACTCACTCTTAGTTATACCCATGTTGAGGGAAAGACCCAGAATCTTAAATTCGGAAACCGTAATTGGTTTCCAATCTCTGGCAAGGGAGGACTGGGGAATAGTGGTGATGTGTTGACCAGCGTACAAATTGCTTTGATCCACAATAGATCTATAGAGATCTTCGGTGAAAAACAGCAAATAAAAATCCAGTGACGTAAAATCAACTGTTTCCACCCGAATGCCGGGTTGGCCAGTGAATGGGGGAAGTACAGGTGCTGCAGAAGTGGTGGGTTCCCAATTAGGATTGGCGAATGCAGCAGGAAGGGCACTATGGGCACGACGGGCCTGTTTTTGTCTTCTTGGTGGCAGCGGGACACTACTAGTGCTTGCCACCTCGCCAGCTTGAACTGCACTTATGGGACTCCCCTCATCACCAAGTGTTACTGCAGTGCTGGATGTACGACCAGGGTGTACTAGGCCGCTGGTGCTGGCCAGTTCACCAGAAGGAATAGCGGCGCTAGTACTGCTCTGCTCCATATGAGGGACCTGCGGTTCTTGCACATCAAGGACAGAAGAAGAAGTTCGGGGTCTTGGCAGGGACCACAACTCCGTCGCCAGAGCTATCTGTCATGGAGCCGCTGTCCTCTACAGGATCGTATTCTGAGCCTGAATCTGACAGATGAGTGACTTCCTCTTCACTATCTGTCATGCTCAGAAACGTGTAGGCCTCTTCACTAGTGTACCTTCGATTTGCCATTTTGGGCTCTAAATTTAGTGGTACACTAGTGAGACTCACAGGCAAATAAGCTCCTGACTGTTAGCGACTGTATCAAAACGCTACCAACAAAAACTGTTAGCGATCGCAGGGATCAGGCCTGACTCTGCGAACGCTGCAGTTATGTGTGTTTAGTGTTTTGTGACAGTGATCGATCGATACTGCACTTGGGTGGGCTGGGCAGGGCTGGGCCGAGGGGCAAAACGCAGGTGCTAGCAGGTATCTGGGCTGATCCCGCTAACACTGCATATTTGGGAACCCTAAACTGCTGGGGACGCTAGTATAGATCTGATCGGATCAGATATTGATCCGTTCAGATACTATACCACTAAGGGAGGTGTACGGTGCGTGCGTGGGTGTTAGCGGTAATGGCGCTAATCTGACGCTGCCTGGGGCGATGTAGATCTTATCTGACCCTAAAACTTAACTTATATCACCGCCGGGCGATTAGGGGGTTAAACCTTTATAAGGTAATAAATGGCGGGTGACCTGAAACTATAATAAACAAACTAACTAACCAGCGTCACCCGTAACAGTTATACAGTGTTTACTATTGAAAGGGTTAACTAAGTGGTAATTGTCTGGGAGCCTCCACCCGCGACCTAGAGGCCACATCGGGGTGGAGGGACCCCTTTTCGGTGGTAATTGTCTGGGAGCCTCCACCCGCGACCTAGAGGCCACATCGGGGTGGAGGGACCCCTTTTCGGTGGTAATTGTCTGGGAGCCTCCACCCGCGACCTAGAGGCCACGTCAGGGTGGAAGGACTCCTTTTCGGCGGTAATTGTCTGGGAGCCTCCACCCGCGACCTAGAGGCCTCGTCAGGGTGGACGGACTCTTTTTCGGCGGTAATTGTCTGGGAGCCTCCACCCGCGATCTAGAGGCCGCGTCAGGTTGGAGGGACTCCTTTTCGGTGGTCATTGTCTGGGAGCCTCCACCCGCGAGTTAGAGGCCGCGTCAGGGTGTAGGGACTCCTTTTCGGTGGTAATTGTCTGGGAGCCTCCACCCGCGACCTAGAGGCCGCATCGGGGTGGAGGGACTCCTTTTCAGCGGTAATTGTCTGGGAGCTTCCACCCACGATCTAGAGGTCGCCTCAGGGTGGAGGGACTCCTTTTTCGGAGGTAATTGTCTGGGAGCCTCCACCCGCGACCTAGAGGACGCATCAGGGTGGAGTGACTCCTTTTCGGTGCAAATTGTCTGGGAGCCTCCACCCGCGACCTAGAGGCCGCGTCAGGGTGGAGGGACTACTTTTCGGTGGTAATTGTCCGGGAGCCTCCACCCGCGACCTAGAGGCCGCGTCAGGGTGGAGGGACTCCTTTTCGTGTTAATTGTCTGTAAGCCTCTACCCGCGACCTAGAGGCCGCGTCAGGGTGGAGGGACTCCTTTTCGATGGTAATTGTCTGGGAGCCTCCACCTGCGACCTAGAGGCCGCGTCAGAGTGGAGGGACTCCTTTTCGGTGGTAACTGTCTGGGAGCCTCCACCCGCGACCTAGAGGCCGCGTCAGGGTGGAGGGACTCCTTTTCGGTGGTAATTGTCTGGGAGCCTCCACCCGTGACCTAGAGGACGCGTCAGGGTGGAGGGACTCCTTTTAGGTGGTAATTGTCTGGGAGCCTCCACCCGTGACCTAGAGGCCGCCTCAGGGTGGAGGGACTCCTTTTCAGTGTAATTGTCTGGGAGCCTCCACCCACGATCTAGAGGCCGCCTCAGGGTGAAGGGACTACTTTTCGGTGGTAATTGTCTGGGAGCCTCCACCCACGATCTAGAGGTCGCCTCAGGGTGGAGGGACTCCTTTTTCGGTGGCAATTGTCTGGGAGCCTCCACCCGCGACCTAGAGGCCGCATCGGGGTGGAGGGACTCCTTTTCCGTGGTAATTGTCTGGGAGCCTCCACCCGCGACCTAGAGGCCGCATCGGGGTGAAGGGGCTCCTTTTCGGTGGTAATTGTCTGGGAGCCTCCACCCGAGACCTAGAGACTTCATCGGGGTGGAGGGACTCTTTTTCGGTGGTAATTGGGAGCCTCCACCCGTGACCTAGAGGCCACATCGGGGTGGAGGGACTCTTTTTCGGTGGTAATTGTCTGGGAGCCTCCACCCGCGACCTAGAGGCCGCATCGGGGTGGAGGGACTCCTTTTCGGCGGTAATTGTCTGGGAGCCACCACCCGCGACCTAGAGGCCGCGTCAGGGTGGAGGGACTCCTTTTCAACGGTAATTGTCTGGGAGCCTCCACCCGCGACCTAGAGGCTGCATCAGGGTGGAGGGACTCCTTTTCAGCGGTAATTTTCTGGGAGCCTCCACCCGCGACCTAGAGGCCGCATCGGGGTGGAGGGACTCCTTTTCGACGGTAATTGTCTGGGAGAAACCACCCGCGACCTAGAGGCTGCGTCAGGGTGGAGGGACTCCTTTTCAGCGGTAATTGTCTGGGAGCCTCCACCCGCGACGTAGAGGCCACATCAGAGTGGAGGGACTCCTTTTTCGGAGGTAATTGTCTGGGAGCCTCCACCCGAGACCTAGAGGCCGCATCAGGATGGAGGGACTCCTTTTTGGTGGTAATTGTCTGGGAGCCTCCACCCGCGACCTAGAGGCCGCGTCAGGGTGGAGGGACTCCTTTTCGGTGGTAATTGTCTGGGAGCCTCCACCCGCGACCTAGAGGCCGCATCAGGGTGGAGGGACTCCTTTTCGGTGGTAATTGTCTGGGAGCCTCCACCCGCGACCTAGAGGCCGCGTCAGGGTGGAGGGACTCCTTTTCGGTGGTAATTGTCTGGGAGCCGCCACCCGCGACCTAGAGGGCGCGTCAGGGTGGAGGGGCTCCTTTTCAGGGGTAATTGTCTGGGAACCTCCACCCGCGACCTAGAGGCTGCTTCAGGGTGGAGGGACTCCTTTTCAGTGGTAATTGTCTGAGAGCCTCCACCCACGATCTAGAGGCTGCCTCAGGGTGAAGGGACTCCTTTTCGGTGGTAATTGTCTGGGAGCCTCCACCCACGATCTAGAGGCCGCCTCATGGTGGAGGGACTCCTTTTTTCGGTGGCAATTGTCTGGGAGCCTCCACCCGCGACCTAGAGGCCGCATCGGGGTGGAGGGACTCCTTTTCAGTGGTAATTGTCTGGGAGCCTCCACCCATGATCTAGAGGCCGCATCAGGATGAAGGGACTCCTTTTCAGTGGTAATTGTCTGGCAGCCTCCACCCACGATCTGGAGGCTGCCTCAGGGTGGAGGGACTCCTTTTTCGGTGGCAATTGTCTGGGAGCCTCCACCCGCGACCTAGAGGCCGCATCGGAGTGGAGGGACTCCTTTTCCGTGGTAATTGTCTGGGAGCCTCCACCCGCGACCTAGAGGCCACATCGGGGTGGAGGGACTCCTTTTCGGTGGTAATTGTCTGGAAGCCTCCACCCATGATCTAGAGGCCGTGTCAGGGTGGAGGGACTCCTTTTCGGTGGTCATTGTCTGGGAGCCTCCACCCGCAAGTTAGAGGCCGCGTCAGGGTGGAGGGACTCCTTTTCTGTGGTAATTGTCTGGGAGCCTCCACCCGCGACCTAGAGGCCGCATCGGGGTGGAAGGACTCCTTTTCGGTGGTAATTGTCTGGGAGCCTCCACCCGAGACCTAGAGAGTGCATCGGGGTGGAGGGACTCCTTTTCGGTGGTAATTGTCTGGGAGAAACCACCCGCGACCTAGAGGCCGCGTCAGGGTGGAGGGACTCCTTTTCAGCGGTAATTGTCTGGGAGCCTCCACCCGCGACCTAGAGGCCACATCAGAGTGGAGGGACTCCTTTTTCGGAGGTAATTGTCTGGGAGCCTCCACCCGCGACCTAGAGGCCGCATCAGGGTGGAGGGACTCCTTTTCGGTGGTAATTGTCTGGGAGCCTCCACCCGCGACCTAGAGGCCGCGTCAGGGTGGAGGGACTCCTTTTCGGTGGTAATTGTCTGGGAGCCTCCACCCACGACCTAGAGGCCGCGTCAGGGTGGAGGGACTCCTTTTCGGTGGTAATTGTCTGGGAGCCTCCACCCGTGACCTAGAGGCCGCGTCAGGGTGGAGGGACTCCTTTTCGGTGGTAATTGTCTGGGAGCCGCCACCCGCGACCTAGAGGGCGCGTCAGGGTGGAGGGACTCCTTTCAGGGGTAATTGTCTGGGAGCCTCCACCCGCGACCTAGAGGCTGCTTCAGGGTGGAGGGACTCCTTTTCAGTGGTAATTGTCTGAGAGCCTCCACCCACGATCTAGAGGCCGCCTCAGGGTGAAGGGACTCCTTTTCGGTGGTAATTGTCTGGGAGCCTCCACCATCGATCTAGAGGCCGCCTCAGGGTGGAGGGACTCCTTTTTCGATGGCAATTGTCTGGGAGCCTCCACCCGCGACCTAGAGGCCGCATCGGGGTGGAGGGACTCCTTTTCCGTGGTAATTGTCTGGGAGCCTCCACCCGCGACCTAGAGGCCGCCTCAGGGTTGAGGGACTCCTTTTCAGTTGTAATTGTCTGGGAGCCTCCACCCATGATCTAGAGGCCGCCTCAGGATGAAGGGACTCCTTTTCAGTGGTAATTGTCTGGGAGCCTCCACCCACGATCTAGAGGCCGCCTCAGGGTGGAGGGACTCCTTTTTCGGTGGCAATTGTCTGGGAGCCTCCACCCGCGACCTAGAGGCCGCATCGGAGTGGAGGGACTCCTTTTCCGTGGTAATTGTCTGGGAGCCTCCACCCGCGACCTAGAGGCCACATCGGGGTGGAGGGACTCCTTTTCGGTGGTAATTGTCTGGGAGCCTCCACCCATGATCTAGAGGCCGCGTCAGGTGGAGGGACTCCTTTTCGGTGGTCATTGTCTGGGAGCCTCCACCCGCGAGTTAGAGGCCGCGTCAGGGTGGATGGACTCCTTTTCTGTGGTAATTGTCTGGGAGCCTCCACCCGCGACCTAGAGGCCGCATCGGGGTGGAGGGACTCCTTTTCGGTGGTAATTGTCTGGGAGCCTCCACCCGAGACCTAGAGACTGCATCGGGGTGGAGGGACTCCTTTTCGGTGGTAATTGTCTGGGAGCCTCCACCCGTGACCTAGAGGCCACATCGGGGTGGAGGGACTCTTTTTCGGTGGTAATTGTCTGGGAGCCTCCACCCGCGACCTAGAGGCCGCATCGGGGTGGAGGGACTCCTTTTCGGCGGTAATTGTCTGGGAACCACCACCCACGACCTAGAGGCCGCGTCAGGGTGGAGGGACTCCTTTTCTACGGTAATTGTCTGGGAGCTTCACCCGCGACCTAGAGGCCGCGTCAGGGTGGAGGGACTCCTTTTCAACGGTAATTGTCTGGGAGCCTCCACCCGCGACCTAGAGGCCGCATCAGGGTGGAGGGACTCCTTTTCGGCGGTAATTGTCTGGGAGCCTCCACCCGCGACCTAGAGGCCGCATCGGGGTAGAGGGACTCCTTTTCGACGGTAATTGTCTGGTAGAAACCACCCGCGACCTAGAGGCCGCGTCAGGGTGGAGGGACTCCTTTTCAGCGGTAATTGTCTGGGAGCCTCCACCCGCGACCTAGAGGCCACCTCAGAGTGGAGGGACTCCTTTTTCGGAGGTAATTGTCTGGGAGCCTCCACCCGCGAACTAGAGGCCGCATCAGGGTGGAGGGACTCCTTTTTGGTGGTAATTGTCTGGGAGCCTCCACCTGCGACCTAGAGGCCGCGTCAGGGTGGAGGGACTCCTTTTCGTGTTAATTGTCTGGGAGCCTCTACCCGCGACCTAGAGGCCGCGTCAGGGTGGAGGGACTCCTTTTCGGTGGTAATTGTCAGGGAGCCTCCACCCGCGACCTAGAGACCGCATCGGAGTGGAGGGACTCCTTTTCCGTGGTAATTGTCTGGGAGCCTCCACCCACGATCTAGAGGCCGCCTCAGGGTGGAGGGACTCCTTTTTCGGTGGCAATTGTCTGGGAGCCTCCACCCGCAACCTAGAGGCCGCATCGGGGTGGAGGGACTCCTTTTCGGTGGTAATTGTCTGGGAGCCTCCACCCGAGACCTAGAGACTGCATCGGGGTGGAGGGACTCCTTTTCGATGGTAATTGTCTGGGAGCCTCCACCCGTGACCTAGAGGCCACATCGGGGTGGAAGGACTCTTTTTCGACGGTAATTGTCTGGGAGAAACCACCCGCGACCTAGAGGCCGCGTCAGGGTGGAGGGATTCCTTTTCAGCGGTAATTGTCTGGGAGCCTCCACCCGCGACCTAGAGGCCACATCAGAGTGGAGGGACTCCTTTTTCGGAGGTAATTGTCTGGGAGCCTCCACCCGCGACCTAGAGGCCGCATCAGGGTGGAGGGACTCCTTTTCGGTGGTAATTGTCTGGGAGCCTCCACCAGCGACCTAGAGGCCGCGTCAGGGTGGAGGGACTCCTTTTCGGTGGTAATTGTCTGGGAGCCTCCACCCGCGACCTAGAGGCCGCGTCAGGGTGGAGGGACTCCTTTTCGGTGGTAATTGTCTGCGAGCCGCCACCCGCGACCTAGAGGGTGCGTCAGGGTGGAGGGACTCCTTTTCAGGGGTAATTGTCTGGGAGCCTCCACCCGCGACCTAGAGGCTGCTTCAGGGTGGAGGGACTCCTTTTCATTGGTAATTGTCTGAGAGCCTCCACCCACGATCTAGAGGCCGCCTCAGGGTGAAGGGACTCCTTTTCGGTGGTAATTGTCTGGGAGCCTCCACCCACGATCTAGAGGCCGCCTCAGGGTGGAGGGACTCCTTTTTCGATGGCAATTGTCTGGGAGCCTCCACCCGCGACCTAGAGGCCGCATCGGGGTGGAGGGACTCCTTTTCCGTGGTAATTGTCTGGGAGCCTCCACCCGCGACCTAGAGGCCGCCTCAGGGTGGAGGGACTCCTTTTCAGTGGTAATTGTCTGGGAGCCTCTACCCATGATCTAGAGGCCGCGTCAGGGTGGAGGGACTCCTTTTCGGTGGTCATTGTCTGGGAGCCTCCACCCGCAAGTTAGAGACCGCGTCAGGGTGGAGGGACTCCTTTTCTGTGGTAATTGTCTGGGAGCCTCCACCCGCGACCTAGAGGCCGCATCGGGGTGGAAGGACTCCTTTTCGGTGGTAATTGTCTGGGAGCCTCCACCCGAGACCTAGAGAGTGCATCAGGGTGGAGGGACTCCTTTTCGGTGGTAATTGTCTGGGAGCCTCCACCCGTGACCTAGAGGCCACATCGGGGTGGAAGGACTCTTTTTCGACGGTAATTGTCTGGGAGAAACCACCCGCGACCTAGAGGCCGCGTCAGGGTGGAGGGACTCCTTTTCAGCGGTAATTGTCTGGGAGCCTCCACCCGCGACCTAGAGGCCACATCAGAGTGGAGGGACTCCTTTTTCGGAGGTAATTGTCTGGGAGCCTCCACCCGCGACCTAGAGGCCGCATCAGGGTGGAGGGACTCCTTTTCGGTGGTAATTGTCTGGGAGCCTCCACCCGCGACCTAGAGGCCGCGTCAGGGTGGAGGGATTCCTTTTCGGTGGTAATTGTCTGGGAGCCTCCACCCACGACCTAGAGGCCGCGTCAGGGTGGAGGGACTCCTTTTCGGTGGTAATTGTCTGGGAGCCTCCACCCGCGACCTAGAGGCCGCGTCAGGGTGGAGGGACTCCTTTTCGGTGGTAATTGTCTGGGAGCCGCCACCCGCGACCTAGAGGCTGCTTCAGGGTGGAGGGACTCCTTTTCAGTGGTAATTGTCTGAGAGCCTCCACCCACGATCTAGAGGCCGCCTCAGGGTGAAGGGACTCCTTTTCGGTGGTAATTGTCTGGGAGCCTCCACCCACGATCTAGAGGCCGCCTCAGGGTGGAGGGACTTCTTTTTCGATGGCAATTGTCTGGGAGCCTCCACCCGCGACCTAGAGGCCGCATCAGGGTGGAGGGACTCCTTTTCCGTGGTAATTGTCTGGGAGCCTCCACCCGCGACCTAGAGGCCGCCTCAGGGTGGAGGGACTCCTTTTCAGTGGTAATTGTCTGGGAGCCTCCACCCATGATCTAGAGGCCGCCTCAGGATGAAGGGACTCCTTTTCAGTGGTAATTGTCTGGGAGCCTCCACCCACGATCTAGAGGCCGCCTCAGGGTGGAGGGACTCCTTTTCCGTGGTAATTGTCTGGGAGCCTCCACCCGCGACCTAGAGGCCGCCTCAGGGTGGAGGGACTCCTTTTCAGTGGTAATTGTCTGGGAGCCTTCACCCATGATCTAGAGGCCGCCTCAGGATGAAGGGACTCCTTTTCGGTGGCAATTGTCTGGGAGCCTCCACCCGCGACCTAGAGGCCGCATCGGAGTGGAGGGACTCCTTTTCCGTGGTAATTGTCTGGGAGCCTCCATCCGCGACCTAGAGGCCACATCGGGGTGGAGGGACTCCTTTTCGGTGGTAATTGTCTGGGAGCCTCCACCCATGATCTAGAGGCCGCGTCAGGGTGGAGGGACTCCTTTTCGGTGGTCATTGTCTGGGAGCCTCCACCCGCGAGTTAGAGGCCGCGTCAGGGTGGAGGGACTCCTTTTCTGTGGTAATTGTCTGGGAGCCTCCACCCGCGACCTAGAGGCCGCATCGGGGTGGAGGGACTCCTTTTCGGTGGTAATTGTCTGGGAGCCTCCACCCGAGACCTAGAGACTGCATCGGGGTGGAGGGACTCCTTTTCGGTGGTAATTGTCTGGGAGCCTCCACCCGTGACCTAGAGGCCACATCGGGGTGGAGGGACTCTTTTTCGGTGGTAATTGTCTGGGAGCCTCCACCCGCGACCTAGAGGCCGCATCGGGGTGGAGGGACTCCTTTTCGGCGGTAATTGTCTGGGAACCACCACCCGCGACCTAGAGGCCGCGTCAGGGTGGAGGGACTCCTTTTCTACGGTAATTGTCTGGGAGCTTCACCCGCGACCTAGAGGCCGCGTCAGGGTGGAGGGACTCCTTTTCAACGGTAATTGTCTGGGAGCCTCCACCCGCGACCTAGAGGCCGCATCAGGGTGGAGGGACTCCTTTTCGGCGGTAATTGTCTGGGAGCCTCCACCCGTGACCTAGAGGCCGCATCGGGGTAGAGGGACTCCTTTTCGACGGTAATTGTCTGGGAGAAACCACCCGCGACCTAGAGGCCGCGTCAGGGTGGAGGGACTCCTTTTCAGCGGTAATTGTCTGGGAGCCTCCACCCGCGACCTAGAGGCCACATCAGAGTGGAGGGACTCCTTTTTCGGAGGTAATTGTCTGGGAGCCTCCACCCGCGAACTAGAGGCCGCATCAGGGTGGAGGGACTCCTTTTTGGTGGTAATTGTCTGGGAGCCTCCACCTGCGACCTAGAGGCCGCGTCAGGGTGGAGGGACTCCTTTTCGTGTTAATTGTCTGGGAGCCTCTACCCGCGACCTAGAGGCCGCATCAGGGTGGAGGGACTCCTTTTCGGCGGCAATTGTCTGGGAGCCTCCACCCGTGACCTAGAGGCCACGTCAGGGTGGAGGGACTCCTTTTCTGTGGTAATTGTCAGGGAGCCTCCACCCGCGACCTAGAGGGCGCGTCAGGGTGGAGGGACTCCTTTTCAGGGGTAATTGTCTGGGAGCCTCCACCCGTGACCTAGAGGCCACTTCAGGGTGGAGGGACTCCTTTTCAGTGGTAATTGTCTGGGAGCCTCCACCCACGATCTAGAGGCCGCCTCAAGGTGAAGGGACTCCTTTTCAGTGGTAATTGTCTGGGAGCCTCCACCCACGATCTAGAGGCCGCCTCAGGGTGGAGGGACTCCTTTTTCGGTGGCAATTGTCTGGGAGCCTCCACCCGAGACCTAGAGACTGCATCGGGGTGGAGGGACTCCTTTTCGGTGGTAATTGTCTGGGAGCCTCCACCCGTGACCTAGAGGCCACATCGGGGTGGAAGGACTCTTTTTCGACGGTAATTGTCTGGGAGAAACCACCCGCGACCTAGAGGCCACGTCAGGGTGGAGGGACTCCTTTTCAGCGGTAATTGTCTGGGAGCCTCCACCCGCGACCTAGAGGCCACATCAGAGTGGAGGGACTCCTTTTTCTGAGGTAATTGTCTGGGAGCCTCCACCCGCGACCTAGAGGCCGCATCAGGGTGGAGGGACTCCTTTTCGGTGGTAATTGTCTGGGAGCCTCCACCCGCGACCTAGAGACCGCGTCAGAGTGGAGGGACTCCTTTTCAGTGGTAATTGTCTGGGAGCCTCCACCCGCGACCTAGAGGCCGCGTCAGGGTGGAGGGACTCCTTTTCGGTGGTAATTGTCTGGGAGCCTCCACCCGCGACCTAGAGGCCGCGTCAGGGTGGAGGGACTCCTTTTCGGTGGTAATTGTCTGGGAGCCGCCACCCGCGACCTAGAGGGCGCGTCAGGGTGGAGGGACTCCTTTTCAGGGGTAATTGTCTGGGAGCCTCCACCCGCGACCTAGAGGCTGCTTCAGGGTGGAGGGACTCCTTTTCAGTGGTAATTGTCTGAGAGCCTCCACCCACGATCTAGAGGCCGCCTCAGGGTGAAGGGACTCCTTTTCGGTGGTAATTGTCTGGGAGCCTCCACCCACGATCTAGAGGCCGCCTCAGGGTGGAGGGACTCCTTTTTCGATGGCAATTGTCTGGGAGCCTCCACCCGTGACCTAGAGGCCGCATCAGGGTGGAGGGACTCCTTTTCCGTGGTAATTGTCTGGGAGCCTCCACCCGCGACCTAGAGGCTGCCTCAGGGTGGAGGGACTCCTTTTCAGTGGTAATTGTCTGGGAGCCTCCACCCATGATCTAGAGGCCGCCTCAGGATGAAGGGACTCCTTTTCAGTGGTAATTGTCTGGGAGCCTCCACCCACGATCTAGAGGCCGCCTCAGGGTGGAGGGACTCCTTTTTCGGTGGCAATTGTCTGGGAGCCTCCACCCGCGACCTAGAGGCCGCATCGGAGTGGAGGGACTTCTTTTCCGTGGTAATTGTCTGGGAGCCTCCACCCACGACCTAGAGGCCACATCGGGGTGGAGGGACTCCTTTTCGGTGGTAATTGTCTGGGAGCCTCCACCCATAATCTAGAGGCCGCGTCAGGGTGGAGGGACTCCTTTTCGGTGGTCATTGTCTGGGAGCCTCCACCCGCGACCTAGAGGCCGCGTCAGGGTGGAGGGACTCCTTTTCTGTGGTAATTGTCTGGGAGCCTCCACCCGCGACCTAGAGGCCGCATCGGGGTGGAGGGACTCCTTTTCGGTGGTAATTGTCTGGGAGCCTCCACCCGAGACCTAGAGACTGCATCGGGGTGGAGGGACTCCTTTTCGGTGGTAATTGTCTGGGAGCCTCCACCCGTGACCTAGAGGCCACATCGGGGTGGAGGGACTTTTTTTCGGTGGTAATTGTCTGGGAGTCTCCACCCGTGACCTAGAGGCCGCATCGGGGTGGAGGGACTCCTTTTCGGCGGTAATTGTCTGGGAGCCACCACCCGCGACCTAGAGGCCGCATCAGGGTGGAGGAACTCCTTTTCTACGGTAATTGTCTGGGAGCTTCACCCGCGACCTAGAGGCCGCGTCAGGGTGGAGGGACTCCTTTTCAACGGTAATTGTCTGGGAGCCTCCACCCGCGACCTAGAGGCCGCATCAGGGTGGAGGGACTCCTTTTCAGCGGTAATTGTCTGGGAGCCTCCACCCGCGACCTAGAGGCCGCATCGGGGTAGAGGGACTCCTTTTCGACGGTAATTGTCTGGGAGAAACCACCCGCGACCTAGAGGCCGCGTCAGGGTGGAGGGACTCCTTTTCAGCGGTAATTGTCTGGGAGCCTCCACCCGCGACCTAGAGGCCACATCAGAGTGGAGGGACTCCTTTTTCGGAGGTAATTGTCTGGGAGCCTCCACCCACGATCTAGAGGCCGCCTCAGGGTGGAGGGACTCCTTTTTCGGTGGCAATTGTCTGGGAGCCTCCACCCGCGACCTAGAGGCCGCATCGGGGTGGAGGGACTCCTTTTCCGTGGTAATTGTCTGGGAGCCTCCACCCGCGACCTAGAGGCCACATCAGAGTGGAGGGACTCCTTTTTCTGAGGTAATTGTCTGGGAGCCTCCACCCGCGAACTAGAGGCCGCATCAGGGTGGAGGGACTCCTTTTCGGTGGTAATTGTCTGGGAGCCTCCACCCACGATCTAGAGGCCGCCTCAAGGTGAAGGGACTCCTTTTCGGTGGTAATTGTCTGGGAGCCTCCACCCGCGACCTAGAGGCCGCATCGGAGTGGAGGGACTCCTTTTCCGTGGTAATTGTCTGGGAGCCTCCACCCGCGACCTAGAGGCCACATCGGGGTGGAGGGACTCCTTTTCGGCGGTAATTGTCTGGGAGCCTCCACCCGCGACCTAGAGGCCGCATCAGGGTGGAGGGACTCCTTTTCGGCGGTAATTGTCTGGGAGCCTCCACCCGTGACCTAGAGGCCGCATCGGGGTAGAGGGACTCCTTTTCGACGGTAATTGTCTGGGAGAAACCACCCGCGACCTAGAGGCCGCGTCAGGGTGGAGGGACTCCTTTTCAGCGGTAATTGTCTGGGAGCCTCCACCCGCGACCTAGAGGCCACATCAGAGTGGAGGGACTCCTTTTTCGGAGGTAATTGTCTGGGAGCCTCCACCCGCGAACTAGAGGCCGCATCAGGGTGGAGGGACTCCTTTTTGGTGGTAATTGTCTGGGAGCCTCCACCTGCGACCTAGAGGCCGCGTCAGGGTGGAGGGACTCCTTTTCGTGTTAATTGTCTGGGAGCCTCTACCCGCGACCTAGAGGCCGCATCAGGGTGGAGGGACTCCTTTTCGGCGGCAATTGTCTGGGAGCCTCCACCCGTGACCTAGAGGCCACGTCAGGGTGGAGGGACTCCTTTTCTGTGGTAATTGTCAGGGAGCCTCCACCCGCGACCTAGAGGGCGCGTCAGGGTGGAGGGACTCCTTTTCAGGGGTAATTGTCTGGGAGCCTCCACCCGTGACCTAGAGGCCACTTCAGGGTGGAGGGACTCCTTTTCAGTGGTAATTGTCTGGGAGCCTCCACCCACGATCTAGAGGCCGCCTCAAGGTGAAGGGACTCCTTTTCAGTGGTAATTGTCTGGGAGCCTCCACCCACGATCTAGAGGCCGCCTCAGGGTGGAGGGACTCCTTTTTCGGTGGCAATTGTCTGGGAGCCTCCACCCGAGACCTAGAGACTGCATCGGGGTGGAGGGACTCCTTTTCGGTGGTAATTGTCTGGGAGCCTCCACCCGTGACCTAGAGGCCACATCGGGGTGGAAGGACTCTTTTTCGACGGTAATTGTCTGGGAGAAACCACCCGCGACCTAGAGGCCACGTCAGGGTGGAGGGACTCCTTTTCAGCGGTAATTGTCTGGGAGCCTCCACCCGCGACCTAGAGGCCACATCAGAGTGGAGGGACTCCTTTTTCTGAGGTAATTGTCTGGGAGCCTCCACCCGCGACCTAGAGGCCGCATCAGGGTGGAGGGACTCCTTTTCGGTGGTAATTGTCTGGGAGCCTCCACCCGCGACCTAGAGACCGCGTCAGAGTGGAGGGACTCCTTTTCAGTGGTAATTGTCTGGGAGCCTCCACCCGCGACCTAGAGGCCGCGTCAGGGTGGAGGGACTCCTTTTCGGTGGTAATTGTCTGGGAGCCTCCACCCGCGACCTAGAGGCCGCGTCAGGGTGGAGGGACTCCTTTTCGGTGGTAATTGTCTGGGAGCCGCCACCCGCGACCTAGAGGGCGCGTCAGGGTGGAGGGACTCCTTTTCAGGGGTAATTGTCTGGGAGCCTCCACCCGCGACCTAGAGGCTGCTTCAGGGTGGAGGGACTCCTTTTCAGTGGTAATTGTCTGAGAGCCTCCACCCACGATCTAGAGGCCGCCTCAGGGTGAAGGGACTCCTTTTCGGTGGTAATTGTCTGGGAGCCTCCACCCACGATCTAGAGGCCGCATCAGGGTGGAGGGACTCCTTTTCAGCGGTAATTGTCTGGGAGCCTCCACCCGCGACCTAGAGGCCGCATCGGGGTAGAGGGACTCCTTTTCGACGGTAATTGTCTGGGAGAAACCACCCGCGACCTAGAGGCCGCGTCAGGGTGGAGGGACTCCTTTTCAGCGGTAATTGTCTGGGAGCCTCCACCCGCGACCTAGAGGCCACATCAGAGTGGAGGGACTCCTTTTTCGGAGGTAATTGTCTGGGAGCCTCCACCCACGATCTAGAGGCCGCCTCAGGGTGGAGGGACTCCTTTTTCGGTGGCAATTGTCTGGGAGCCTCCACCCGCGACCTAGAGGCCGCATCGGGGTGGAGGGACTCCTTTTCCGTGGTAATTGTCTGGGAGCCTCCACCCGCGACCTAGAGGCCACATCAGAGTGGAGGGACTCCTTTTTCTGAGGTAATTGTCTGGGAGCCTCCACCCGCGAACTAGAGGCCGCATCAGGGTGGAGGGACTCCTTTTCGGTGGTAATTGTCTGGGAGCCTCCACCCACGATCTAGAGGCCGCCTCAAGGTGAAGGGACTCCTTTTCGGTGGTAATTGTCTGGGAGCCTCCACCCGCGACCTAGAGGCCGCATCGGAGTGGAGGGACTCCTTTTCCGTGGTAATTGTCTGGGAGCCTCCACCCGCGACCTAGAGGCCACATCGGGGTGGAGGGACTCCTTTTCGGTGGTAATTGTCTGGAAGCCTCCACCCATGATCTAGAGGCCGTGTCAGGGTGGAGGGACTCCTTTTCGGTGGTCATTGTCTGGGAGCCTCCACCCGCAAGTTAGAGGCCGCGTCAGGGTGGAGGGACTCCTTTTCTGTGGTAATTGTCTGGGAGCCTCCACCCGCGACCTAGAGGCCGCATCGGGGTGGAAGGACTCCTTTTCGGTGGTAATTGTCTGGGAGCCTCCACCCGAGACCTAGAGAGTGCATCGGGGTGGAGGGACTCCTTTTCGGTGGTAATTGTCTGGGAGCCTCCACCCGTGACCTAGAGGCCACATCGGGGTGGAAGGACTCTTTTTCGACGGTAATTGTCTGGGAGAAACCACCCGCGACCTAGAGGCCGCGTCAGGGTGGAGGGACTCCTTTTCAGCGGTAATTGTCTGGGAGCCTCCACCCGCGACCTAGAGGCCACATCAGAGTGGAGGGACTCCTTTTTCGGAGGTAATTGTCTGGGAGCCTCCACCCGCAACCTAGAGGCCGCATCAGGGTGGAGGGACTCCTTTTCGGTGGTAATTGTCTGGGAGCCTCCACCCGCGACCTAGAGGCCGCGTCAGGGTGGAGGGATTCCTTTTCGGTGGTAATTGTCTGGGAGCCTCCACCCACGACCTAGAGGCCGCGTCAGGGTGGAGGGACTCCTTTTCGGTGGTAATTGTCTGGGAGCCTCCACCCGCGACCTAGAGGCCGCATCAGGGTGGAGGGACTCCTTTTCGGTGGTAATTGTCTGGGAGCCGCCACCCGCGACCTAGAGGCTGCTTCAGGGTGGAGGGACTCCTTTTCAGTGGTAATTGTCTGAGAGCCTCCACCCACGATCTAGAGGCCGCCTCAGGGTGAAGGGACTCCTTTTCGGTGGTAATTGTCTGGGAGCCTCCACCCACGATCTAGAGGCCGCCTCAGGGTGGAGGGACTCCTTTTTCGATGGCAATTGTCTGGGAGCCTCCACCCGCGACCTAGAGGCCGCATCGGGGTGGAGGGACTCCTTTTCCGTGGTAATTGTCTGGGAGCCTCCACCCGCGACCTAGAGGCCGCCTCAGGGTGGAGGGACTCCTTTTCAGTGGTAATTGTCTGGGAGCCTCCACCCATGATCTAGAGGCCGCCTCAGGATGAAGGGACTCCTTTTCAGTGGTAATTGTCTGGGAGCCTCCACCCGCGATCTAGAGGCCGCCTCAGGGTGGAGGGACTCCTTTTCCGTGGTAATTGTCTGGGAGCCTCCACCCGCGACCTAGAGGCCGCCTCAGGGTGGAGGGACTCCTTTTCAGTGGTAATTGTCTGGGAGCCTCCACCCATGATCTAGAGGCCGCCTAAGGATGAAGGGACTCCTTTTCGGTGGCAATTGTCTGGGAGCCTCCACCCGCGACCTAGAGGCCGCATCGGAGTGGAGGGACTCCTTTTCCGTGGTAATTGTCTGGGAGCCTCCACCCGCGACCTAGAGGCCACATCGGGGTGGAGGGACTCCTTTTCGGTGGTAATTGTCTGGGAGCCTCCACCCATGATCTAGAGGCCGCGTCAGGGTGGAGGGACTCCTTTTCGGTGGTCATTGTCTGGGAGCCTCCACCCGCGAGTTAGAGGCCGCGTCAGGGTGGAGGGACTCCTTTTCTGTGGTAATTGTCTGGGAGCCTCCACCCGCGACCTAGAGGCCGCATCGGGGTGGAGGGACTCCTTTTCGGTGGTAATTGTCTGGGAGCCTCCACCCGAGACCTAGAGACTGCATCGGGGTGGAGGGACTCCTTTTCAACGGTAATTGTCTGGGAGCCTCCACCCGCGACCTAGAGGCCGCCTCAGGGTGGAGGGACTCCTTTTCAGTGGTAATTGTCTGGGAGCCTCCACCCATGATCTAGAGGCCGCCTCAGGATGAAGGGACTCCTTTTCAGTGGTAATTGTCTGGGAGCCTCCACCCACGATCTAGAGGCCGCCTCAGGGTGGAGGGACTCCTTTTTCGGTGGCAATTGTCTGGGAGCCTCCACCCGCGACCTAGAGGCCGCATCGGAGTGGAGGGACTTCTTTTCCGTGGTAATTGTCTGGGAGCCTCCACCCGCGAGTTAGAGGCCGCGTCAGGGTGGAGGGACTCCTTTTCTGTGGTAATTGTCTGGGAGCCTCCACCCGCGACCTAGAGGCCGCATCGGGGTGGAGGGACTCCTTTTCGGTGGTAATTGTCTGGGAGCCTCCACCCGAGACCTAGAGACTGCATCGGGGTGGAGGGACTCCTTTTCGGTGGTAATTGTCTGGGAGCCTCCACCCGTGACCTAGAGGCCACATCGGGGTGGAGGGACTCTTTTTCGGTGGTAATTGTCTGGGAGCCTCCACCCGTGACCTAGAGGCCGCATCGGGGTGGAGGGACTCCTTTTCGGCGGTAATTGTCTGGGAGCCACCACCCGCGACCTAGAGGCCGCATCAGGGTGGAGGAACTCCTTTTCTACGGTAATTGTCTGGGAGCTTCACCCGCGACCTAGAGGCCGCGTCAGGGTGGAGGGACTCCTTTTCAACGGTAATTGTCTGGGAGCCTCCACCCGCGACCTAGAGGCCGCATCAGGGTGGAGGGACTCCTTTTCGGCGGTAATTGTCTGGGAGCCTCCACCCGCGACCTAGAGGCCGCATCGGGGTAGAGGGACTCCTTTTCGACGGTAATTGTCTGGGAGAAACCACCCGCGACCTAGAGGCCGCGTCAGGGTGGAGGGACTCCTTTTCAGCGGTAATTGTCTGGGAGCCTCCACCCGCGACCTAGAGGCCACATCAGAGTGGAGGGACTCCTTTTTCGGAGGTAATTGTCTGGGAGCCTCCACCCACGATCTAGAGGCCGCCTCAGGGTGGAGGGACTCCTTTTTCGGTGGCAATTGTCTGGGAGCCTCCACCCGCGACCTAGAGGCCGCATCGGGGTGGAGGGACTCCTTTTCCGTGGTAATTGTCTGGGAGCCTCCACCCGCGACCTAGAGGCCACATCAGAGTGGAGGGACTCCTTTTTCTGAGGTAATTGTCTGGGAGCCTCCACCCGCGAACTAGAGGCCGCATCAGGGTGGAGGGACTCCTTTTCGGTGGTAATTGTCTGGGAGCCTCCACCCACGATCTAGAGGCCGCCTCAAGGTGAAGGGACTCCTTTTCGGTGGTAATTGTCTGGGAGCCTCCACCCACGATCTAGAGGCCGCCTCAGGGTTGAGGGACTCCTTTTTCGGTGGCAATTGTCTGGGAGCCTCCACCCGCGACCTAGAGGCCGCATCGGGGTGGAGGGACTCCTTTTCCGTGGTAATTGTCTGGGAGCCTCCACCCGCGACCTAGAGGCCGCCTCACGGTGGAGGGACTCCTTTTCCGTGGTAATTGTCTGGGAGCCTCCACCCACGATCTAGAGGCCGCCTCAGGGTGAAGGGACTCCTTTTCGGTGGTAATTGTCTGGGAGCCTCCACCCACGATCTAGAGGCCGCCTCAGGGTGAAGGGACTCCTTTTCGGTGGTAATTGTCTGGGAGCCTCCACCCACGATCTAGAGGCCGCCTCAGGGTGAAGGGACTCCTTTTCGGTGGTAATTGTCTGGGAGCCTCCACCCACGATCTAGAGGCCACATCGGGTTGGAGGGACTCTTTTTCGGTGGTAATTGTCTGGGAGCCTCCACCCACGACCTAGAGGCCGCATCGGGGTGGAGGGACTCCTTTTCAGCGGTAATTGTCTGGGAGCCACCACCCGCGACCTAGAGGCCGCGCCAGGGTGGAGGGACTCCTTTTCTACGGTAATTGTCTGGGAGCTTCACCCGCGACCTAGAGGCCGCGTCAGGGTGGAGGGACTCCTTTTCAACGGTAATTGTCTGGGAGCCTCCACCCGCGACCTAGAGGCCGCATCAGGGTGGAGGGACTCTTTTTCGGCGGTAATTGTCTGGGAGCCTCCACCCGCGACCTAGAGGCCGCATCGGGGTGGAGGGACTCCTTTTCGACGGTAATTTTCTGGGAGAAACCACCCGCGACCTAGAGGCCGCGTCAGGGTGGAGGGACTCCTTTTCGGTGGTCATTGTCTGGGAGCCTCCACCCGCGAGTTAGAGGCCGCATCAGGGTGGAGGGACTCCTTTTCCGTGGTAATTGTCTGGGAGCCTCCAACCGCGACCTAGAAGCCACATCAGAGTGGAGGGACTCCTTTTCGGAGGTAATTGTCTGGGAGCCTCCACCCGTGAACTAGAGGCCGCATCAGGGTGGAGGGACTCCTTTTCGGTGGTAATTGTCTGGGAGCCTCCACCTGCGACCTAGAGGCCGCGTCAGGGTGGAGGGACTCCTTTTCGTGTTAATTGTCTGGGAGCCTCCACCCGCGACCTAGAGGCCGCTTCAGGGTGGAGGGACTCCTTTTCAGTGGTAATTGTCTGGGAGCCTCCACCCACGATCTAGAGGCCGCCTCAGGGTGAAGTGACTCCTTTTCGGTGGTAATTGTCTGGGAGCCTCCACCCACGATCTAGAGGCCGCCTCAGGGTGGAGGGACTCCTTTTTCGGTGGCAATTGTCTGGGAGCCTCCACCCGCGACCTAGAGGCCGCATCGGGGTGGAGGGACTCCTTTTCCGTGGTAATTGTCTGGGAGCCTCCACCCGCGACCTAGAGGCCCCCTCAAGGTGGAGGGACTCTTTTTCAGTGGTAATTGTCTGGGAGCCTCCACCCACGATCTAGAGGCCGCCTCAGCGTCAAGGGACTCCTTTTCGGTGGTAATTGTCTGGGAGCCTCCACCCACGATCTAGAGGCCGCCTCAGGGTGGAGGGACTCCTTTTTCGGTGGTAATTGTCAGGGAGCCTCCACCCGCGACCTAGAGGCCGCATCGGAGTGGAGGGACTCCTTTTCCGTGGTAATTGTCTGGGAGCCTCCACCCTCGACCTAGAGGCCACATCGGGGTGGAGGGACTCCTTTTCGGTCGTAATTGTCTGGGAGCCTCCACCCACGATCTAGAGGCCGCGTCAGGGTGGAGGGACTCCTTTTCGGTGGTCATTGTCTGGGAGCCTCCACCCGCGAGTTAGAGGCCGCGTCAGGGTGGAGGGACTCCTTTTCCGTGGTAATTGTCTGGGAGCCTCCAACCGTGACCTAGAGGCCACATCGGGGCGGAGGGACTCCTTTTCAGTGGTAATTGTCTGGGAGCCTCCACCCGCGACCTAGAGGCCGCATCAGAGTGGAGGGACTCCTTTTTCGGCGGTAATTGTCTGGGAGCCTCCACCCACGACCTAGAGGCCGCATCAGGGTGGAGGGACTCCTTTTTGGTGCTAATTGTCTGGGAGCCTCCACCCACGACCTAGAGGCCACGTCAGGGTGGAGGGACTCCTTTTCGGTGGTAATTGTCTGGGAGCCTCCACCCGCGACCTAGAGGCCGCGTCAGGGTGGAGGGACTCCTTTTCGTGTTAATTGTCTGGGAGCCTCCACCCGTGATCTAGAGGCCGCGTCAGGGTGGAGGGACTCCTTTTTGGTGGTAATTGTCTGGGAGCCTCCACCCGCGACCTAGAGGCCGCGTCAGGGTGGAGGGACTCCTTTTCGGTGGTGATTGTCTAGGAGCCTCCACCCACGACCTAGAGGCCGCGTCAGGGTGGAGGGACTCCTTTTTGGTGGTAATTGTCTGGGAGCCTCCACCCGCGACCTAGAGGCCGCATCAGGGTGGAGGGACTCCTTTTCATGTTAAATGTCTTGGAGCCTCTACCCGCGACCTAGAGGCCACGTCAGGGTGGAGGGACTCCTTTTCGGTGGTAATTGTCTGGGAGCCTCCACCTGCGACCTAGAGGCCGCGTCAGGGTGGAGGGACTCCTTTTCGGTGGCAATTGTCTGGGAGCCTCCACCCGCGACCTAGAGGCCACGTCAGGGTGAAGGGACTCCTTTTCGGTGGTAATTGTCAGGGAGCCTCCACCCACGACCTAGAGGGCGCGTCAGGGTGGAGGGACTCCTTTTCAGTGGTAATTGTCTGGGAGCCTCCACCCGCGACCTAGAGGCCGCTTCAGGGTGAAGTGACTCCTTTTCGGTGGTAATTGTCTGGGAGCCTCCACCCACGATCTAGAGGCCGCCTCAGGGTGGAGGGACTCCTTTTTCGGTGGCAATTGTCTGGGAGCCTCCACCCGCGACCTAGAGGCCGCATCGGGGTGGAGGGACTCCTTTTCCGTGGTAATTGTCTGGGAGCCTCCACCCGCGATCTAGAGGCCGCCTCAGGGTGGAGGGACTCTTTTTCAGTGGTAATTGTCTGGGAGCCTCCACCCACGATCTAGAGGCCGCCTCAGGGTGAAGGGACTCCTTTTCGGTGGTAATTGTCTGGGAGCCTCCACCCACGATCTAGAGGCCGCCTCAGGGTGGAGGGACTCCTTTTTCGGTGGTAATTGTCAGGGAGCCTCCACCCGCGACCTAGAGGCCACATCGGAGTGGAGGGACTCCTTTTCCGTGGTAATTGTCTGGGAGCCTCCACCCGCGACCTAGAGGCCACATCGGGGTGGAGGGACTCCTTTTCGGTCGTAATTGTCTGGGAGCCTCCACCCACGATCTAGAGGCCGCGTCAGGGTGGAGGGACTCCTTTTCGGTGGTCATTGTCTGGGAGCCTCCACCCGCGAGTTAGAGGCAGCGTCAGGGCGGAGGGACTCCTTTTCCGTGGTAATTGTCTGGGAGCCTCCAACCGTGACCTAGAGGCCACATCGGGGCAGAGGGACTCCTTTTCGGTGGTAATTGTCTGGGAGCCTCCACCCGCGACCTAGAGGCCGCATCAGAGTGGAGGGACTCCTTTTTCGGCGGTAATTGTCTGGGAGCCTCCACCCACGACCTAGAGGCCGCATCAGGGTGGAGGGACTCCTTTTTGGTGCTAATTGTCTGGGAGCCTCCACCCACGACCTAGAGGCCGCGTCAGGGTGGAGGGACTCCTTTTCGGTGGTAATTGTCAGGGAGCCTCCACCCACGATCTAGAGGCCGCCTCAGGGTGAAGTGACTCCTTTTCGGTGGTAATTGTCTGGGAGCCTCCACCCACGATCTAGAGGCCGCCTGAGGGTGGAGGGACTTCTTTTTCGGTGGCAATTGTCTGGGAGCCTCCACCCGCGACCTAGAGGCCGCATCGGGGTGGAGGGACTCCTTTTCCGTGGTAATTGTCTGGGAGCCTCCACCTGCGACCTAGAGGCCGCCTCAGGGTGGAGGGACTCTTTTTCAGTGGTAATTGTCTGGGAGCCTCCACCCACGATCTAGAGGCCGCCTCAGGGTGAAGGGACTCCTTTTCGGTGGTAATTGTCTGGGAGCCTCCACCCACGATCTAGAGGCCGCCTCAGGGTGGAGGGACTCCTTTTTCGGTGGTAATTGTCAGGGAGCCTCCACCCGCGACCTAGAGGCCGCATCGGAGTGGAGGGACTCCTTTTCCGTGGTAATTGTCTGGGAGCCTCCACCCGCGACCTAGAGGCCACATCGGGGTGGAGGGACTCCTTTTCGGTCGTAATTGTCTGGGAGCCTCCACCCACGATCTAGAGGCCGCGTCAGGGTGGAGGGACTCCTT